>NC_068910.1:170274835-170580419 GCF_023091745.1 Budorcas taxicolor
CATTAATAATAAACAATACACACTTGAATAGAAGTGAAAGTCACTCAGTCGTCTGACTCTTCGTGACCCCAATCCCTATATAGGCCATGAAATTCTCCAGGCCAGAATACTGGAGTGGGTAGCCATTCTCTTCTGCAGATCTTCCCAACCCAGGGATCGAACCCAGGTCTCCCATATTGCAGGTAGATTCTTTACCAGCTAAGCCACAATGGAAGCCCAAGAATACTGGGGTAGGTAGCCTGTCCCTTCTCCAGCAGATCTTCCTGACCCAGGAATCGACCAGGGTCTTCTGTATTGCATGCGGATTCTTTACCAACTAAACTATCAAGGAAGCCACACTTGAATATAAGGGGACATTAAATATAAGACAATGAGAAGACCCCTTCATACTTTACCCTCTCCCCCCAAAAATGTATAGCCAAGTTGAAACACACCATTTTTAAGATTATAGATGAAAGTGAAATATGCACTTAAAGTATCTATTTAATATTATATATTTATACATAATACTTATTTTAAATTACACTATGAAACTATATTTTATAAATATTGCTGCCTCCCACTCACATTTCAAGACACAACTTTATTTAAACTTTTCATTTTCATAGATACCATTATTATTAATGTCATCATTAAGGCCACTCTTTCAATCATACAATAAATTTTTCTAGAACACAGCATCTTCATTTCTCCTTAAATTGAAAACTAGCATATTTGGTATCAAAGAGCTGTTTTCTTTTACACTAAGTCGTAAGTACTCATTTGCTCTCTGTGATATCTACAAGGTTATCATTATACCTTGTGGATTACACTCTGGACCCACAAGAACTCATTATATTTTCAAATGAATCATCCGTAACAGCATTGCAATCGTCAGGTCACAAATCAGGAAAAAATAACTAGATCTGTGGCAAAGGTCATTATATCTGCTCATCCTGATCCAAACAACATACTGATAAGAAAACAAAATTACTCAAAAAAAAAAGAAAACAAAATTAATACTGAGCAAGAAGCAACTATGTGGTAACTATTTCTTGATGATATAAAAACCATAAAAATTTATCAAAAGGATTTAAGACAACATAAAAAGTATAAACCAAGTGGGACCTTTCATCATCTGTATCCATGTTTTCTCTATCTCTTGCAAGCTCTTTCAGTTTCCAGTTCCTACGACGCTGACGTTTGGTACGGTCATAGCTCTTCTTGATTAATACCTAAAGAAATATTTGCAAAATTACAAAAAATGGGAACTAAGTAACAGGACCTCAAAAGCCAATAAAATTTTTTAAATGAATGGTTATGGGAATGTCAGAAAGACCGCCAACTGATGATAGTGGTTATACCTCAAAGGAAAGGAGTACAGATCAAGAAGCAGTGTCAGAACTTTCAACACTTTTATTAATGCACTTAATATTTTATGAGAATGCATTTAGCCTTATGTGTGTAACTGCTAAATTTACTAACTGAAATTTTCCAGTGACTGAGACTTTTTTTTATTAAAAATTTCATGCTTCTGGTGGTTTTTTCCTTCTGTTACATCACAGTTCAGTTTTCCGCTACCATTCATGTAAGTCATTCTGAAACATTATCAAAGGAAGATAATTTTTCTTCCTCATATTCTTACTAATACTTACAGGCTACATATATTTATTCACAACTATATGTCCTAGAACAATTTAATAAAGTGGGGATAAAATAATTTCACAAATTCTTGTAAGACCATTTTAATCTTCTCTTTATGACCTCTTTGAGAAATACCGATTTAGACTTACACCTAAACCATGTTTCTATTTCCTAATTTATTAATTAATAAAAGCACAATTGGGTGATGAGGAGGGGAGTCCTTCTTATGCCATGACTTGATTTCTGCCCACAGCTAAAGAGATTAATATTTATTTTAAAACATTAAGTTAAGCAAGCAGGAGATACCCTTTCACATTTCACTTTCACTGTTGCTCCTGATTCTTATAAACTCATGTTAAAAATCACCATTTTTTTTTCCAGAAGTAACATCCTTTCTCTTAAGACTTAATACTGTGAAGATTATTTTCAACTAATAATTATACTCAAACCTTAACGATGGTGTTAACTTTAAATGCCTTCTTAACAATACATGAGGGACTTTCCTGGCAGTGGTTAAGACTCCACGCTTCCACTGAGGAAGCACGGGCTCGATCGCCGGTCAGGGAACTAATAAGATCTATCTGAGCTGCCACCAAAAAATGAAGAAAAAGGGCATGAAATAAACTGAGCCTAAAAGAATGAACAGAATAAAGGTCATCATTTTTAGCTATAAATTTATTTTTGCTCTATAGATACTATCAAGCAATTCGACAGAATGAAAATTTGGTAAGAGAAGGCGAAAAACTCAATAAATCTTGGATTTTGAGATTATCAAAGAATAATCTTACATAAAGATTTTGCTATTATAACTTAACTGCAATTTCAAAAGAAATCTCTAAGTTTATTATTTTCAAAAAATGAGAACTCATGCATCTTCCCCATAACAGTTACATTAATCCCCATCAACACAAGAAAAAGGGAAAAATCTAAAGCCTTACCACATCTGGGACTCTATCTGATTTCATTTTGTTGACATGCTCATCATTTAAGTTACAGTTGACCAAATCAAACCTGAAATGAAAACAATGAAACAATGACACACTCTTTCCGTGTTGTTTTATAAATGATCACCTAACAGTTCCTCCTAAGATCAAGCATTTAATATGCTTTCCCACTTCAGAAGTTGTGCAGTAAATAGGCTTCTCACAGTAAAGATAATAATGCATTCTATCTCTGAGTTTCACAAGTCATCCACTATTGCCCATCTTACCATACTCTTGTAAAAGAACAAAACAGATATATATCAGTCTAATGTAAGGATTCAGTTAGATGGCTCCATTTCATTTATAAACAACAAAAACAAAACACCCTTCATTCTCCAGTAAAAAGAACTGAAACCCCAAGAGCAAAAGTAGTGTCTAAGGCAAGCTTATTACATTCTGCATCAGAATGGGCTATCCTACGTCCATAAAGACCCCTTACATATATAGCTGCCATATTTGAACAGGGAAATTTATTTTAACAACAGCATATGCCTAACAAAAAACCACTTGCTCCCCAGAAAACTATACAGATAATCTTATTATACAATTTCAGGATCAATTAATTACTCAAAATCTTGTAACAAATGACTCTAAGATAATGGCCAAAATGGAATAACTATAAGCTTCTGTCCAATCAGTAATTTATTTATCAATAATAAAGTGAGCTATATAGCTCTTAAGAATTCTTAAGTTCTTTTTAGGATAAACGACTTTATTTTTAGATAGCTCTGCTGGCTCCCAGAGAAAATCTGCAATGCTAGTGGGCAGTTTAAAATAATATAAAATAATACAAACCCCAACACCAGGTCTCCAGGATTTAGAAGATGTCCCAAATGAGTGCGACAAAAATACTGTTTATCTGTATTCATTTCAGATGTTTTCTGTACCCAGACTTCCCCGAGGGTATGCTTAACAGGGAAGAAAATGAACTCTTCAATAATCTAGGCATAACTTAAAAAGCATCTCATAGAAAAGTTAAATACAATGTTGATTTTGGTTTCTGATTTTCATTTTAAATTAAAAGTGTTTGACTTTCCAGACCTCTGAAACACTGTCAAAATTAACCAATTACTGAACTATGAGTAGAGAAAAACTCATAAGTAATTTGTAAAATAAATATTTTTGTTAAGATTTTATTCAAGGCTTCTAGAAAACATTAACACTGTCACCTAAAAGCAGACACATACATAGAACTTTCAAAAGACATGTATTCACAGGGAGTTCACGCAACAAAGACTGAGCAGAAAGAATAAAGTACGTGCGTCCACGCGTGTGCTCAGTCACGTACAACTCTTTGCGATCCCAGAGACTGTAGCCCGCCAGGCTCCACTGTCCATGGGAGGGCCAGGCAAGAATACTGGAGTGGGGTGCCACTTCCTTCTCCAAAAAATTTTCCCAACCCTGCATCTCCTGCATTGGCAGGTAGATTCTTTACCACTGCACACCTGGGAAGCCACCTACTAAAAATGCAGGGGAATCTTCATTTAAATACAGCGAATATCTTAAGTAACACCTGTTTTACACACACGGTTAAAAACACCAGAGTTCATAGAAAATAATCTAACAATCCCAGCAGCACCACTGCCACAACAGCACCCAAATCTTCATCAAATTAATTTTCTGAATGTCTACTATTTTGAGGCATAACTTTTTAAAAAAACTATCATGAAAACATCATCTCAAGTTTGAACTTTTTAAGCAAAAAACCACTAAAGGCCCTTTCCAACATGGAATTTTACAAGCAATTGTAAATGACATTTCAAATTTCCTGGCTGAATTAAGTACAGCCATGCCAATACCTTTTACTAACAAAACAAACCCAAGTAAAATGGGCTTCAGAGCAAAATACTAAGAATTATAGGTAGAATTAACAAATCTCAAAGAGGTAAAAAGAAGAGGTAAAGATAGAGGAAAAAACTGAAGTTACAGACAGGTTCCAGATTTAGGGGAAAACGGGGGGTGGGGGGGGGTGGCAAATTACCAGGCAAAGACTAAATTCTAATACTGTATTTTCTGAAAACAAAAAAAACATATATCTAGCTTTATATATGCTGGAGAAGTGGTGGTGTTTAAATGATAAGTGTTTGCTCTTAAATACTACTTTCAAAGTAGAAGAAATAGGACTGACATGCTTGAAGAAATATCTGATTTCAGATACTGGGGTAAGAACTACATAATGTGATTTTAGAACACCTAAATGTTGTGGTGTTATCCCAAAACGTAAGGATGCTTTCAAAGACTAGTAAAGAAAGGCATGTCAAAGGATATAAGAATACACCTACAGCTATTAAGAAACTGAGTCAATAATTAATAGTCTTTCAAAACAGAAAGCATCAGGCCCTGATGGATTCACTGGTGAATTCTAGCAAACATTTAAGGGAGATATACCATTCCTCTAGAATCTTCTCCAGAAGGTAGAAGCAAAGGGAACACTTCCTAACTCAGTGACAAGCCCAACATTACCATAAAATCAATACCAGACAAAGACATTACAAGGAAAGTAAACTAGATTTAAGTAACATAGATTTAAAACTCCTCAACAAAATATAAAAGAACTGTACACCATTACCAAGTGGAATTTAACGTATGTATGCAAGGCTAGTTCAATATTTGAAAATCAAGTTAATGGAGCTCATCAGTCATTAACAACAGGCTAAAAACAAAACAAAACAAAAATCACACAATGATATCAGTAGATAAAAAGCATTTGACAAAATCCAACACTTATTCATGATAAAAGCACATGTTAAAAGCAAACAGCATACAAACACAAAACGCAGTTTTAACTGAATGTGGTGTTAGCTTATTTGGAACCACATTTTGGAATTACTAACAAACTAAAATAAAAAAAAGAGTGAGAGAGGGAAACTAAAACAGTAAGTTAGGATTAGGGGAAGGTGAGCAGAATGGAACTTACCTTTTTTGATATCATTCCAGCACCTGCACTGCGCTTTATATCTCGGACTATGCTGCACTCCATAACAATAAACTCCTCCAGTTGTTTGGGATGGCATAAACTATTGAAAGGGTGACTCCAGAAAGTGTTCCCATCGATATCTGCAACTAAGAGGAAACACAGAACATTAAAGAATGAAAGAACTGAAGTATTTCAAAAGCCATCAAATGTGTTAACTAGGAAGAAGTTGATACACTGAAATGGGAATCATCAGGTCAACAGAAACCAGAATGGTAACTCACACTGCAGGGGACATCAACCCCAAATTTCCCAGAGAGTAAGAGAAATACCAGGTGTCAAAAATATCTTAAGTAGCTACTAACAAGTACCTTTAAAATAAGATCAGATCCAATCAGCTGTATAGCTGTTTCATGTGCTGGCATTTTATTTGACACATTATCAGCCATCTTAGGTGTTTAGTTTATGGGAAATAAATTTCTACCTGACAGATGTTCATCCCAATATTGCAAACAGAATTTTGACTGACAATTCTAACTGATAAGGATAATAAGTGACTTTCTAGAAAATATCAAAATAAATTCAATGTTTTATAAAAGAAAACTTGTATTACAGTAAACATATGAAAAAGATCAAGTAGGTGATGCAACCAAGTACTAAGAGACACCTATCCATATAGGGTCTTCTTTTAAGTCAAACGTTCCAAACTTTAAAACATATGCTCTACACTAAAATTTGATAATCAACTTAAATAATTAGTCATAAAAAATAAAAGAGGTAAATAAGTCCAGTTCAGTAAAAATAATGGGATAAGACTAATAACTTAAAAATTCAAAGAAATTTTTCTTCAGAGAAAAAAAAAAATACAAGGGCAACTTACCAAAAGTGTTAAAAAAATTCCAGTGTTTTAAACACTGTACAGTATTAATTTTAACTAATTTCTTACAACAATATTACTGAGAATACTTGATAAAATTAACATTAACAAATTATCACTGCTTTTTATAATACAAATGTCAAGGCAGTTTCTAAAGCTTACCTTGTAGGGTATTTGGATCTATGAGGTGGATGACACTCGTTACTCGAATACACACACAAATCTGGTTCATGTTTCCCAGACTTTGTGCCAGTTTTGGAGACAGACAAACAACATTATCCTAGGAATAAGAACTAACATTTAGTGTGAAGCAAATTTTAAGTAGGAGTCTTTGATAAACACCATCAATGTAAACCTGATCAAGATGAATCTGATCAAACCAAAATGTCATTTTTAATTCTATGTATCAACAAATGGCTTAAGAGAATCAGACCTTACAGAAACAGAAAATAAGCTATACCTTAAGATGGAGATAACTGTCTTAATAAAATGGCTTTAAAAAGTATTTTAAAGATCCTAGTCACCAAGCTGTTTAGTTCATTTAAATGTTATTGAAGTGTGAATGCTTGCTTATTATTCTGTGTTAATATAGTGTGACTTCATTTACTCTCCATAAAAATTTCAGAGGAGCCGTATGTTCCTCCTTCTCATCTACATGTACCAATGTGTAATCAAAGATCTAATGTCCCCCCAAGAGCACATATGGCTATGTGTGCACCAGGACATACTAACACCAATGTGGCTATCTGTTTTTAAGCTGTTACTGAAATATAAAAGGGATCTGGATTATATTTTAAGCTGTTATCTATTCACAATCATAGGCTCCCTCACTGAAAGGACATTATGTACATCCTTACTGACACCTAGCTCAGTCCTTTTTTTTCCCCTGAAACTTACTAAGATTCTCCAAAGATTAATGGAAAAACTTCTTTACACTTTGTATTCATTCAGATACCTATATGAATCACTGAAAGCACTTAATACACAAGGCCTAAATATGTCCTCTCACCTAGATTCACTGTTTTATTTAAACTTGGGGTCTGCAAAATAAGACCCTGAGGCAAATATTTGTAAATAAAGTTTTGCTGGAACACAGCCTCAGCCCGGAGAAGGCAATGGCAACCCACTCCAGTACTCCTGCCTGGAAAATCCCATGGACAGAGAAGCCAGGAAGGCTGCAGTCCATGGGGTCGCTGAGGGTCGGAAACGACTGAGCGACTTCACTTTCACTTTTCAGTTTCATGCGTTGGAGAAGGAAATGGCAACCCACTCCAGTATTCTTGCCTGGAGAATCCCAGGGACAGGGGAGCCTGGTGCGCTGCCGTCTCTGGGGTCGCACAGAGTCGGACACAACTGAAGTGACTCAGCAGCAGTAGCACCAGCCTCAGCCCTTCATTTACCTATTATCTATGGTCAATTTTGTGCAACAACAGCACAGCTGAGTAGTTGCAAAACAGACTATATAACCTAAAAATTGCAACTATTTACTATCTGGCTGTTTACAAAAAAAAATTTGCTGACTCTGTTTAAGCCATCATTTCATGGTACTGTAGTGATTACAGATTTAAAGCCTTCAGAGTCACGGACCTAGGTACAAATCCTGGCTTCCTTTTGTTGTTAACTTTGGGCAAATCGTCTAACCTCCCCAAAGCATCAGTTTACTCATCTTCAGAATGATGATATGATTTACTCCAGTTGTTATGAGACTAAACAGGTGAAACATACTTAAGTACTCAGAAAGTACCTTTATGTAGAATGCTCACATTAAATTATAGCACTTATCATTATTAGTGATTTAAACATGGACATGTAAGTTCCTATGTAGCAGAGACATCTAGGACACACTCCTTAGTAACAGTCTTCTATACAACAGACCCTAATAATTTTTTGTTGAATTTTAATTCATTTATATTTTTTGAAGCAGAGTTTTACCTTAGTACAACTAATGAAATGACAATTTTTGTCTTTAGTAAAAGAGATCAGATTTGCAACTACCAGAAGCGGTGGGGGTGTGGGCAAGGGGAAAGAGGAATTGGATGACTGTAGTCAAAAGGCACAAACTTCCAGTTACAAGATCAATGACTATGAAGGATATAATGTACAACATGATAAATATAATTAACACATCTTTATGTTATGTATGAAAGTTGTGAAGAGAGTAAATCCTAAGTTCTTATGTGGAGAAAAATATTTCCTTTCTAATTTAATTTAATATCTATATAAAATAATGGATGGTCATTAAAAATGATAATCTATATCTTAAGTATTATTCAGATATTTTTAAAATCACAAAAATAATTCAATGCTCTCCTTCCATAATATTCTTTAATTTTATCATGCCAAAATCCAGTTTGCACACATTCCACAAAGCGGCTCACTGATAAGTAATTTCCTATATTCAAAGTTTCATAGAATTATCATGTGTCCACTAGGACTGCAAAGTTTAAGGAATATATGCCTTAAAAACTGCAATGAGGCCTTTTAATTAGTACACCAAAAATTTATAATTTTAAGCATGATTACTCTTAAATCTTTTTAACCTGACTAAAATGTGTCAGAAATCATTAAGAAGTTATTCTAAATGTTTAACCAATCCCAGAAGGAAATCAGGAGCTAATAATTACATATAAACCAATTAAGGACATGGATTAATTAAATGAGAAAAAGTACCTTGCATATTGGAACAATTTCCACAGAAAAAGTGCTTTTGTAATTGTATGTATTACTATGGATATCCTGAGAGATCAGTCTCTGTGAGGCTTTGTATCTGTTAAGAGAAAAAGTTAACCATTATAAAAAGGCAAAGGTCTTTATTTGTCTAATCTTGGGAATATAAATTTTCATTAAATCATCACTGTCCAAGGTCTGAAACAGCTTCCTGATGCCTGCTAGGGTGAAGTCTCAGTTCATCCACTTCATTTATAAAACTTCACCAGTCTGATTGCACTGTTCTCCAGTTTATCTACTGAAAACCTTCAAAACATGCCCATGATTTAGACCAAGCAAGTCTACATCTATCATCCATTAAAAGCCACACTAATGTCCACTCCCAGTCACTGTTCACACTAATCTCACCCTTCAGCATAAACTCTACTTTCGAAAATTCCCCATTTTAGGAGCTTAAGTCCTTCCGACTCCATAAGGTTTTTCCCCAAAGTCCTTTAACCCTGTTCTTTTTTCTTATTTAAATACATTGAATCAATGGTTCAGGACTACAGTGCTTACTATCATAGACTGAGTCTTGCTCCCCAGAGATTCTTAATGCTCTTTGGCTAACACTTCTGTTAAAAGTAGTTTATCCTACAAATGCTTACTAACTGTGTAAGTAACCCTACTATAGTTTTACATATTTTAAGGTAAGTTGCCTAAGCCTGAAGAATGGATGTGACCTACGTTCATTCCCTGTTGCCTGGATTTAATCACATGTAGGTTTCAGAACATACCTGGTGGGGACAGTACACTGAAGAAATTCTACCATCTTCTGAGCATGTTGTTTTGAGGAATAATAGAAATCCAGACCATCTTTTAAAGAAAAAAGCCATATTAAAGTAATACTGCAAAATTTTCTTCTACTAATATGACTATATCACAAATTAAATGCATGTTAAATAATTAAATTATAATTTTCTCGCCATAGCACACTAGGAACACCATATCACTTAAGACTTGTCTGACAAAAGGACAGATAAATCAGACAAATGCAAACAAGATTCATAACTTAAAGTTCAGACAAAATTCAAGGTCAAAGGGAAGAGAAAAATATTAAACAGAACAAAAAAGGGTATTGTATGTAATAAACAGACAATCCACCACGAAAACAACAGAAATGCATCTAATAGCATAGTGCTGAGATACAGAAATCATAAACTACTAAAAAGAAAAAACACAAATGTTAACACATGCAATCATTGAGAGAGACTAGTATAAGACTAACAAAACCAAAATTATCAAAAAATGAAATGTGCTGTGCCGAATCGCTCAGTCATGTCCAGCTCTTTGCAACCCCATGGTCTGTGGTCCACCAGGCTCCTCTGTCCATGGAGACTCTCCAGGTAAGAATACTGGAATGGGTTGCCATGCCCTCCTCCAAGGGATCATCCCAACCCAGAGATCTAACTCAGGTCTCCTGCGCTACAGGCAGAATCTCTGCCATCTGAGCCACCACGGAAGCCCAAACTGACCCAAAATAGGAAGGATACAAAGAACTTGAAGAACCAACTATCAAGGTTGATTTAACTGAGATTATAGAATGTGGTCCAAGAAAGAATACCTATTATTTTCAAAAAATTGATAGAATATTCATAAAATATTCACATACAAAGATTAAATTTTAAAACTTTCATGATTCAGAAGACATTATTTTAAGTAGGCACCACATATCCTAACTTCAAAACATATTACAAAGTTACAGTCATCAAAACAGTGTGGTAAAGACAAAAAGGCAAGTCTACAGAATCAATCCACACATACACAGTCAATTGATCATGAACAAGTGTGCCAAGAATACACAGTGGGAAAATGATAATACCTTCAACAAATGGCATTGGGAAAACTGGATATCCACATGCAAAGGAATGAACTGAACTCTTAATCTTATATCATTAACAAAAATCAACTCAAAACAGATTAAAAAGACTCAAACTAGGACCTGAAACTGTAGAACTTCTAGAAGAAAATATGGAAAAAGCTTCATGACATCAGTCTTAGAAATGATTTCATGGATGACATGAAAAGAAAATTAAACAACTGAGGCTACATCACACTAAAAAAGCTCACACACAGCAAAAGAAACAATCACCGCATTAAAAGGGCAACCTGCTGCTGCTGCTAAGTCACTTCAGTCGTGTCCGACTGTGTGTGACCCAAGAGACAGCAGCCCTCCAGGATCCTCCATCCCTGGGATTGATTCTCCAGGCAAGAACACTGGAGTGGGCTACCATTTCCTTCTCCAATGCATGAAAGTGAAAAGTGAAAGTTAAGTTGCTCAGTTGTGTCCGACTCTTAGCAACCCCATGGACGGCAGCCTACCAGGCTCCTCCATCCACGGGATTTTCCAGGCAACAGTACTGAAGTGGGTCACCAGTGCCTACAGAATGGGAAAAAATATTTGCAAACCATGTATCTGAAAAGCAGTTATCTCCAGAATCTATCAGGAATTCATATGACTCATCAACAACAACAACAAAAAACCTGATAAGCCAATAAGAAATGGGAACGGAATAAAACATTTCTCAAAAAAAGATGTACAAATGGCACAGATATATGAAAAAAGCTCAATGTTGCTAATCATCAAGGAAATGCAAATCAAAATCACAATGAGTTTACATTTCACTGCTTTCAGGATGGCTATTATCAAGTTAAAAAAAAGACACATACTAGTGAGAATATGGAGATACTGGAACCCTTGTACCCTACTACTAAGACAAATATGAAACAGTACAGTCACTATGGAAGACAGTGCAGACATTCTTCATAAACTTAAAATCAGAACTATTAAATGATACAGTAATCTTTCTTCTAGGTATTTATCCACAAGACGTGAAATCAAAGTCTCCTATGTCTACTGAGGTATTATTCCTATAGCTAAGAAGATGGACATTTAGGTTGTTTCTACAACAGATGAATGGATAAACTGTGATATATACCTCTAATGGAGTATTATTCAGCCTTAAAAAGGAAGGCAATTCTACAACGTGCAACAATATGGATGAACGTTGAGAACACTGTGCTAAGTGAAATAAGCCAGTCACAGAAAAACAAATACTGCATGATTCTATTTATATGAGGTACCTAAAATAGTCAAAGCACAGAGTAAGAGTGGAACTATGGTTGCCAGAGAGAAAGGAGAAATGAGGAGTGACTAGTTAATGGGCATAAAATTTCAATCAAGATGATTCAGCCAGAGATCTGCTATATAACACTATACTTACCCAACTATAAGGTATTATACACCACCATACACTTAAAATTTTAAGAGGGTAGTTTTCATGTTGTGTTCTTATCATAATTTAAAAAAAAAGAAAGACCCCACTAAGAAAATGAAAATACAGCCCAGGAGAAAATATTAACAAATCTTATGTGAAAAGCAGCTTATATCTACTGTGTATTTTAATAAATCTTACAACTAAGACAAACAACAAAATCAAAACTGGCAAAAATTTAAACTGCTGTTTTACCAAAAAAGATACAGAAGGTCATGAAAAGACAATTAAGATTAATTAAGTCATTAGTGAAAAGCAAATTAAAACCACAATAAGATACCACTTCATCCCCTAGAATAGCTATTTATACAAAGAAACAATAGCAAGTGATGTCGAGATGTAGAAACTGGAACCCTCAAAGACTGTTGTCAGGAATATAAAATGGTACCGCCACTTTGAAAATGGCAGCTTCTTAAAAAGATAAATACAAATTTACCATATGACTCAGCAATTCTACACCTAGGTAGGCATGCAAGAAAATAAAATAGCTTAATGTTTGCAGAGAAAAAAATGGGAAAATATAGCTTTAAGTACCAGCTACAGAGCCAATATGATATTCAGAAGAAAATTTTATTAACTTGAAATCTATATATTAGAAACTTAAAATAAGCTAAGCTTTCAATTAATTTAAATAAAAAATACTAAAGAAAGTAGAAGGGAAAAAAATTGTATAGCTATGTATGGTAATGCATGTTAAGTAGACACAGGGTGATCATTCAACAATATACATAAATATGCAATTAGTATGTTGTACACCTGAAATTAATATAGTTTTATGTGAATTTTACAATTCTATTTCAATAAAAAAATTTTAAGTAGAAGGAGTTGGTAATAAAAACAAAAATTAAGAAAAAAGTAATTTTTGATAAAACTAAAGCTAACTCTTTAGAAAAAACTACTATAATAGGCAAAACTCTGGCAAATCTGATCTGAGTGGGAAGAGAGAGGAAGTGAAAGATGAGAAAAGACAAACATTAGCAAAAATGAAGAAGATATAATGACGAGTTATGGATGAGATTTAAAACCACAATACACACACACACACACACACACATACACACACACACACACCCCATGTTGAATTCTACACACACATACACACCATGTTGAATTCTACACACACACACAGACACACACACCATGTTGAATTCTACACAAGTACACACACACACCCCATGTTGAATTCTATGCCAAGTATGTGAAAAGCCAAATGACATGTATTTCCTTGGAAAATGCTATTAAAATTGATTCAAGAAGCAGTATAATACCTGAAAAAAATTAACATCCTAACTAAAGGATTTGAAAAGGTCTTCCTTCCTCCCTCTCCTCATACCAAACTGAATGGCTTAATGGGCTGCTGCTGCTGCTGCTAAGTCGCTTCAGTCGTATCCGACTCTGTGCGACCCCATGGACTGCAGCCCACCAGACTTCCCCGTCCCTGGGATTCTCCAGGCAAGAACACTGGAGTGGATTGCCATTTCCTTCTCCAATGCATTTAAGTGAAAAGTGAAAGTGAAGTTGCTCAGTCGTGTCCAACTCTTCACGGATCCCATGGACTGCAGCCTACCAGGCTCCTCTGCCCATGGGATTTTCCAGGCAAGAGTACTAGAGTGGGGTGCCATTGCCTTCTCCGGCTTAATGGGCTGGTACTTATTAAACTTAAAGATGTTGATTAACACCATGCAGACAGATAAAAAACTCTGATTGCTTCTATATCACTAACATAACTACTAGCAAGATTAGAGAGAACAGTTTTAATATAATTATGTACGCAAATGAACCAAATACAAATCTCAACAAATATTCTATTTAGGGGTGAAACACAAACAGACAATAACCCCTGTTACATTACCACTCAACGCTATTCTCCACTCCTAGACACAGGGGAAAAAAGAAAGGGGAGAAAAAGAGGGAATAATATCGTAAGGGAAGAAGTAAAACTATCATTGTATACAAATAATAATTTACCTAGTAAACCAAGAGTATTATGTAAATGACACAAGAATATAAACCATTAGTGATATTAAGAAATTTCAGAAAGATCAACCTATAAAATCAAGAGCTTCCCGAAAATATTAGCAATAATGACTTAGAAAATGTAGTAAAAACCACCATCCCCACTGACTAAAAGTATAGAATAGTCTGGAAAAAAAAGTGAGAATCATTCAAAATTTTGATGAGGAAAACTATGTTAAAGAAATACAGGAAAGAACTGAAAAAAACATGATTTGTGCACCAGGTCACCTAGGGTCACACAGCAAAAACATGGTGGGAAAGAGATTCAAATTCACAAAATCTGGTTTCACAATTAATGCTCTTACTATCAACCAAATTTTACAAAAGAATTAACAAGAGGGTACATATTATCAAGTATAATTTACATATTGTGATAAAAGCAATGAGACAAAATAAACTAGAATTGTGGGATGTGTATAGAGGAATTTAGTATATACAAGAAAGGAGGTATTTTACATCAGTGAGTAAAGAAGAGACTACTTGGTAGGTAAGTATGGAGACAACGCAAGTCAACTTTTTGGGAAAAAGTCATACCAGGTAAGATTAACGATCCAAAAGTAATACAAAAATCTACTTTTAAAAAATAATCTTGAGAGTATAATGATAGAAAGATTAAAGAAAGATAGAAAGATTCTATCCTATGTAAGATACAAAGTCATAAGCCATAGCTAAAAAACCAAAATGGGATTCCCTAGTAGCTGTATGACTAAAATGGGCTTCCATAGTAACTCAGTTGGCAAGAATCCACCTGCAATGCAGGAGACCCCAGTTGGATTCCTGGGTTGGGAAGATCCACTGGAGAAGGGATACGCTACCCACTCCAGTATTCTTGGGCTTCCCTTGTGGCTCTCAGCGGGTAAAGAATCTACCTGCAATGAGGGAGACCCAGGTTCGATCCCTGAGTTGAGAAGATCCCCTGGAGAAGGGAATGGCTACCCACTCCACTATTCTGGCCTAGAGAATTCCACGGACTGTAAAGTCATGGTCAAAAAGAGTCAGAAATGACTGAGTGACTCTCACATGTCTTCATATGACTAAAATATGAACAGCTTAGATAAGAGTAGACATGAGACATTAAGTATCTGCTCTCTCAGTTCACACTCAAGGGCATGCTCTGCATGCTTCTCTCTGTATATAAATACACACATAATGAGATTGATATCCTCTATAACAGGAAATAAACAAGGAAAAATTAGATATATAAAGAATAATTTACATTAGATAAACAGCCAATAGATATGAAAACGTTAACCCTCATTAGTAATCAAGGAAATGAAAATAAAAACAAGATGCCATTACTTTCTTCATTAGAACAGCAAAAATTAGAAAGCCCAATACAATCTTCTGCAGTACTGGCAAGTGTTTGGTAAAACAGAAATTCTCACAAGCAATGGGACTATAAACTGGTACTATTTCGGAAAACAATCTAGTTGCACATGTAAAAATTTAACATTTGCAAACTCTTGTCCAGTAATTTCAATTTTTGAACTCAGTCCCAAAGAAAAATTACTAGCTATGCACAAACATAAAGATGTTTGCTACAGTAGTGCTTGTAGTAGCAAAAAACCAGAACATCTTGTAAGCCAATTAATAGGAAACAACTAAATAATTAAAAACACAATGATTAACAAATACACAACCACAGAGTTAAAAATAATGAAACAGCATTATATGCAATGATGTGGAAAGGTTTCTGAATATAGTAAGATGGCAAGTCACAGAATGTTACAGAACCATCTCAAATATGAGGAGAAACCAATGTTATCACAATTGATATACAGAATAAACACTGTAATATCCTGTTTTAAGGGGCTGTATCTGGGAATAACAAGTGGACAAATCGGGCAAAAGTCCTTTATTCATAAAAGCTTGTTTTCTTTATAATTTTTGTAATTTTTAGAATTTTAAATTTAAAACTTTATGAAATTTTATAACTATGGTTTTAAAAACACAGTTACAAGCAAATTAACAAAACATTAATTTACATCAAACCAAGAACCAGTAGAAAAAAAAACAGATTTAATTCTGGATGAAAAAAAGGATTGTTACACTTACAGCATTTTTGGTTTTGAAAGTGACTGCAAAAGTATGTCTCAGAATGTATCCAAGTCTTTTGCTACAAAAAATTCGGTGAGGATATTTCTGCCACGGTGATGAACAATAATCAGAGTTTTCTGTTTCCTTCGCTAGCATAGCATATTAGGATCCCAATTCCCAAGTTACTCAAAACAAAGTTACTCAGAACAAACGTGCATTTTTGCCAGATGGCTAGCTACAAATAGTAGACACCGTGTTAAACAGGTAGCAAAGTACTTTACCTACAATAAGTATTCAGTAAGCTACATTCCACAGATTTTGACTATTAACCTTATGTCTACTGGTAATGCACTCAAATCAGATACAAAGTTTAAAAGAGTTTCTTCAGGTGACAAAACTGATATTCCCCCCCTCCATTTAAGAGACCCCAAACCACACTTCTAAGTACTTTCTTCAACTTATGAATAACACATCAGTAAGTAAAAGAGGAACTTACACTTTTAAAATAAGTAGCACAAGAATTTGGTCGTTCCTTCAAGAAAAGCTATCTCTAAACCCGTACTGGAACAACTAGCAAAACTATGTACATGTCCTACAACTAAAAACATTCACTTTTAGCAAAAGACTGAAGTATTTGCTAAAGAATACTTATATTTTCTATTATGAAAGAAATATTCATCCATCAACTAGCATATGTAAGTATGCTACACTAATAAATAATAAGTGCTAAGACAGAACACACTCTGAGGAGCCATTATGAAACTACGCAAATATTTTAAAATTCCATCTTTGAGAAATCTAACTATATCATTTGTGTATCGTTTATTATTACTGAGTTTACCCTTCTGATTCAATGTATGCATCACAAATGCCACTAGGCATACGAAAAACAAAAATATTACAAATAACAGATCTCAAAAATAATCTCCTTTCAATGAGAAACTGAATTCTGCATAAAACAAGTTTTTGATAAATTTCTACCACTTTACATTCTGTTAATGCAGTTACTGGTTTACTCATTTGGTAGCCATTTAGTGTAAATATAAACTAAAATAGAAAAAAATTAAAATTTTATTTAAAAAACTAAATTAAAAAATTAATCACATTTCAAATATTCAACAGTGGCTACCATATTAGTTGGATAATGCAGAAAAAGAAATAAGATTTTTATTCTTCCTAACAGAAAGTTCTTTTGGACAGTCCTATTCTAGATATTATCAGTAATGATAAAAGACTCCTTATTAAGATAGTTAAAATAAAATCTGAAAATCATTTCAAATGCTTTAAATTTTAACTCACCATGAATCTCTTTGATACGAAGTGTATTCTGGTGCATCCCATACTTCAAAATCAACTGTTCCAGATAGTAGAAAGTTTTTTTGTGCAAAGTCTAAACATAAATGAGTCACCAGATTAACAGATGAAATTTAAAAAAAAAGGCACTTACAGACATAGTACACTATTTTTTTTTAATTTTTATTGGAGCATATTTGCTTCACAATGTTGTGTTAATTTCCACTGTACAGCAAAGTGAATCCACTATATGCATACATGATCCCTTTTTTTCAGATTTCCTTTCCATGTAGGATAGCACAATAATTTTTAAAACAAAAACAATCTAAAAATTATCTAAAATGTGGCAGTGATCTGTTTCTAAAGGTGAATGTCCCAAAGACCTGCACTATCCTTGGTGCCTGAACTACTTGGAAAGAAGGGAAAGGAGAAGGCTTTACCCACTATTTAAGATGGACAAAGGCAAAATACAGATGGAGGACTCACACATCATCTTTCTCTCATTACCTTTTGCCTGACTTGAACCACAGCCTTCCAGAAATCCTTAGCTTCCACTCTATGGCAATCTCCACACATCTGGGGCTGAACAACATAATCCACCACAAACACTTGCTGAAGGATGGCACCATTCATCACCTGACAAAGAAAACAATCCACTCCTTCATTCTTTCCTTTATCAAAAGAAGATCCTTTAATATTTAACTTAAAATCTTTTTCTATGAATGCTTTGAGGACATTAGTAATAAATAAGTTACAATTAAAGTCATTAAGTTATCCTATTTCCAGAAACATATATAGGTTTAATTCATAGGATTTATTAGATTAACATTTCAAATTTACCTTTCAGTTGAAGTGGTTGAAAGATATTCTTTGAAGATTTTTTATAGCTATATATACACATATATGCATGTGTGTGTGTATAAAATTCATCCTTAGGAGACAAAGAAAACTCTCAAAGAGGTCATTCCTTAATTGTTCCCAAACTTGACCAATCATCAGAAATCACCTGGGAGGCTTTATAGACTCTGAGTCTTATATCCAGGTGAATCCAGTTTGAATGAGTCACTGTGAGGCATAATCATCAGCCAAGTTTGAGAAGCACTGCCTTAGCTCATGTTTTTACTTCAATCTTATTTCAAATAAAAATGACTTTGAGAAAGTTAACTTAGCCCACTAATCATGAACAAAGGCTGGTCTTACTAGTGACCTGATCATTTCTGCAGATGATCCAAAAGAAAACAAAGAATTAAGAATGTTATTTGTTTCTCTTTAAGCTGTCAAGTTATAATTTACCAATAGCCCGATATTTTCACTACCTACACTTTAACCATGCCGAAAAAATTACGTATAGCTTACCTCTTTCTGAACAGTCAGTTTAACTTTAAGTCTCTTAGAATGAGGCTCAGTCCAAACAAAGCTTGCATCTACAAGCCGTACCTTCAATAAAACACAAACAAAAAGAAAGATAAGTTACCCTCTGAAGAGAAAAAAGATGAAAGAATAACTCCAAATAAAAAGATTTCAAGATGCTTATACAATCCTGTGACTAATCTACCCAACATCACCAATTAAAAAAAAAAGCCATCAGAGGTATGGCAACAAAAACAGCAAGTGAAAATCTAATGACTATATTAAAGCAACTGGTATAATTGAAGCAAAAATTAAAACGGAAAAAAACTCCTTTCCCCTAAAAACAGTAGTTTTTCTAATTCAAAGTACACTTTTTAGGAGAAAACAAAGACCTGATGACTTCATCATCTATTAGAAATCTCATGAACAAAGGTTTCTACTTTTATTATTCTCTCTATAGTAAATTTGTGGCTTAAAAAATACATATAGACATTCATTCTTCAGAGGGAGTCTCATGCACTGAATACTGAATCCACAATGGTAACTCACTGCTAAA
The DNA here is from genome assembly GCF_023091745.1 of Budorcas taxicolor. Taxonomy (NCBI): domain Eukaryota; kingdom Metazoa; phylum Chordata; class Mammalia; order Artiodactyla; family Bovidae; genus Budorcas; species Budorcas taxicolor. The sequence continues at coordinate 170,294,466 of NC_068910.1, forward strand.
TCAGCTGAGTCAGCAGAGGCCAAAAACAGTTTGCCCTATGTGACAAACTCAATGCAGCTCATATGGCTAAAATGAGTGTTTTAAGAAAGGAGGTTGGAGAACAAAAAATAGAGGTTGTTTCATTAATTTGAGCAGGAGTTTAGGAAACCTGAACTGAGGGGCTGGAAATAATAGCAGCAGAAGGATCCAAGCCAAGAGATACTTGGGAGATAAAATCTATAGCATTTAATAACAAATAGATATGGGAAGATTTCAGAATGATAGTCAAGGATCCAGCTTGGACACCAAGGTAACACTATTTTTCTGACACAAATAAAAAAGAGATTAAATGCAGAGGAATGTGCTATATTTGGTTTCAGACACTTAAGTTCAAGAGGATTTATCTGAGATATCCAAGTGAAGCTGTTCAGGAGATAGTGAGATATACACATTTGGTCTGGTGTTCTATGGAGAAATCTGAGTTAAAGATAACAGGTTTGGGAGACATCAGCAGGCAGATAATAATTTTATCAAGACCTGTCTGGTGAGAAGTAGATAAGCTAGTGTAGATACAGCAGTTCAGCGTAAAACCCTCCTGATACGACTGGCTCCCCTAAACCAAAGCCTAGTAGTCAGTCGACAAGTCACCAGGTACAAAGGGTGACAGAGAGCTGTTTATTCCCTCAGTCTCCACCTGCGGCAGTCCAAGGAAGCTCCATGGGCCTGTAAAAGACTGCGCTTTCCTCAGCCTCCAATCTCCATCTGTAGGAGTGGAGAGAGAAACAGATCTACTTCACCATTCCCCAGCTCTGTCTCAGCACACTATCTGTCCTCAGACAATCAGGACTAATCCAACTTACTGAGCCCTTTAACCTTCTTTACCATTACCTCAGCTACCTGCTCATCTCCCACACTCCAATCTCCACGTGTAACACATATGCCCTCTTCTGTCCCATCCAACACTCCTCCCCAAATCCTGAAAACCTTTTTATTGTGGCCTCTGGAATTCAACATTGACTAACAACAAAACCTTCTAAATCCTGAATCTCTTTCCTGGACATTCCCTTCACCTTCTAGATCTCCTGATTATCTATATATATTTAGCTCTCCCTATAGCTAATGAGGCTGCGACGGCACAGAAGCGGCAGCTATGGTTTTTCCAGTGGATGTGAGAGTTGGACTATAAAGAAAGCTGAGTGCCGAAGAATTGATGCTTTTGAACTGTGGTGTTGGAGAAGACTCTTGAGAGTCCCTTGGACTGCAAGGAGATCCAACCAGTCCATCCTAAAAGAGATCAGTCCTGGGTGTTCATTGGAAGGACTGATGCTGAAGCTGAAACTCCAGTATTTTGGCCACCTGATGTGAAGAGCTGACTCATTGGAAAAGACCCTGATGCTGGGAGAGATTGGGGGCAGGAGGAAAAGGGGACGACAGAGCATGAGATGGTTGAATGGCCTCACTGACTCAAAGGACATGGGTTTGGGTGGACTCCAGGAGTTGGTGATGGACAGGGAAGCCTGGCGTGCTGCAGTTCATGGGGTCACAGGGAGTCAGACACGACTGAGTGACTGAACTGAAATGAGAAGTAGTGACTGATTTTTTTTTTCATCTTCTCAAACTTTTATCATCAAAGGATTCCAGAATTCAGCCCTCAAATTTCTCCTTCTCTAAACTCCCTAGGAAATCTCATCCAATTTCATAGCTTTAAGTACCATATACATCCCCAAATTCATTATCTTCAGTCTAGACCATGCCCTTGCTTATCCATCCAACTCCCCACTATTTCTGCTTCCATGTCTAATGAACAGCTAAGTACCACCTGAGATGAGTTTTTATTTCTCCCACCTGACCTCCTCCTTTTGAAGTCTTTCCTACTTCACTAATAGCAACTTCCTCCTGGTTGCTCAAGAACCATAGAAGTCACCCTTGACTCTTTCAACTCATAAGCATACATCCAGCTTCATCAATAAGGCCTACTGACTACCTTCAACAACAGAGCCAGAATTAATCCACTTCTCACTACCTCTACTACTGATTCAAATATCATTTCTCATGATTACTACAATCGCTTCCTAAAGGCCCCCATCCCCCTCATATCTATTCTAAACATGTGGAATTCTCCAGGCAAGAATATCGAAGTGGGTTGACATTCCCTTCTCCAGGGAATCTTCCCAACCCAGTGATCGAACTCGGGTCACCTGCATTGCAGGCAGATTTTTTACCATTTAAGCCACCAAGGGAGCCCCACTCAGAGTAAAAACCAGTCTTCAAAAGGGCCCATAAGGCCTGACCTACTTGGACTTTCCAAGTCTTCCCTAGCTCACCCCCAAGTACTTTGTCCTCCCAGTTCCACTCTAACCATACAGGTTTGCTCCTGTCCCTGGCCTCTACACTTGTTTCGCTACCCATAGTGCTCTTCTCTAAACTGTGGCCTCCTCCCTTACTTTTAATGTTTATTCTAGTATCACCTTCAGAGAAGGCAATGGCAACCCACTCCCGTACTCTTGCCTGGAAAATCCCATGGATGGAGGAGCCTTGTAGGTGGCAGTCCATGGGGTCACTAGGAGTCAGACACAACTGAGCGACTTCACTTTCACTTTTCACTTTCATGCACTGGAGAAGGAAATGGCAACCCACTCCAGGGTTCTTGCCTGGAGAATCCCAGGAACAGAAGAGCCTGGTGGGCTGCTGTCTATGGGGTCGCACAGAGTCAGACACGACAGAAGCAACTTAGCAGCAGCAGCAGCAGGATCACCTTATCGATGAGATCTCCTCTAACCACTCTTTTGAATTCCAACTCTTCCTGAGCAGTTTTTACCCCCTTCCTCAATTTTTCCTCCACAGAATTTATACCTTTTAATATACTTATTTATTTTGCTTACTGCCCACTCCACACCCTCCCCTTCAACCAAAATAAAAGGTCTCCAAGACAGAGATTTTTCCTCTCTCATTCACTGCCATATTTCTGACACCACAAGCAGACTGGCACAAGGCTGACACTTAATAAACATCTGTGAAATGCTAATGAATTAGTAATGAACATTTGATAAAAGCCTGAGGAATCAAAGCAAAAGACCAAGTTACACAAAAGACTGACTCCAGGGGGAAAAAAAAAGAAAAACTTGAGACAAATAGGGAACAGAAGCAAAGTATAAAAACAATAATTAAATTTTCAGAAATATGCAATAGACTGAATCAAGAACATTAAAAATTCTAAACTTAAACTATTAGTTCTGAAAAAAATTCATACAAAAATTGGAAGATAAAAGAAACTGCCAGGAACACACGGGAATAAAGGATTAAAGACAATACAAGGGCAAAAATGCATTTCACAAAGTTTTAAGCTGGTAGGGCCAACATTTGACAAATGAGAATTCCAGGGAGAAAGAAACAAGGAAAATAAAGAGAAAAACTTCAAAGAACTATTACTCGAAATTTTTTCAGAAGCTAAGAGAATCTGAAGGCCTTCAAACCAAGAGTCCATTTCAATTAAAAACATAGCTGGTGGAAAAAATTAATAAAGTTCAGCACAAAGAAAACTGAAAGTGTTATGTAGAGAGACTAACTAGACTAACAAACCCTGTTTGCTTTTTGGAGACGTTTATGTACTGACTTTAAATAATAAGTACAGGTATCTTCCTTCCAGAGAGTAATGAACATTTTTAAAAACTGACAACCATAGTCCTAATATTATTATAGTCTCCAAAATTATGTTTAGTGATGGTTGTGTATATATATATATTTTCATAAAAGATTACTGCACAAAAGGGGTTCTCAAATAACCAACTAAAAAGTTTAATTCTATACTAAATCTTTTAAAGCAAAAGGACTTTCAGTTCCATTAAAGAATATATACAGACTGGTTTCAAATAGGAAAAAAGCACCTCAAGGCTGTATATTGTCACTCTGCTTATTTAACTAATATGCAGAGTATATCATGAGAAACGCTGGGCTGGAAGAAGCACAAGCTGGAATCAAGATTGCCGGGAGAAGTATCAATAACCTCAGATATGCAGATGACACCACCGTTATGGCAGAAAGTGAAGAGGAACTAAAAAGCCTCTTGATGAAAGTGAAAGAGGAGAGTGAAAAAGTTGGCTTAAAGCTCAACATTCAGAAAACGAAGATCATGGCATCTGGTCCCATCACTTCATGGCAAATAGATGGGGAAACAGTGGAAACAGTAGCTGACTTTATTTTTTTGTACTCCAAAATCACTGCAGATGGTGACTGCAGCCATGAAATTAAAAGACACTTACTCCTTTGAAGGAAAGTTATGACCAACCTAGATAGCATATTCAAAAGCAGAGACATTACTTTGCCGACTAAGGTCCGTCTAGTCAAGGCTATGGTTTTTCCTGTGGTCATGTATGGATGTGAGAGTTGGACTATGAAGAAGGCTGAGCGCCGAAGAATTGATGCTTTTGAACTGTGGTATTGGAGAAGACTCTTGAGAGTCCCTTGGACTGCAAGGAGATCCAACCAGTCCATTCTGAAGGAGATCAACCCTGGGATTTCTTTGGAAGGAATGATGCTAAAGCTGAAACTTCAAACTTTGGCCACCTCATGCGAAGAGTTGACTCATTGGAAAAGACTCTGATGCTGGGAGGGATTGGGGGCAGGAGAAGGGGACGACAGAGAATGAGATGGCTGGATGGCATCACAGACTCGATGGGCATGAGTTTGGGTGGACTCCAGGAGTTGGTGATGGACAGGGAGGCCTGGCGTGCTGCGATTCATGGGGTTGCAAAGAGTCGGACACAACTGAGCGACTGAACTGAAAGATGAAAACAGCATGTGTAGTAGTGTGCTTATCAACAGCAGCATTTAACAGTTATTTTGTAAAATCTACTCATATAAAGATTATCTGAAAATGAGACATTAAATCACACCCACATACACCTACAAACACTGATTTTAGCTATTTGACCTACCTTACTCAGAGGGGCTTTGATTTTTTTCAAACACAAAGCAAGAAGATCCCTGGATTCTAATGCACACTGTACCCAAGTTGCTGGCGGCTGGAAATACCTGGGAAAAAGGTACCATATTGAAACTCAGTATCTCTCAGCAAAAAAAAAAAAAAAAATCACTTAAATATGAAGACACAACAATGATTATTAACCAGATATAATAATACTCAAGGTTGATCAGAGGCAGTTAACCCAAATATATTTTAATAGGTTCAGAAACTTTCAATTAGACCAGTAGTTTAGTTAAAAAGGTGAAATTATGAGTATTTGAGAAAGTCAATCTGTAATAACTTATTAAAAGGTCTTATTACTTCAAGCACCAAAGAATTACGATGACGAGAAAATGCGAAGAATTTCCTGGTGCTATGTTCTGAAACATGGATAAAAATTCATCTCACAATAGCATTAAAATGGTTTATAGTAAACAAATAAAATGCTTAAGAACTGCTTATTTCTCACATGCACAAAAAATGTAAATTAGTACCTAATACTATCTATAAATAAGAGCTCAAGACTACTCACGTACTTCAAATCCCTTTTCAGGCTTCCCTGATGGCTCAGACACTACAGAGACTGCCTGCAGTGCAGGAGACCCAGGTTTGATCCCTGGGTAGGGAAGATCCTTGGAGAAGGGAATGGCAACCCACTCCAGTATTCTTGCCTAGGGAATCCCTTGTACAGAGAAACATGGTGGGCTACTGGCCATGGGTTCACAAAGAGTCAGACATGACTGAGCGACTAACGCACGAATCTTAATTTTAATTTTCAAATTTTAAATTGTAAAATTTAAAGTCTTATATAAAACGTGACTAAATTAAAATCTTTTATATATGTACTTGAAGTCTTATAGCCCAACCAGGCAAGGAGTTAGGGCAGTGCTTAGCATATAATAAATGCTCAACAAATGTTTGTTAAATACGTAATACTTCTAAATGTATTATGTGAATGCTTTGTTCACACTCGTTAAGTATATATTCTTATTTTCACTTTTACAGGTTCACTGAAAAACCTTACTTACACAGGTCCCTTTGTTGTAAGCCAAATTTTTAGATTTAGAAAATTTTCATATGTCATCTATTAAAGCCCCTTCATTATGAGGAGGAAATTAAGGCGTTAGAGAGGTTAAATGGCCAAGTTTCAGAGACCTAGTTCATGAGGAATCTAGTGTTTTTCTCACTCCACATCGCTATAAAGAATAGAGAATATTACAGATTAAGATTACAAACTATAATCTCCCTGAAACAGAATACAAGTTTCCTGTTATTATATTTATGTACATGTTTTATGTATTTTTCTGGGGAAATGCAGCTTTTAAATTCTTAAAGGGATTCATGAACCCCTCCCTCCCAAAAAAGTTACTCATCACTAGAGTCCTAACCCACTTGGGAAGTCACAGACATACAATGTTATGGGTAGCTTCAATGGGCAGTTTTGTATTACTCAATAGCAGACTAGACATAAGCTATTTATGCAACAGCTAAAGAATATAAAAAACATTAAGTTTGCCTTCAAATTTTTGACCATCCTAGACATGATATACTGAGCTTTTTCCCCATTAGCCATAGTCATTTTAGTTACACAGGAACATTAATATAGGATTTTTAAAACACATTGCCAAATTACTTTTAAATATAAGGTGCTTTTTACCATATATGGCTTTGAATGATTGAAGGGAAAAAAAAAAACTTCATGGCAATTGCAACAGTTATGTCTTTAAAATCTGTTCTCATGCCTGAAAACATTAACTTTTATGTATTAATTATACATATCAAACCTTTTAATTCCTTAACAGAAAAAAAACAGATTCAATCCCTTTATACTAACTTCACCACATTAGCAGGGAAAACTAGAAAACTACATTATAAAATTGCAAATTCTATAATCTCTAGCTTTGACACCATAAATAAAACGTAAATCTCAGTTACATGCACTTTAATATATGTATCTTAATCTCACTATATTCTAGTGGCTCTCTTATATATGAATTTCAACTTTAAGTAGGATAAAAAAGTATCACACTATACCTTTGGCATTGTTTGCAGAAAGATATAAAGACTTGTTTCGGAATGCCTTGGCTGATGTCTACTTTGCTTCGCAGACAAGCCACACAGATGTTAGCAGGATTTGGACTAATTGGGACACCACAATCGCAGCACAAGCTTAAATAAAGCATACATTTTTTCAAGTTACATTTCATAAGTGTACTAGTTAGATTTAAAAACTATCAAACAGGGATTAGCAGATACAAACTACTATATATAAAATGAACAAGGTCCTACTGTATAGCACAGGGAACTACAATCAATATCCTATAATAAACCATAATGGAAAAGAATATGAAATATATATATATACAACTGAATCACAGTTATATATATAAAACTGAATCACACTGCTGTACAGCAGAAACTAACACAACATTGAAAAATCAACTATACTTCAATAAAAAATAGTAATAAAATTAACAAACCAACCAAAGTCTTCAAGTTAGGCCATAGTATCTCTGCCCTTTTTAAAAACCTGACTTTGAGCAATCTTCAAAGACACACTAGATTTTTAAAAGCCTTAGATTATTGAGGAAAAAAAAACAAATATGGCCACAATTCCAAAAAGCCTCAAAATATGACTGATATACAAAAGGTTAAAAAAGGTCTAGAGAATCTAAATAACTGCTAATAGTAATCAGACAGCTTTATAGTCCAAAGGCAAAAATTTTTTAAAGCCTCAATATAGCACCGGGACTCCCCAAATGTAAAAAGGATGGAAGAGTATCAGTATAACTGATGGCAGTGTCATAACCCTAGGTGTATTGAGAACAGAAAGTATTTAAAAATCATTGAGCTATCCAAAATAAGAGTTCTATAATCATTAATGTCCACTGTGGTAGCCACCAGGCATATGTGACTACTGAGGATTTGAAATGTGGGTAATAGAAGAAGTGAATACTTAGTTTTATTACATTTTAATTACTTGAAATTTAAAAAGCCACATATGGCCAATGGTTGATGCCAATCTAGAAGAACGTACAGAGACTATTTTAATACTTTTAAAACAGTATTTACCACAACAAACTTTCTAGCGAAAAACGACCTCGTTTTTTCCAGGAAACAAGGCTTTTCATTTTTTCCACTTAAGACAAATCCCCCTAAAAGAAAAGCTTTCCCCATAGTAAATTTTAAAGACTCATTTTAACGTTTTTAAATGTAATGGGGATAGGGGGAAAGGGACGCGACTCACATATGTCCAGGTGTGTGCTTGACGGGTTCCGTCATATACTCCATTTTTCTGTACACCTTGATTTCAAGGACAGAGAACAGTGAAATTTAGACATTTTTCTATTCACTCTTTTATACAAATCATCCTTCTGCCTCTTCTGTATAAGACAGCCAAGCCTCGTACAGCCGCAAATAAGAAAAACCCATTCCACCTGCAATCTCTGGAAGAAGTAATTTCCTTAATAACAGAAGGAAGCGACTGGAGGAGGATCCCATATGCAAGACCCTCGGAGCCACGAAACTGGGCGCTGACCTCAGGTGTCACTTGGGCGCCAACCCTGGCGAACTCAAAAAGGGGCCAGAAACGGCCAGGGCCGTTCCGGACACCACCAGGCCCAAACCCTGCTGCCGACGCGCCTAGAACCCACTGCAGAAGTCCGCGGTCGGTGTCACCGGGCCTGCAGGCCACCCACCCCGACCTGACCCCGCACCCCGCGGATAAGACCTCATGCAAGCTCCTGCTGGCGGCGCACACGCTGCGCCCAAGCGGCCCGAAGTCGGCCCGCGACCAGGGAGTCCGTCCCGGTCTCTTCTTAGAGACCCCCGAGACTGCAGCGCCGGACTCGGCCACCAGAACTTACTTAACACCACTGGGCCTGACCCAAACGTGCGCAAAAATCTACACCGAAACCAGCTTCAGTAACCCGGGGAGTAGCCGCCAGAGCTGACGCCGGTACAGCGCAGATCACGCGAGAGAAGAGTTCGAAATCCCGCGAGTCGCGAGACGAGACTCACAGCTGCGAGTCGGGGCGGAGGAAGGGGAGGGCGCTGGGGAAAGTTGGGCGGAGCGGAGGCCGAACGGGTGGGATGGATCCAAGAGAGAAGGTGGGGGGGGGGGGCTCTCTCGTCCTATGGCTCCTGAGATTTAACAGAGTTTACAACTCTTCTATTGGGTTATCATCCTTCCTTGGCCAGAACTCATTCAAAGCCACTCTTTAGATATTCCTGTTGGGAACTTGCTTCTTGGTTAAATGATTATATAAAAGTTATCCGTTCACGGCACCACATTACACAAAGAAATTAGAGTAACTTCCATTGAGGGCAGCGCCTTTTGTCTCTTTTGCTCACCGTTATATGCCTAATGCCTGTCACATCATAACTGCTCCAATGAATATTTGTTGAATAGATGAGAAAGAAATGGAAGAAGTAATTGTGAAGTCTATGTTATTTTAAGACCACTTATTATTAGAAAATGCTCCCCAATAGTGCACTTAATGACTTTATACCTTGATCCTAGAGCAGCTCAGAAAGAATATAATCACTCTTTCTTATGACAGAATTTCAAATATTTGAAGAGGGCAACCATATTTTTTTTTTTCTGTCTTCTCACCCCAAATTTCAAGGAATAAGCAAGGTTACCTTGTGATCAGAGAAGGCCTCCCATGTCTTGTGTAGGGAACTTAAGTAGTCCCGCTGCTGCTGCTGCTGCTGCTGCTGCTGCTGCTGCTGCTGCTGCTGCTGCTGCTGCTGCTGTTGCTAAGTCGCTTCAGTCGTGTCCGACTCTGTGCGACCCCATAGACGGCAGCCCACCAGGCTCCCCAGTCCCTGGGATTCTCCAGGCAAGAACACTGGAGTGGGTTGCCATTTCCTTCTCCAATGCATGAAAGTGAAAAGTGAAAGTGAAGTTGCTCAGCCGTGTCCGACTCTTAGCGACCCCATGGACTGCAGCCTACCAGACTCCTCTGTCCATGGGAGTTTCCAGGCAAGAGTACTGGAGTGGGGTGCCATTGCCTTCTCCGAAGTAGTCCCCCATTCCTTCTTATTTCCGCACCCCATCCTTCCAAGGTATAAGTTTAATCTTGTTATATTCCCTTGCTTTTAATCCTTTGACGGTCTCTGCTCTGGATTATTACCTATATGGAAAATTCAAATTTCTCTGCATAGAAAAAAGGCTCTTCAGGATCTGGCCTGGACATAATCTGTCACATTCCTAAGCACACAGCCGTACAAGCCAACTGGCAGGTCCTGCAGGAACTAATCCTTTTCTGGCCGATCTGTGAGTACAAGCCACGTTCTGAATGTCTGGGGCTGTTCCTTTTTTCTTTCTCAATACAGTGCTTCTATACTATGTATGATTTGTCACCAAGTGCCATAGTGCCAGGTTTGCTAGGCATTACATCAACTCAGACATGGTTCCTGCCCTCATGGAGCTTATGTTTTACAGGTGAGGCTGATATTTCCAAACAACTAGGTAATTTGCTGAGAGTTCTGTAGCAAGCAAGTGGCAGAAATAGGACCCAAACAACAGTTTGTCTAAGTCTGTGTCCATGTGCCACTATACTAGGCTCCCAGCCCTTCTGAGGCTCAGATCAGCTATTCTTATTCATGGGCGGTTTTTTTTCCCCCCCAAGAAACTATTTATTTTCCATCAACCTTATTTACATTTTCTGTTTAAGAGTATGTGAAGGAGCTGTGTAAGACCACTGTGGTTGTTCCTCCCAGGTCAGTGGCCTGAGCCGCAGCAGCTGTAGACCAGCCTTCAGAGGCAGGCAGAGTGCCGTGGTCCTCCAGGAGGAGCTGCTGGAAGGCACCGAGGCCACCTGTGCCTGCAGACCCGTCTGCAACTTGGGGTTGAGTAGAAATAAACTCGGGACCTGGAGTGATTCATTCACCCTGAAATTCCTCCTGAGTCTCAGCCTTATCAGCACTACCTGCTCTTCCTTTTCAGTCTCTTCAGGCTCCCTGGTGAAGCAGAGACAGGACCTGACCTCACACAGGTGCACACCTGAGATGGAGCCTCGCAGGCACAGAATCCCCAGGCCAGCATGGCCACATCAGACCCCGGGAGCTCCCCTCTTGCTGTGGGGGTGGCAGTGCCCACACAGCACAGGGGAGCGTCTAAGTGACCTGGAGCAACAGTAGGCTGGTTACTGTAAGATGCCTTTGTGATACTGGTGGTCACCCCTGGGGTCTGTAAGCACAGAAGACAGGGCAGAAGCTGCCTACATCTGGTTAGTGATGATTACAGGAGTGGATGACGCACCCCACAATGGAAGTAGCTCCCATAGCAAAAGCAAACTTCAGCACAGCTTGGCCAAATGGCCAGCATTCCTGGAGCATGTGATACTGGCATCAGCTGGGCTTTCAATGTCAGCAAGAGCATGAGCTGCCCAGCAGAAGCTTCTCCAAGATTCTCTTCAGATTCACAAGGTAACACCATCACTTTTCCTTTTGTAGATGTGCTATCCCGTTAGGAAGCCACATTGGCACCCCCTAACTGGGCTATGCTCTGAGGGATTTGAGGACATTTTCCTCCTTCGTTTGCAGGCTCTCAGGGGCTCCAGATATTGTGAAATTTTCCCTCCCAAGTTACAAGGGGGAGCATGTAACCACAAGCCACAAACATGACATTGATATAAATATTTTAAAAATTTATATCAGAATCCATAAAATCTCTTTCTTGACCAATTAAGGTAAATATAAATATTTTCATCAGTTTTGTTTTAGCTTACATTACTTTCTTGGAGACCCCGGTTCAATTCCTGGGTCAGAAAGATCTGGAGAAAGGATAGGCTACCCACTCCAGTATTTTGGGGCTTCCCTTGTGGCTCAGCTGGTAAAAACTCCACCTGCAATGTGGGAGACCTGGGTTCGATCCCTGGGTTGGGAAGATCCCCTGGAGAGGGGAATGGCTACCCGCTCCAGTATTCTGGCCTGGAGAATTCCATGGACTGTATAGTCCATGGGGTCACAAAGAGTCTGACACGACTGAGTGACTTTCACTTTTCTTGGAGACAACTTGAATAAGTGTTTTAAAAGTAGAGTTTTCTTAATCTTAAGTATCTTCTATACCTAGCAACTAATAACTGCTCAATAGCTGTTAGTGAAATTCTATACAAAACTTTCGAATGCAGAGTATGGCTATTCTTACCCCATGTGATAGCACATGTGTCTCATTATCCAGAGATTAGTGTAGGAGAGGTTTATTATGGAGCACACTTAGAATCAACACCTGTGGAAGGGGAGGGAGGAACCCACAGTTGGGTAGGGAGAGAAGATGTGGTGCCCTGCACTCTGATGTAGGCCTCACCAACCATAATGCCAGAAGCTCTGAAGCTGAGATGAGTTCAGTTTTCCCCAGGGTGCTAGGCCATGGTTCACTGATGCGTCATTGGATGTGACTGCCCGCTAAAGAAGGCATAACCTTGGGTGAGGTTTCTCTCTTCAGCCAAGGGAGTCCCAGAAGTGGTGAAACTCAGAGTTTTCCACCAGTAGCAGGGATAAGGAATAAGTACTTCAGAGGAGTAAGTCCTTCATTCCTGAAAGGGTATCTAGTCAACGCCTCACAGCATGCCTTACACAAAAGCAGTTTGTCTATAGAACGGATACTAGACCTGGACTCTCAGGAACCACTCAGGTGGCATAGTGGTAAAAAAAAGTCCTCTTGGCAATGAAGGAGATGCAAAAAATGCGGGTTCGATCCCTTGGTCAGGAAGATTTCCCTGGAGTAGGAAATGGCAACCCACTCCAGTATTCTTGCCTGGAAAATTCCAAGGATAGAGAAACTTGGTGGGTCCATGGGGTCAGACATGACTGAGCATGCATGAATTCCCTTCCACGCTGGACTCTCAGGTCCTTGCTTCATGTCCCACGGCTTTTAGACCCTCTGCCCCCAAGGAATTGCTTCACCTCTTTAAGCCTCGGTTTCCTTCTTTCTTTAAAAATTTTTATTGAAATATAGTTGATTTAGAGTGTTGTGTTAGTTTCAAGTGTACTGCAAAAGTGATTCAGTTATATATCCATACTGTTGTTGTTTAGTTGCTAAGTCAAATGCGACTCTTGCAACCCTGTGGACTGTAGCCCACCAGGCTCTTCTGTCCGTGGGATTTCCCATGCAAGAATACTGGAGTAGATTGCCATTTCATTCTCCAGAGGATATTCCCAACCCAGGCATTGAACCCACATCTCCTGCATTGCAGGCAGATTCTTTACCACTGAGTAACTGGGAAGCCCATGTATATATTTATGTGTGTGTATGTATATATACACACACACATATATATATACATACACACATATATATATATTCTTTTTAAGATTCTTTTTCATTATTGGTTACTACAGTATATTGAGTATAGTAGTTTCCTGTGCTGTACAGTAGGTCCTTCTTGGTTCTTTCTTTCTAAAACTGTGTAATTATTTGTCCCTCATAAAGTTGTTATGAGAAATGATTAAGATAAGGTATGTAGAAATATTAATAAGCTGTAAGCTACAAGAGGAAGTGTTTAGTAAACTGCAAAAACTATTATGGATGGAGGTATGTCATTCTCAGCCAAAGTTCCTTAACAGCAATTGAGTTAAATGGCAAGAAATGGTTAGTATTTGATACATCCATTGTATAGAATTTCAGATATCACACTTGTAATCTTGCTTCACTATTAATTTACAAGATAAAGAAATTACAAACAAAATAAAATTTGAGTGTTCATTCTTGTGAAATGCATTCAGCTATAACATCTGTGCATATGCCTGCATGTGCATTTTACTTCAACAAAAAGTTTTAAAAATACAAATAAACTTGTACATAGAAAAGTTTAAAAAAAAACAGATAAAATGATAAAATCAAAATAATAATATTTGAGAAATTTCCCCACTTTTGCAAAGTGGGAAAATAGGTATCCTAAAAGAGAAGATGAACAATGAAAAAATAGAAGTGAACAAATTTAGATGTACCAAAATACCTTTCAACAACAAAACAAAATATTGTATAGCACAGAGAACTCTACTCCATGCTCTGTAATGACCTATATGGGGAAAGAATCAAAAAAGGGAGATATCTATATATATATATGTGTGTATATATATATATGTGTATATATATATATGTAACTGATTCCCTTTGCTGTACACCTGAAACTAACACAACATTGTAAATCAACTAAACTCCAATAAAAATAAAAAAAATAAACTTTATCTCCACTGGGTCCCAAAGATCTAAGAATTTGGGGATATGAAACTTTTTCCTCTCATCTTTCTTTTCAGTAATTGCTACCATGTCAGTGTCTCATTCATCCTAAAAGCCTCCTTATCTCTTCCTCTCAGATGATCTCAAAGATGTTTGGTGTCTGTTTTTTATTTCACTCCTGTAGAAAGAATGGAAGGGACACACAAAACTGTACTTGTAATGACCAGTCAGTCTGGAGGTAATGGGGAGAATTTTTCTGCCAAAACTGTTAAGAAGTAAACTGACTTTGCCTATGTGGGCATTTTATATTATCTGAAGTAGAGTTTCAGGGGAGATTTCAAGGATATACAGGGAGTGTATGTAGGCAAATTTGGATGTTAGATAGAAGCACTTTCTAAAACTTCTGGTTATGTAGCTGATTTACTTTAGGATACTTATCTGTTAGTTGAACCATGGCCTCCCAATTAGTGATGAAAAAATCCTAAGTTTCCGGGTAGGAAAAAACAGGTCTCCAACAGAGGCTCAAGATCAGAATAGCTTCAGACTTCTCAAAAGCAACACCAGATACAAGAAGACATACTTTGAAATTTTTTTTTTAATTTTAGATATTTATATATATATATTTTTTTAATTTTAAAATCTTTAATTCTTACATGTGTTCCCAAACATGAACCCCCCTCCCACCTCCCTCCCCATAACATCTCTGTGGGTCATCCCCATGCACCAGCCCCAAGCATGCTGTATCCTGCATCAGACATAATTTATGAAGAAAAATTGTTTCCAACCTTGAATTCTATACTAGACTGAATTATCAATAAAGTGTGAGAGTTGAATAAAGATAGTATCAGTTTCACCTGTCTGAGGAAGCTACTGATAGATATAAATCAAGCAGAAGGAAGACACAAGACTCAGGAAATAAGAGGAAAGCAAAATCCCAAGGTGATAGTTATATGCTATACAAAGAGGACTTCACTCTGGATTGGAGCAATCAGATGGCTCTGAGAAAGATTTCTACAAGAAACTAAAAATTGATGGCATAAAGAGTTTGGTAACTGGCAAATAGTTGGATATTGATAAGGGAATACTATGAAAAAATTCCACACAAAAATTTGAAAACTTATTGATAAATAGATCAATATCTTAAAAAGCACAAACTACCACAACTCACCCCAGATGAAGTAGATAGTTTAAATAACCTGATAACTACTGAAATTGTATTTGTAGTAAATTTTTTCACAAGGCTTCAACACTTTTCTTCAGCAGTCCGCTAAGTAACCCCATTCACATTCCCGTTCTCCCTCTTTACCACTAGCAGCAACCATGAGGCATGACTTTGGCCAACAGGTTACAAAGGGGAAGCCTATTGGGCAATCTTCCAGAAAACTTTAGCTTTCTTAATAAAAAGGCACAGACTCAGAGGGTATGCCATTTTGCCCTCATTCTTTGCTCCTTTGCCCTTTTGTCTGCCTATTGTCTGAAATGCAAATGTGATGTATGGAGGCACAGCAGCCACCTCCAACCATAGGCAAAGAACAATAAGGGCAAGGGCCAACAAGCAGAAGGTGAGGCAGAAGAGAGCTAGAAAGAGCCTGTGTCTAGGCTGTGTTATTATATGGTGGCACCAACCCAGGAGTCCTTTCCCTTGAAGGAGAAAAAAAAACACCACTTTATTTGTGTAAACTACTATTGGCCAGATTTTCTATTATTTGTCACCAAACACATTTCTAACAGATTCTTCACTCACAGGAGATTCTCAGCAGGACTAATACACTACAGCTACCTTCTAAGACTATTAAAGGTTGAAAAGTCTGATAGCTGCTTAACATTCTCTGTTTCAGAAACCAAATTGCTGACACTGCCTTTTCCTTTCTCCTTTCTCTACAATATTTTCTGTTTCTTATTCTTCTCAGCTTGGCCTGAATTTGTATTATAATTAGACTCTTGCCAGTCATTCTCCTAATTGGATTGGGCTTTTGTTCTAGCTCAGACAGCTCAGAATTTTTTAATGGTCTTCCTAAACCATTCCAGCCCAGGGCAGTCACTCACTTCTTTGACCCCATAGCTCTTACTGTCTGCACTTCCCAACTGCCAATTCATCATGCAGCATCCCATGACACTTCTCATACAGCTTGCATAGAATAATCGATGTTTAGAGCTGGAAGGGACATTAAAAATCATCTTCTCCAGCCACCTCAGAGAATGTGAATTGTGGCTTAAATCTTGAATTTTTCTTTACCTCGTCATGGGTTTACCACTGATCATCCCAACTAGATCTTAAGCTCCAAGGGAAAAGAAAAATGAATAAATATTTGTTAAGTTACCTGCTATAAGTCAGACACTTTACACTCACTGTTTAAATTTAATTTTCACAGCAGTTCTATGAAATAGGCATTAATCCCCATTTGCCAGGTGAAGGAACTAAAGCTCAGAGAGGGGTTACTTAGCAAAAGTACCATTAGCCTAATTTTAGAAACTGAGACCTGATTCAGATTTTTAAAAATGCTCATTTGGGGTTTGTTAGGACTGCCTCCTAGGACACACAGATCCAAGATGCACTTGAATTGTGTTCTACCAGACTACAAAATGAGAGAGACTGTAAAAGGCAAAAACTGCAAGGCTACAGTTAATTACATGAGTTAGTTACTAAGAATTATAATTGGAGCTGGCAAGAAGTAAGGGTGATTGTTAAGTAAGGATTTGGTTGAGGTCTGAAATAGTTGCATAGCTATAAGGGGAGATCTTGAGAACATAAGATTGCAGTTGGCAGGATTTGTTTTAAATGCAGCTGCTAGTTGTGTCCCTATTGGTTTAAACAATGTTTATAGAGTGTTCAATTCTTAGTAGTTGAAGGGACATGTCTCAGTAGTTTAGGAACATGGCCACCCAACTCCATTTTTGTATACCTGAACTGTGATCACTCCACTATAATTTCAGTTTGTCATCAGTACAATACCTAGAAAGAGGGGAAGCCTATTCTGGCTCAGGTCTTAAGAAGTTTACGTGTCTTTAACCTCCCTCTAGGCTGTTAAACCACTTGATTGGATTTTGTCTTCGGGGGTTCTGCAACCTATAAACTTCAAGAAATTCGGCATTTTCTTCCCAGGCTTTCTCTCTAATAAGAGATTTAAAATATATCTGTGATATTTTGCCATATAATAAGAAATATCTGTATTTGGTCTTTATCTCAAATCCCTGACACAGGACTCCTGAAACCTTTGTAAATTCCTGAGCACAGGGAGCAACTTTTTTCAAGGAGACTCTGGGTGGGCTCCTGGCTGGCTCCTGCATGAAGGATGATCACCAGAAAGACCAAGCCATGATTAGAATTTTTGAATTTTCATCTCTACCGCCCATCCTCCAGAGAGGAGAGTGGGACTGGAAGTGGATTTGGCCAATTGACCATGGCTACACGAGGAGGCCTCCATAAAATCCCAATAGTTAGGGGCTCACAGAGCTTCCAGGTGGGTGAACATGCACACACCAGTAGGTAGACACACCCCACTTCATGGGGACAGAAGCTCCTGTGCTCAGGACCCTCCCAGGTCCCTCTGTGCATCTCTTCATCTAGCTGTTCATCTGTATCCTTTATTGTATGTTTTAATAAACTGGTAAATGTGTTTCCCTGAGTTCTGTGAGCCACTTTTGTAAATTAATAGTACCTAAGGAGAGAGCTTGGAGAAGGGCATGGCAATCCACTCCACTATACTTGCCTGGAGAATCCCATGGACAGAGGAGCCTGGCAAGTAACAATCCATAGGGTCGCAAAGAGTCGGACACAACTGAAGCTACTTAGCACAGCACAACAAGGAGAGAGCTGTGAGAACCTCCTGATTGTAGCCAGGTCGGAAATTGTTGGAAACCTAGAGACCCAGGGACTTAGGACTGATATCTGAAGTAAATTGGGAGCAGTCTTGTGGGATTGAGCCCTTAAGTAGTGGAATCTGACACTATCTCCAGGTAGATAGTGCCACAGTTGAATTAAATCGTAAATCCACCTGGTTTCCTGGAAAATTGCTTGGTGTAGGGAAAATGCCCTCACATTTCACGACCAGAAGTGTCAGGCATGTTATGAATGTGACAGTAGTGTGAGAATAAAGAGAAGCACAGGAGAATTATAGGTTTTTTCCAACTCAGTATATCATAGCCAAAGAAGATATTGGTTCTTTGTGTTTAATGTAACATGGTTAAGATGCAGCGCTGATAGAACAAAAATATTTTACTGTTTTGTTTTAGTAAAAAAATTGTTAGCTATCCATCATGATAAAATCTTATAACAAAAACACATATATTGTTAAGTTAATGTGGAAAAGTTTTTGTTCTATCTGAACAGCAGCAAACAAAAGTGCCTTGTAGAGAATAGCTTTGTAAGCTATTTGAGATAATTCATACCATTAAGAAAAAAATAATGGAAATATTTAGAGAAATGAAATTTTGTAGTTCCAAGTTTCATAGAAATGTCAGCAATGTTTGATTCCATTCAGTAAACCAATTGTATCTTTATTTTTATCTGCAATATTCCATACTTTAATCTGGGCCTCGCAGGTTTTTAATTTGGAGATTGGAAGTCTTTCAACTGTGTTACCTTTTTATAGAACTACCTTAATGCTAGATTGGCAATTAAAATGCAGGTGTACGAGGAAACCAGAATTGAGAGAGACGTGTACCCCAATGTTCATCGCAGCACTGTTTATAATAGCCAGGACATGGAAACAACCTAGATGTCCATCAGCAGATGAATGTATAAGAAAGCTGTGGTACATATACACGATGGAGTATTACTCAGCCATTAAAAAGATTATATTTGAATCAGTTCTAATGAGGTGGATGAAACTGGAGCCGATTATACAGAGTGAAGTGAGCCAATTATACAGAGTGAAGTAAGCCAGAAAGAAAAGCACCAATACAGTATACTAAGGCATATATTTGGAATTTAGAAAGATGGTAATGATAACCCTGTATGCGAGACAGCAAAAGAGACACAGATGTCAAGAACAGACTTTTGGACTCTGAGGGAGAGGGAGAGGGTAGGATGATTTGGGAGCATGGCATTGAAACATGTATACTATCATGTAAGAAACAAATTGCTAATCTAGGTTCAATACAGGATACAGGATGCTTGGGGCTGGTGCACTGGGATGACACAGAGAGATGATATGGGGAGGGAGGTGGGAGGGGGGTTCAGGGTTGGGAACTCATGTACACCTGTGGTGGATTCATGTCAATGTATGGCAAAACCAATACAGTATTGTAAAGTAAAATAAAGTAAAAATTAAAAAATTTTTTAAAAATAAAGAATTTTAAAATTTTAAAAAAAATGCAGGTGTAATTTTCCTCTAATGCCATCGCTATTGTTTAGGTAACAAGAAAAATCTTAGGTAATTGGCTTTGAAGAGTGCAATCCTATATCTGTCTTCTGTCTCTGATACAAAACACATTTGATTTTTAAAGTACAGAGATAATCTCTTCATTTTTTAAAAAAGTATAAATTTACATTTCTGCATTTTAAAAAGACTTTGGTCATAGTTTTAGATGCCTGATTTAATTAATGTACATGCCACTTTGGGGAACATACCTTTGCCTTTATGAGTTTATTTATAACTTTCTAATTATATACTGCTTAAGTCTATAAATGCAAGACATGCAATGAGTATCAAACTTTTGAAAATACCACAGGTTATGGTAATTGGTTGTACATGCTTAAAACATTAACCAAAAATAAATAAGCTAAAAAATATATATATATACATATATCTAATAGGTGTCTGTGTGTCACAAGGCTGCACAGGCTTCTAGTCATGTGGATGATTATTCCTATTAAGCATAAGCCTCAACAGACAAGGACTATACCTTGCAGATCTTTATATCCATCAGGTCTAATACAGGAGAGTCTAATAAACATTTGAAAGATGAATAAATGTGTTTCCTTGAAGGCCAGTCAGGTCCATACTTCTTTGAGTTTCTTCAGATTGTTAACACCTTGTTTTGTCCAAAGTAAACAGCATTTACTAATTGGAATTAAGTGTTTAAAGAATGAAAGGGGAAAGTCTCCTTTGTCTTTCTCTTCAGGCTACCTGATTGTTCTAAATATTATGGAATATAATATATTCCATATATTATTTTCCCATCAGCATGTTATGTCAGGAATTCAGGCAAACCAGATGTGCACTATGACCCAGCCATTTTACCCCTGAACTTTGTCTTTTCTTTGATTTGGTAACAATTTTGTTAAAGAATACTTAATAATTATTACTCTGTTAAAATACTCTTTTAAAAAAATAGGATGCTAGGAGAAAATGAAGAAACCCAGCTTGTATGAATTCTGTTCATATTTCTTTTCCCCCACTTTGTTTATGAAGAAGTTTGCTATTTATTCATTTATATATTTAGCCTTACCATGTGGCTTGTGGAATTTTAGTTCCCTGACCAAGGATTGAACCCTGGCAACGGCAGTGAAAGCAGAGAGTCCTAACCACTGGACCATCAGGTAATTCCCAGGAGCTTATAATTTATAAGGGAGGACTCGATGTGATGTACCATCACAAAGCCAGTCCATGGGGATTTTTGATATCCTACATTGGCTTTTAAAAAATTGAATGAATAGTTCAGTTCAGTTCAGTCGCTCAGTCGTGTCCGACTCTTTGCGATCCCATGAACCGCAGCACAACAGGCCTCCCTGTCCATCACCAACTCCCAGAGTTTATCCAAACTCTTGTTTACTGAGTTGGTGATGCCATCTAACCATCTCATCCTCTGTTGTCCCCTTCTCCTCCTGCCTTCAATCTTTCTCAACATCAGGGTCTTTTCAAATGAAATACTATGTTCTTAATTATAAGCATGAGAAACTAACTCTGGCTTAGTTAGCAAAAGGAATTTGTAACATACTCTTGGTAGGCCCCAGAATCTAAAGGAAGGTGAAAGACAAGACTGAGGGCCATGCAGCCAGGAACACCACCCGAAATCACACAGCAGAGCTAACATATTCAGTCAAAACTGCACAGATATCACTATCGCAGTATATACACGGCAGCCTGCCCTGCAGACACAGCTATTGCTGCTAGAACCTCAGTCCCTGCTTCCCTAGAACTCTGTGTGGCTATTATGAGGCTTCCTGCCGTCCTTGATTCTTTGCATCATTAACTCAGAAGTTAAGGGCAGAGCCTACATCATGTAAGCAGATTGAGACTGGGCAGTAACTAAAGATGCACAGAGAGTTTGAGCCACTGACCCCTGTAGTCCAGTCCTATTCATGCTAATTTTCCAAGAACTACCTCCTACTCTCCTACTTTTGCCCTTTCCAAGTTTAGAATCCCTATACCAGCTTAGCAATTTGCACATTCATTGCCAAAATTAACACAGTTGGGTGCATTCAGTTAAGAAGTCTAATAGCCAGATGTTCTTGGTAAATGTTTATTGGGCTATTTTTAGACAGTAGTGATGTATTCAATTAATATTTGTGAATGTAAAACAGAAAGCCCTAAATGGTCATGACTGCAGTCTTCCAATATTCTTTTAAACTTCAGAACTAGCTCTTGAATAGAGTCTGTAAGTGCCTTGAGAAACCAATTAAAAACTTAATCCCTGTTGGAATGATTTTCTTTCTCTTCATTACTGTGCAGTCTTGCTGCTTGCTGATCCATCAGCAGCACTGTCAATGACAGTCCCTCTCTAATAACCTTTAATCCGTCTAACAGACTGAGCAATCAAACAGCTCAGTGAAAATTTACTTGAGTTCAACAAATTCTTGGTTACACTTACTAATTTTTTCAAAAAGCTTCTAAGAGGGTAAGTGGTGGCCGAGAATATGATATTGATTCATGAGTTGCTTGGCATGTAGCTGCAAGTCTTAATTTCATGTACAAGGAAATGCTTTTAGCTGCAGGCACTTTTACATCTGTTGACAAGACAACAAACTTATCCTTTAAAATCCTAGCGATGAATTTATTGCTGAAGTTTAGAGACTTTTCAGTAAAACCCATCCATGTCAGTAAAATCTATAGACAATAAACAATTTTTTGCACATGCGATATTTCAAGAGACTAAACTGATTTAGACTCAATTTATGTTTATCGAGCACAGACTGTGTGTCAAACACTGTTTAAGCCAAAGTTACAAGCATTCTCTACACTGTTGCTGCAAACTCATAAGGGTAATAGATTAGATCCCACTTCACTGGTGAGGAAAACAAACTCGAGCCCCATGGGACTTACTGGAGATCACAAGTGTAGTAGTTGGTAAACCCAGGGTTTGAGCCTGGCTCCCAATCTAAATCAGCTCTCTGCCTCAGTGGAACCATCCAGGGTGAGTAAGGGTTTCAGCATGACCGAGTGGTTAAGGTAGATTAAACTTTAGGCAGAGATGTGTAACATCTAGCAATTCTTCTTGGATTAAAATGCCATGGGGGCTTCCCTGGTGGTCCAATGATGAAGAATCTGCCTGCCAACACAGGAGACGACAGTCCCAGGTCTGGGAAGATTCCACATGGAATGAGGCAACTAAGCCTGTGCACCACAGCTACTGCAGCCCAGGCACCATAGAGCCTGTGCTCCGCAGTAAGAGAAGCCACTGCAATGAAAAACCTGAGCACAACGACAAAGACCCGGTGCAGCCAAAAAAAAAGTCATGGATTAAGCCAACGATGACCCCAAATTGCTGGGATCTCATTGTGGCACTGCAGTTTGGCATCCTATTATTCAAAACTGAGTTGAAAGGAAGGACACCATCCAAAGCAAATGGGTTTTTCACCTGGTAAAAGGATGCCCCCAGATGATGGAGGATGGCTAAATAGAAACCTCCTCACATTTCACTGCATAGGTTTAGAAGGCAACAAAAACAAGCAAAATAAAAGCACATATAAAATAATGATGTAGAGTGAAGTAAGTCAGACAGAGAAGGACATCCCTTGTATGTGGAATCTAAAAAGAAAAGATACAAATGAACTTAAAAAACAGAAATGGACTCATAGACGTAGAGAATGAACTTGTGGTTACTGGGGGAAGGAATGGTGGAAGGAATAGTTAGGGAGTTTGGTATGTGCATGTACACACTGCTATATTTAAAATGTGTAACCAACAAGAACCTACTTGCCGGGGTCCAGCCCCGATGGATCCAGGGAATTCGAAGGGTGAACGGCATAGGCGAGGAAAGCTTATTTATTTAATTAGAAATATAAAACAAATTAAGAAGAAATAGTATAGTAGGAAAATTTAGTGGAGAAAAGAGGCTGAATAACTTGGTTTATGTGGAAAGCCAATAAAGTTCCAGACAGGGAACTTGCACCATCTACATTAGGCCATCGGCATCCTCTTGAATAGCGGGGGGGGGGGGGGGTGGGGGGGGGCGGGGGGGCGGGGGGGGTGGGGGGGGGCGGGGGGGGTGGGGGGGGGCGGGGGGGGTGCCCCGCCTTGGGCTCCCTCTCTCGTGGATCCTAGAAGCCAGGACAAGTAAGTACACATGGCGAGCCTCCAAGCCCCGGATGGGAATTCAGCCTGAAAACAGAGTAAAGAGGAGACATGGGGAAACCAGTCCAGCGACTGGCCCCTCCTCTGTTGTCCAGAAAGGCCTTTTATACCTTTTTTTTACATAGAGATCAATGGATAATATATAAAATTATGCAGTGTCAGCAGCCCTGACTATTATCGAGACCAGGCTTTCTCTCTGCATACCTAGTTGTATACACAAGCCTTAGGTGATTTACATCATCTTCTGGCCAGAGGGCCAATTAACATTTTACGGCCTTTTTTTTTGATAAGGGTTTGTCAACCAGAAGACTTATTTATGTTGTTCTTCCCAAAGTCTGATGCCACTGTCAGAAAGCACTAAATAAAGTTACATTCTTACATAGCAAGGACACAAGAGGAGTGCAGTGATATATAACAAAGAAAAGTAATTAACTCCAAAGTCTAGGGTTGCTAACATCAAAACTACTATATTCCTATTTCTATATCCCAATTACATTGATTAATATCCTTCAGGTGCCTAAAAGATAAAGAATATGGAGGCCTAGCAGCAGTCATTGACTCAACAGTGAAAACCCGTCACCAATATAATTTTTAGCTTTTTAGAAAAGGCTCTGTATCTCTAAGATGCTCTAAGCTTCATGCCTCTCATGGTTGGGGGCTTGTAAACAATTCACAAGTTGTAAAAAGTCCGGGGGAACCTGTTAGGCAAGTTAGAGAGCCATCAGAGGGGGTTTGAGCTGAAACATTCTTTTCAAATGCAGAAGACTGAAGCCCTAAGTTAACTTTTTCCAGGAGTGTCAGAAGAGTTGAAAGCACAGTACAATAAAATCAGGCCGACTCTGGTTTTTGGGGGTAGATGTTCAGGAAAACTCAGGGGGAACCCCTGAAGCCAGATCACGCCTTTGCATTTTGTCGGGCTTCCTTCCTCATGACCTTTGCCATGGGCGGGATTCCTCACGCTGGCTCCCGGCACCTACTGTATAGCATGTAGAACTCTGCCCAGTGTTATGTGGCAGGCTAGACAGGAGGGGAGTATGGGAGAGAATGAATATATATATATATGTGTGTGGCTGAATCCTTCACTGTTCACCTGAAACTATCACAACATTGTTAATTGGCTATACCCCAATGCAACATAGAAAGTTTAAAAAATAATAATAATGTAGAAAATTGTCTTGCAATGTTTAGTGACTACATGATTGGATAGTCTATCACTAGGGCATTTATTGGAGAAGGCAATGGCACCCCTCTCCCGTAGTCTTGACTGGAAAATCCCATGGATGGAGGAGCCTGGTAGGCTGCAGTCCATGGGGTCACTAAGAGTCAGACATGACTGAGCGACTTCACTTTCACTTTTCACTTTCATACATTGGAGAAGGAAATGGCAACCCACTCCAGTGTTCTTGCTTGGAGAATCCCAGGAACGGGGGAGGCTGGTGAGCTGCCATCTATAGGGTTGCACAGAGTCAGACACGACTGAAGTGACTTAGCCGGGCGTGTATTTTGCAGTCTTTTTTTCCTTATTTAATCTCATGATTCCTTGTCAACATAACTCTGGACTTGTTGATTGGATCCTCAAACTGGTCCAAGGGTGATTTAGCATGACTTCCAGAGCCATATGGGTAACAGATTACCCATTACTCTGGTTCCATGACATGGAGTTCAGAATTACATCCAGCCCATGCTGTCATAGTTTGGAGGGGTTAAAAGCAATGAACAAAGAGTTTATTTAGCAGTACAAGTACTATATTGGAGAAGGAAATGGCAACCCACTCCAGGGCTCTTGCCTGGGAAATCCCACGGACAGAGAAGCTTGGCAGGCTACAGTCCATGAGGTCACAAAAGTGTCAGACATGACTTAGTGACTAAACAAACAATGTGAGTATGATATACTCCTGCAAATCTGGCATGGGTCCTATGATTCTTTGATACTTGTGGTATACCTGGCCAGGGTGCATTTGTCTCCAGCAAGTACCCAAGCAAGACCAAGACATCCTGGACTGCTTTAGCATTATGTATACAAGACTAGGTCTGACAGTCTTAGTCTTTGAAAGGTCTGATGGGAGCCTCATTTGCTCAGACTTACCATCCCCAACTGTGTATCTGCTGGTGTGGCCCTCTTGATGGGTTCTCAAGTAAAAGCACTTCTGACTGTTAATAGGAAATGAGAGTTGATGTCTCTACTACCCAGCTAATCTGTTCTGACTTCATGCTGCACCTTCAAATATGTAAACCTTGTTTGATTTACCCAAGTGTTGTTTGCTTCTCACTGTCCAGTCAGTGTGAGCCTATTATTCACATTTATCAAGTTGGTGTGTGTGCAGAGCTAAATGTCTAAAATAATTCCCAGATCACTGATTTGCTGATTATAGACTCTTCACAAAGGAGATGGGTAGATTTATGGTGAAACTGATACTCAGTTATGGTTCTTATCCTTACAAAATGTAATGAATGAAACTTCAAGAAAAGATTTCTATCACGTCCATCTAAAATGAGTACTCTTTTAGATGTATCACATAATCTTAAACTAAGTTCTGCTAAATAACTCACATAGAAAGGAAAGTCTAGGGCAAAACAGACATCAAAATTTATGAAATGTGAAATGTGCTGTAAAGCAATAAAGCTTCTAGAAGGAGAGTCTTCAGGTAGCAACAGAGTCTAATGTATTTTTGTATGTGATATTGTGATATGGAAGGAGAAAGCTTTCAAAAGTAATTTGAAAATGATTTGAAGATCTAGGTATAGGTCTTTAGGAATTAATAATCTCTGGCAAACATTTTTATCTGCAACATACAATGTTAAATTAACTTCCACTCAACAGAAAGCTGCTCCTTCCACTGGGTTTACGGCTGATGGAGCTCTCACTCCATTTCCAACATCCATTTAACCATTTACCCATTTACCCTTATCTTTTACTGAGAAGTACTCCTTCCATTTTATTTTATTGGCTTGCAGCTGTTTTCTCTCTGTGGATCCAGGCCAGCTGGGGAAAAAATGAACAAGGTTAATAAAATATTATGTCTTTGAAAAATCTTTAAAAGGCTATATGACTCTTAACAGAGTCATATTTTCAAGGACCAAGTAAATTATTGGGGGATATATTGCTCTCTGTTACAAAACAGCTTCATAGAGTTTAGCTATTTTGAAGGTTAGTATAGAGATTTGGTAAGCTTTGTGTTTCATTAATTTTCTGATTTTTGTAATCCACTTCTATTTGTAGTAGAAAGTATTGAGTCACAAAAGTAATAAAAGTTCTTTCAGAGGCTCTCATGATGAGACAATGGGACTCCATTCATCAACCTTCTGGTTTCTACTCCCTTACTCCTTCAGTGGCCTTCCCATGTGGCTCAGTGATAAAGACTCCACCTGCTAAGCAGGACACCTTGGTTTGATCTCTGGGTCAGGAAGATCCCCGGGAGAAGGAAAAGGCAGTCCACTCCAGTATTCTTGCCTGAAAAATCCCATGGACAGAGGAGCCTAGCAAGGCTACAGTCCATGGAGTTTGCAAAGAGTCAGACATGACTTGGTGACTAAATAACTCCTTCAGTTATAGATAATTAAATTAGCCAACTTAATATTACCTCAGAATTATCAGTTAGGTCAGTTTTACCTTTTTAAATCCAGGGAGTAGATTTTTTTTTTTTTAGTGTTTTAA
The DNA here is from genome assembly GCF_023091745.1 of Budorcas taxicolor. NCBI lineage: Eukaryota > Metazoa > Chordata > Mammalia > Artiodactyla > Bovidae > Budorcas > Budorcas taxicolor. The sequence continues at coordinate 170,321,711 of NC_068910.1, forward strand.
ACCCTGAAATGCCACATCCACAGAAAATCACACAGACCTTGAGTGGTACAGTTTAATGAATTTTCACACACTGGACACAACTATAGAGACTGTGCCAACTGAGAAAAAGAACACAACCAGAACACCGATTATCTCCCTTGCGCGCTTACTCCATTCTCCTGACTTTGACACTGTAGACTACTTTTGTCTGTTTTTGAATTTATATAAATGGAAACAAACAGCATGTATTCTTTTGCTATGCTGTGCTTAGTCGCTTAGTTGTATCTGACTCTTTGTGACCCCATGGACGGTAGCCAACCAGGCTCCTCTATCCATGGGGATCCTCCAGGCAAGAATACTGGAGTGAGTTGCCTTGCCCTCCTCTGGGGGATCTTCCCAACCCAAGGATCGAACCCAAGTCTCCCGCATTGTGGGCAGATTCTTTACTGTCTGAGCCATCAGGGAAGCCCATGTATACATTTGGGTCTGGTTTATTTCACCTTTATTAAATTCGTCCATGTTGGTACATGTAACAATAGTGTGTTCATTCTCATTGAATACTATATGATTTATTTATCTACTCTATTATTGATGACTTTGGGATTGCTTTTCATTCAGGGCTATTATGAACAGTGCTGCTGTGAACATTCTTATACATGTCTTTGATGAACCTAGGTGTTCATTTCTGTTGGGGATTTATCTAGGAATTAATTGTAATAGATCTCATGTGGTATTGGCTATCTTTTCATTCTGGTAGGTTCAAAGCTATGTCTGAGTTGGCTCAGACCAGCTCTCAGGGACCAAAGGTTAAATTTGTAGTAATTTTGACAACTTGTTGTTAAAACTAACCATTATTAAAAATTAACTTACATAAACATAAATAAGTTATATTAAAACAAAAGTATTCAAAATTTATCACCTCCTAATTACTGTACTACATTTAACTATCATTCTATGCTATTGAGTTTATTTATAGTAATTTTATCCATATGATGGAAATACTATATAATACATAATATTTATGCATCTCTTTAGCAATATCTTCTAGGTAGTATGAGATTGACCACAGTGGAATATTTATACTATGAAAACTGGGACATGCCACTAATCAGGGCTTGATTTATACAGACTTCAGAAAGTGATGGGGGAAATATTAATAATGCAGATTAAACTTAAAAGTTTCATGTATGTAGTTGGTATCTTGTGAATAGAAAAAAATTATCAAAGCATGGTTGAATTACAGCCTTAGATAAGGATGCAAAAGTTCAGCAAAAATCAGAAAGAATTCTGTAAGCACCAGTTGGCTGTATGGAATTTACAGTAAAGAGTACACACTGTGTATTTTATTATTTGTCAATTTGTGATACACACACATACACGCTTTTCCTCCTCCTAGAAAGCCGATTGTCGAACATTTACCAGGATACCTCTGGTTATAGTGCTGTCACGTTGTGGTGTAATGTTTTCTTTCCCTGATGACTAAGAAAGTTGAACACATTTCCATAAGTTTATTAATCAGTAGATTATCTTTTTTTTGTAAAGCCCCTATTAATTTTAAGTCATTTTTCTTCTGTGTTCATTTCTCTATTGATTCGTAGGAATTCTTTCTGTATTTTTGATAAAAGTCCTTTATTGAACATACATATTGCATAGGTCTTCTAGTGGTGTTTTTTTAAGTAGAGAAGTTCTTAATTTTCAGTTAGTATGGTCTTTGCTTTGTGGTTAGTGCTGTTCATGTCCAGTTTGAGAAATATTTGCAATCCCTGAGGTGGCCGTGTTTTCTTCTAGAAGCTTTGATGTTTTACCTTTCACATTTAGATCTGTTATCTACTAGGAACTGATTTTTCTTTAAGGTATGAGGTAGAAGCTAAGATTGATTTGTGTGTGTGTGCAGATGGACATCCAATAAGCTCAGAACCTTTTGTTGAAAAGATCATCTTTTCACCACTGTATTTTAGTATTCCTTTTGTCATAGCCAAGGGACTGTCAGCCTGTAAGTCTTACAGGACAGTTTTAAATCAATGAAACACTGAATTTCGGCATTTGCCAACCATCTTAGCAATTCATCCAGAAGAGATTTTATTTCAGTTTGTTAGGGAACAATTTGTCTCACCTCCAGTCAACAATGTTTATTGATTTTCACTGTAAACAAGACTCTCGACTGGCCTCTGAGAGCATAATCTCCTGCTCCCTGTGACCATCAACTCTAGACACAGTCCCTTTATTCTTTTATCTTTTTCTCAAGCACCTTGACCCTGAAAGTCATAAAATAAGAATTTCTGTCAACATCTTATTTTTCTAGAGATTTGACATTATATCTTTTTGCTTTAAGAAACTTTCTTTCTTTCTTTATCTTTGGCTGTTCTGGGTCTTCAGCGCTGCGTGGACTTTTCTCTAGTTGCAGCGAGGGGAGGCTACTCTGTAGCTCTGGTGTGTGGGCTTCTCATTGTGGTGGCTTCTCTTGTTGCAGAGCAGGGTCTCTAGGGTGTGTGAGCTTCAGTAGTTTTGGCATGTGGGCTCAGTAATTGTGGCCCACTGGCTCTAGAGCACAGGCTTAACAATTGTAGCGCACAGGCTTAGTTGCGCCACTGTATGTGAGATATTCCCAGATCAGGGGTCAAACCCCCGTCTCCTGCATTGGCAGACCCTTCACCACTGAGCCACCAGGGAAACTCTTTATCATTAGATCTTTTCATAACTTTGCAAATTACTTTCTCTCAAATATTTCTTTTATAAAATTAAATTCTGATAACACATTCAGATTATCTGTTGAACAAGTCAATATTTACTTTATAAACTTGTGAGAAAGAGTATATTTGTCAATAAAGAGTGACCTTTTTCTTTTTTCCCCAAAATTGGAACAACAGATTTCCTTGACAGAATGACAGTTTGGTTATTCGAATTTACAGAAAAAAACAACTTAGAAGTAATTAAAATAAATAAAATTCATTCAGGAAGAACATATGAATGAGAACATAATGTATTATATAAGTCAATTAATTTCTTAATTCTGTTATTGATTTTATTGTTTAGAAAGAAAGCAAAAGCTCCACATTGCAATTGCCATGTAATTTTGGATAGATTTTCTGTTCTTTCAGTTTGATTGTAAAATGTACCTAACCTTTCACTAGAGGGCATCTTTACTCCATTTGGTCTTTTGTAAAAATAAACAACAGCAACTAATATTTTGCTTAATGCTGTCATGTTATCTTTCAGCCTCTCCTGATCATAAGGAGATCCTGATCTTGATACTAAAAGAACTCTTATAAACACACAATCTTTTTATTAACAGTTCTATCATATAACTCTTACTATTATGAATAGTAATTTTCCTTTACCCTTCTAGGTTCTGTGATCAGACCCCTTGTAATAAAAGACAGATTAAAAAGAGAAAAACATACAGAAGTTTTATTAACACATATATATCATGTATACATGGGAGATACCCACAAAAACAGTAAAATACTCTAAAATGGCCCAATCCATGACTTGAAATACTATCTTCAGCTAAAGACAAAGGAAAGATGTTGGGGACTAGGGGGGCCAGTTACAGGAGGTTTTCAGGAAAGACACAGTAAACCGGGTAAGGTTGTTATGCAGATTTAAGCCAGCACCTTCTTCATGGATGAGTTTTGTGATTTAGAGTCATTCTCTTCCTGGTACAGAGAGGAGGACATGGTAATCAATGGAGATTTCCCTTCAGTTCAGTTCAGAACAGTTCAGTTCACTCGCTCAGTCGTGTCCGACTCTTTGCGACCCTGTGAATCGCAGCACACCAGGCCTCCCTGTCCATCACCAACTCCCGGATTTCACTCAGAAATGTCCATGGAGTGAGTGATGCCATCCAGCCATCTCATCCTCGGTCATCCCCTTCTCCTCCTGCCCCCAATCCCTCCCAGCATCAAAGTCTTTTCCAATGACTCAACCCTTTGCATGAGGTGGCCAAAGTACTGGAATTTCAGCTTTAGCATCATTCCTTCCAAAGAACACTCAGGGCTTATCTCCTTTAGAATGGACTGGTTGGATCTCCTTGCAGTCCAAGGGACTCTCAAGAGCCTTCTCCAACACCATAGTTCTAAAGCATCAATTCTTCAGCGCTCAGCCTTCTTCACAGTCCAACTGTCACATTCATACATGACTGCAGGAAAAACCATAGCCTTGACTAGACAGACTCTAGTCGGCAAAGTAATGTCTCTGCTTTTGAATATACTATCTAGGTTAGTCATAACTTTTCTTCCAAGGAGTAAGGGTCTTTTAATTTCATGGCTGCAATCACCATCTGCAGTGATTTTGGAGCCCCTCAAAATAAAGTCTGACACTCTTTCCACTGTTTCTCCGTCTATTTCCCAGTAAGTGATGGGACCGGATGTCATAATCTTCGTTTTCTGAATGTTGAGCTTTAAGCCAACTTTTTCACTCTCCACTTTCACTTTCATCAAGAGGCTTTTTAGTTCCTCTTCACTTTCTGCCATAAGGGTGGTGTCATCTGCATATCTGAGGTTATTGATGTTTCTCCCGGCAATCTTGATTCCAGCTTGTGCTTCTTCCAATCCAGTGTTTCTCATGATGTACTCTGCATATAAGCTAAATAAGCAGAGTGACAATATACAGCCTCGATGTACTCCTTTTCCTATTTAGAACCAGTCTCTTGTTCCATGTCCAGTTGTAACTGTTGCTTCCTGACCTGCATACAGATTTCTCAAGAGGCAGGTTAGGTGGTCTGGTATTCCCATCTCTCTCAGAATTTTCCAGTTTATTGTGATCCATGCAATCAAACGCTTTGGCATAGTCAATAAAGCAGAAATAGATGTTTTTCTGGAACTCTCTTGCTTTTTCCATGATCCATGGATGTTGGCAATTTGGTCTCTGGTTCCTCTGCCTTTTCTAAAATCAGCTTGAACATCACGAAGTTCACGGTTCACGTATTGCTGAAGCCTGGCTTGGAGAATTTTGAGCATTACTTTACTAGCATGTGAGATGAGTGCAATTGTGCGGTAGTTTGAGCATTCTTTGACATTACATTTATTTGGGATTGGAATGAAAACTGACCTTTTCCAGTCCTGTGGCCACTGCTGAGTTTTCCAAATTTGCTGGCATATTGAGTGCAGCACTTTCACAGCATCGTCTTTCAGGATTTGAAACAGCTCAACTGGAATTCCATCACCTCCACTAGCGTTGTTCATAGTGATGCTTCCTAAGGCCCACTTGACTTCACATTGCATGATGTCTGGCTCTAGATGAGTGATCACACCATCGTGATTATCCAGGTCATGAAGATCTTTTTGTACAGTTCTTCTGTGTATTCTTGCCACCTCTTCTTAATATCTTCTGATTCTGTTAGGTCCATACCATTGCTGTCCTTTATCGAGCCCATTTTTGCATGAAATGTTCCCTTGGTATCTCTAATTTTCTTGAAGAGATCTCTAGTCTTTCCCATTCTGTTCTTGTCCTCTATTTCTTTGCACTGATCACTGAAGAAGGCTTTCTTATCTCTTCTTGCTATTCTTTGGAACTCTGCATTCAGATGCTTATATCTTCGCTTTTCTACTTTGCTTTTCGCTTCTCTTCTTTGCTTTTTGCTTCTCTTCTTTGCTTTTCGCTTCTCTTCTTTTCACAGCTGTATGTAAGGCCTCCCCAGACAGCCATTTTGCTTTTTTGCATTTCTTTTCCATGGGGATGGTCTTGATCCCTGTCTCCTGTACAATGTCATGAACCTCATTCCATAGTTCATCAGGCACTCTATCTATCAGATCTAGACCCTTAAATCTATTTCTCACTTCCACTGTATAATCATAAGGGGTTTGATTTAGGTCATACCTGAATGGTCTAGCAGTTTTCTTCAATTTAAGTTTGAATTTGCTAATAAGGAGTTCATGATCTGAGCCACAGTCAGCTCCTGGTCTTGTTTTTGTGGACTGTATAGAGCTTCTCCATCTTTGGCTGCAAAGAATATAATCAATCTGATTTTGGTGTTGACCATCTGGTGATGTCCATGTGTAGAGTCTTCTCTTGTGTTGTTGGAAGAGGGTGTTTGCTATGATCAGTGCATTTTCTTGGCAAAACTCTATTAGTCTTTGCCCTGCTTCATTCCGCATTCCAAGGCCAAATTTGCCTGTTACTCTAGGTGTTTCTTGACTTCCTACTTTTGCATTCCAGTCCCCTATAATGAAAAGGACATCTTTTGGGGGTGTTAGTTCTAAAAGGTCTTGTAGGTCTTCATAGAGCCGTTCAACTTCAGCTTCTTCAGTGTTACTGGTTGGGGCATAGATTTGGACAACTGTGATATTGAATGGTTTGCCTTGGAAACAAACAGAGGTCATTCTGTCATTTTTGAGATTGCATCCAAGTACTGCATTTTGGATTCTTTTATTGACCATGATGGCAACTCCATTTCTTCTGAGGGATTCCTGCCCACAGTAGTAGATATAATGGTCATCTGAGTTAAATTTACCCATTCCAGTCCATTTTAGTTCACTGATTCCTAGAATGTCGACGTTCACTCTTGCCATCTCTTGTTTGACCACTTCCAAATTGCCTTGATTCATGGACCTGACATTCCAGGTTCCTATGCAATATTGCTCTTTACAGCATTGGACCTTGCTTCTATCACCAGTCACATCCACAACTGGGTATTGTTTTTGCTTTGGCTCCATCCCTTCATTCTTTCTGGAGTTATTTCTCCACTGATCTCCAGTAGCATATTGGGCACCTACTGACCTGGGGAGTTCCTCTTTCAGTATCCTATCATTTTGCCTTTTCATACTGTTCATGGGGTTCTCAAGGCAAGAATACTGAAGTGGTTTGCCATTCCCTTCTCCAGTGGACCACATTCTGTCAGACCTCTCCACCATGACCCGCCCATCTTGGGTTGCCCCGCAGGCATGGCTTGGTTTCATTGAGTTAGACAAGGCTGTGGTCCTAGTGTGATTAGATTGACTAGTTTTCTGTGAGTATGGTTTCAGTGTGTCTGCCCTTGATGCCCTCTTGCAACACCTACCATCTTACTTGTGTTTCTCTTACCTTGGGCATGGGGTATCTCTTCACGGCTGCTCCAGCAAAGCGCAGCTGCTGCTCCTTACGTTGGATGAAGGGTATCTCCTCACCACCGCCCTTCCTGACCTTCAGCATGGGATAGCTCCTCTAGGCCCTCCTGCGCTCATGCAGCCACTACTCCTTTCCCTTAGAAAAGGGTAAATTTCCCTTAGAAAAAAGATTTCCCTTAGAAATAAAGATTTCCCTTAGAAAAGGGTAAATTCAGCTCTTTTTTGGAGCTTCTCCTGTGGCTGCTGTTTCTTAAAATAATAATAATAATAATCAGTTCAAAATAATCCTTATGCCAAAGAGGTATGTTTTGGAGTGACATATTCTGCTACTTTTCATTCCATCCTTTGAAAGTTCCCTGCCAAGTTTCACAGTCTTTGTGAAGTTGGTAGTCTCACTGAACTAGTCTCTTAGTACTGAGAATAGGTCAGTTCAGTTACAGAGTTGTGTCTCACTTCAGAAGGTGGTGTAAGGGAGGAAAAATAATTTCCCCTCTATCCTCCCAGGTTCTTGGCTGAGACCCACCTGTAATAGAAAGAGTAAAAGAGTAATAGGAGATAAACAAACGTAATTATATGGGAGTCCCCTCCCCTCACCCCCCTACAAAGACATGAAACTCAAAGTGAGCAAAGCAGGACACTTTTATACTGTTGTAGCCATGTGTTCCAGGAAACAAACTCACTCAGAAGGACAATGCAGATAGTGGAGTGCAGTTTATTACACCAGCAGGCCCAAGGCAGAGTCTCCTCTTAGCCAAGGACCCCCCACCAGTTTTTGAAAACCTTATATACTCTAAGTGTACGTGCTCAAAGTCACCTCCCCAAATTCTCTGAAACTAATCTGAACAAAAGAATGATACAATCAAAGTTAACCCGTGATTCATGTGACTTAAGCCTAGGTAGTTAACAGTGGACAATTATCAATAGACCTGTGGTCATACCCCAATAAGCATAAGAGAATTTATGATTCTATTTGGTTACGCAGGTAATTAGTGTATTCTTTTAGGTGACGGAGAGTCTAGGTATGAGCCCTGTGTCTCTTTCATCTGGGGGGTGTGGTTTTCCAGTTGGTATGTCCTTTCCATAGATACTGGGCATATAGCTCAAAGTCCACAGTCCATCCCAAGATGGAGTCCTGCTTTCAGATGGAGCCTGTTCCATCTGTTTCCTCCTTCAATACTTTTTAGACAAAAAAACAACAAACATGTGAAGAATTGACAAGACAAGAGGGTTTTGGCTTGGAGTAGTAACATGATGAAGTAGCAAGGTTTGTTTCTGCAGCTTTCTTGCCCCTAAATTCCCTGTCTCTGGTGATAAAAATGCCTTCTACCCTCCTGGTACAGGGAGGGTACCTTGTACATGAGAGATTTATCTCCTACTTTTTTTAGGGGGGACAAAGTAAGGTCAGAATTCTTACATCAGCCATTTCTAAAGTAACTTTAATTCAAAATAGTCAGTATACCAATGTGGGATATTTTAGGGTGCTAGTAAAGTAATGCTCAAAATTCTCCAAGCCAGGCTTCAACAATACGTGAACTGTGAACTTCGTGATGTTCAAGCTGGTTTTAGAAAAGGCAGAGGAACCAGGGATCAAATTGCCAACATCCATGGATCATGGAAAAAGCAAGAGAGTTCCAGAAAAACATCTATTTCTGCTTTATTGACTATGCCAAAGCCTTTGACTGCATGGATCACAATCAACTGTGGAAAATTCTGAGAGAGATGGGAATACCAGACCACCTAACCTGCCTCTTGAGAAATCTGTATGCAGGTCAGGAAGCAACAGTTACAACTGGACATGGAACAAGAGACTGGTTCCAAATAGGAAAAGGAGTACATCAAGGCTGTACATTGTCACTCTGCTTATTTAGCTTATATGCAGAGTACATCATGAGAAACACTGGACTGGAAGAAGCACAAGCTGGAATCAAGATTGCCGGGAGAAATATCAATAACCTCAAATATGCAGATGACACCACCCTTATGGCAGAAAGTGAAGAGGAACTAAAAAGCCTCTTGATGAAAGTGAAAGAGGAGAGTGAAAAAGTTGGCTTAAAGCTCAACATTCAGAAAACGAAGATTATGGCATCTGGTCCCATCACTTACTGGGAAATAGATGGGGAAACGGTGGAAACAGTGTCAGACTTTATTTTGAGGGGCTCCAAAATCACTGCAGATGGTGATTGCAGCCATGAAATTAAAAGACCCTTACTCCTTGGAAGAAAAGTTATGACCAACCTAGATAGCATATTCAAAAGCAGAGACATTTCATTGCCGACTAAGGTCCGTCTAGTCAAGGCTATGATTTTTCCAGTGGTCATGTATGGATGTGAGAGTTGGACTGTGAAGAAAGCTGAGCGCCGAAGAATTCATGCTTTTGAACTATGGTGTTGGAGAAGACTCTTGAGAGTCCCTTGGACTGCAAGGAGATCCAACCAGTCCATTCTAAAGGAGATAAGCCCTGAGTGTTCTTTGGAAGGAATGATGCTAAAGCTGAAACTCCAGTACTTTGGCCACCTCATGTGAAGAGTTGACTCATTGGAAAAGACTCTGATGCTGGGAGGGATTGGGGGCAGGAGGAGAAGGGGACAACAGAGGAAGAGATGGCTGGATGGCATCACGGACTCGATGGATGTGAGTCTGAGTGAAATCCGGGAGATGGTGATGAACAGGGAGGCCTGGTGTGCTGCGATTCATGGGGTTGCAAAGAGTCGGACACGACTGAGCGACTGAACTGAACTGAACTGATTCTGAGCCCCTATGGCTATAGGTGATATAGCTGGACTCCAAAAGTGAGGCTTATATGGTTCAAGCCATTAGGTATTTAATAAGAGGCATTTCTAGGGAAACAAAATAGTAACAAAGGTTAGTAATTGAAAGAGACTGTAAGTCCAATTTCTGAGTTCTGAGGGGAGCCAGTGATTTTGAGATATTTGCGTGTGAAGCATCTTTTGTGGTTTGACGCTCTCTGGTGATGTCCTCAGGTATCCAAGGAACTTTATGTGTGGCCCACACATCAACAGGCATGAAGGCTGGCCACACATGAACTGTTGCAGTGATTGCTCTGAAGTTTATATCAAGTTTTCCAGCTTTGGTTTGCAGAGAAAAGGGCAGCCTTTGTGCTCAGTGACTTTAAGTCAGATGAATGGAAGAAAATTAGAAATGTTAGCTTGGAGAGTCATCACAAGATACTTGAAATTAGAAGAACTAAGTATGCAGCCTAATTTACATGTAGGTAAAAAATCTCAAAGACAATTTATAGGACTAGATTCTGGTATCCACCGAATGGGTGCTATTGAATAATAATTCTCACAGGTTGCTTACTGGTCACAAGAGTAAAAAATATCTAACTATGTGAATAACACCTTAACCAGAAGATCAAAATGAGCACAAATTATCACAAATGAGGGACTGAGGACACAATGCCACCAAGGTAACCAGAATGCAAAATCTGAAACTAATGATGAGGAAATATTAAACAAGCTCAAAATAAGACAAATTCCACTTTTTTATTTTACAGGGTCTATATTTTTCCAAAATTTTAAGTTCATAAAAGTCAATGAAAAGCCAAGGAAATGTTCCATATTAAAGGCGACTAAAGAGATGTTACAGCTAACTACAGTTGGCCCTTGAACAACGAGGGAATTAGAGGTACCAATCTTCCTCACGGTCGAAAGTCTACAGTTAGCTTTACAGTGGTCCGTGCATATCTGAGGTTCAGTATCCTCGGATTCAACCAACTGTGCACCGTGCAGTACTGTAGTATGTATTCAGTGAAAGAAATCCCTGTATACGTGGACTCACGAAGTTCAAACCCGTGTTATTCAAGGGTCTGCTGTATAATAACTAGTTCTATATTGGACTCTCTGCTGGAAAGGAAATATTTGCTATAAATATATTATTGGGTCAATTGACAAAATTGGAACATGGATGGTAGATCTAGGAAATATAATTATATCCAGATTAAGTGTACTAAAGTTGATAATGGTACTGTGATTATATGAGAGGGATACCCTTGTTCTTTGTAAGGTTAAATTAATTAAACAAGGAAACCATTAGACTGAGGTGCTTTGCCTGCATAAGCAAACCAGTCTAGGTCTGTAAATGCTTCAAGGTGAAGAACTCAAAACCAAAGGACAACCAGTCACTAGCAGCAAACTAGGCTTTTACAAATGAGGCAATCAAATAATTTCCTTGCTTTGTTTCTACCTGTTCTCTATAAAAATCTTTCCCTGAGTTCCTGTTGGTGGAGCGGTCTTTTCTCCTTCTGGTTTGGTATTGCCTGTTTGGAATAGTTCTTGTTCACGTAAACTGTTAATATTTTTAATATGCCTTACTTTTTTTTTTTTAATAATTCATACAAACTGAAGTATTAGGGGTAAATACAGTGGGAAAAAGGTGGTTCAGAAAAGACATATATTCAATGAGTTTATATCTGTATATCTATCTTGATATTGATATAGATATATATAGAGATGAGAGGACTAATAATCTACCAGAATGGCATAAACATAACCTTCAATGATAAAAATTTGAGCAAAATATGCATTAGGATATCTTATCTGAATTGCCAGTATCTGACTAAAGTAGAGCCCCCAAAATGCAGCTGCCATTTAACACCTCCCAAACAAGGGAGTTGCATGTTTGGGATAAAATGGAATTCTAGCACCAAGAGGTAAGAATTCAATTGCCATAATTTCCCTTCCAGGGGAGTTTCCAGCCAAGAAGGAGGCTCAATGAAAAAGCCAGTAGAATCTTTTGTACTTTCCAACTAAAGTCCTTAACCACTCCCAAACTTTTTCTCTTTTAAGCTGCTATACAAACTGTTATGAGTGGTCCTACATGCATGTAAATAATTGTCTTTCCTCCTGGAATGTGACTATTGTCAGTTAATTCACAGACCTCCACCACCCCATTCTGAGGTGGTAGAGGAACAGTTCTTCCCCCAATAAAGAGCAAAAGATAAAGCAAATGAAGCAAAATGTAAATAACAGGGGAATCTGATGGAAGGCATATGGGTGTTCTTTGTTCTATTCTTGCAAATTTTCTTTGAGTTTGAAACCATATCCAAATAAAAAGTTTTAAAAACTAAAAAACAGAGATACTCATTGAAATAATATCTGTAATAGCAAAAAAAGAAAAGAGAAAAAGTATTAAATAATTTTTGTATATCCATTCAATGTCATCATCAAAGCTGATGTTTTTAAAATGTTCTTTAACATGGGAGAATGTAACATAAATATTCCTTTTTTAAAAAAAAGAAATGAAAGCAATCTATACAGGATGATGCCAGTTAGGTCAAACACTAAATGGTTTATTTATTTACCCAGGATATTAAATAATGTAAGAAGAGTCTCATGAAATTGTTTCCAGCTTCATAACTGGAAACCCAGAGTTATTCTGAACAGCTCTAGGAGTTAAGATATGTCTGGGGAGGGAAAATAGAAGAGCAGTACCACATTTCTCCTTGTCTCTCTGGTTCCAAATTTCTGCTTTTGATAAATCCCATCTCTATTTTCTAGAGCATAGTCCCCAATATAAGGCACATCTTCTTTTTCTTGCTTTATTTCTATAGGATAAAATAAGTCATTTGCATGTACTGGGGGAATAAAAGTCCTACAAATGAAGGGAGACCCCTCAACATTAATGCAGAAAACTAATTTAGTACTTGAGATATTATAATTTATGAGAAATATATATTTGGTCAGTCAGATGACCAGAATATATTTCTCATGTATATTTATCTCTATCCACAGGTCCTGGCTTATAGGCTCCAAAACCCTTGGAATTTCATCAGTGTGGAGAGTGATAAAGCTATCTTCTATGTTAATGAGGTGACAGTGGAACCAACTATGAGATTAGAGGGTTGGAAATTTTAATCCTACTCCCAACCTCCAGGGAGGGGAGAAGGGCTGGAAGTTAAATCAGTCACCAATGACTGGTGATTCAATCAATCATGCCTATGTAATGAAGCCTGCATATAAACCCAAAAGAATGGAATTTGGAGAGCTTCCTGATTGTGAACATGTGGAGACTGGAGAGAGCGTAGAGCCTGGGGAGGGCATGGGAGCTCTGTACCATTTTCCTGTGCTGTGCCCTATATATCACTTCCATCTGGCTGTTCTGAGTTACATCCTTTTCTAACAAACCGGTGATCTAGTAAGTAAAATGTTTCTGAGTTCTGTGAGCTGCTCTAGCAAATTAATTGAACCCAAGTAGGATGTCATGGGAACTTCTGATTTATAGCCATTTGGTTAAAAGCTCAGGGGTACAAGCCTGGGCTTGTGATTAGTGTTTGAAGTGTGTGTCTTATGGTGGGGAGGTGAGGCAGGGGTGGGCTATCTTATAAGATTTGTTAAAACACAAAACTCAACTGAGTAAATGTAAAGATTTAATTGACTGTATTCAGTGTTTCATGCAGTATCCCATCTAGCAGACAGAAAGGAGCTCCAAGGAGCTACACAAAGTAAAGTGCTTTTATAGACAAAAGGGGGCTGGAAGAGGAAGTTTCTAGCAAGGAGTAGATTATTTCAGGCAAGGTCACCTTCTGGTGTGGGAAGGGGAGCTCTATCAGGCAGATTACCTTACTAGTACCGACCAGGTACAGGCATACCTCAAAGATACGGTGGTTTAGTTCTAAACCAGTGCAATAAAGGGAGTCACACAGATTGTTTTTTACTTTCCAGTGCATCTAAAAGTTATATTTGCACTATACTGTACTCTATTAAGTGTGCAATAGCATTATGTCTGAAAAAACAACATACATACTGATGCCTTGTATATGTATTGTGTACTGGTACCAAATCAAATCTCAGAGACAGTTTTGAGTGAAGTAGAAAAGAATAGCTTAATTCAGGCAAAGGGGGGCACAGTGGGCTTGTGCTCTCAAAAATTGTGTGTCCTCACCAGGGGGAATTTGGTGAGGAGTTTTATAGCAGTGGTTCAAGGGTGGGGTTGCCAGTAAGCATGTGTGCAGGGCCTGCATGCCTTTGATCTTGCCTCAGGCAGTCTCCTGTTGAGCTTCTGTGGTTCTCAAGGTTATCAAACTATGACCTTCTCTCTGGAATAAAGAATGCCTCATCAGGAGTTAAAGTCTTTTTTTTTTTGTTATGGGGTTAAGTTCTGCAGGAGAACTCAAAGATATTGTTATGTGTACCCAAGACCATGTAACAGCGAAGACCCGGGACAGTCAAAACTGCATAAATAAATAAATTAAAAATTTTTAAATACTTTAAGGAATTCCCTGGTGATGCAGTGGTTAGGACTCTGTGCTATCACTGCTGAGGGCCTGTGTTCTACCCCTGGTTAAGAAACTAAGAACCCAAAAGACATATGATGTGGCTGGGGAAAAATTAAAGTACTGCTAAAGATGACTCAGATGACCATGATGGTGTGATCACACACCTAGAGCCAGACATCCTGCAATGTGAAGTCAAGTGGGCCTTAGGAAGCATCACTATGAACAAAGCTAGTGGAGGTGATGGCATTCTAATTGAGCTATTTCAAATCCTAAAAGATGATGCTGTGAAAGTGCTGCAGTCAGTATGCTAACAAATTCGGAAAATTCAGCAGTGGCCACAGGACTGGAAAAAGTCACTTTTCATTCCAATCCCAAAGAAGGGCAATGACAAAGAATGTTCAAACTACCACACAATTGCACTCATCTCACATGCTAGTAAAGTAATGCTCAATATTCTCCAAGCCAGGCTTCAACAGTACGTGAACCATGAACTTTCAGATATTCAAGCTGGATTTAGAAAAGGCAGAGGAACCAGAAATCAAATTGCTAACATCTGTTGGATCATAGAAAAAGCAAGAGAGTTCCAGAAAAACATCTACTTCTGCTTTATTGACTACACCAAAGCCTTTGACTATGTGGATCACAACAAACTGGAAATTCTTCAAAAGATAGGAATACCAGACCACCTGACCTGCCTCCTGAAAAACGTGTATGCAGATCAAGAAGCAACAGTTAGAACAGGACTGGTTCCAAATTAGAAAAGGAGTATGTCAAGGCTGTATATTGTCACCCTGCTTATTTAACTTATACGCAGAGTGCATCATGAGAAATGCTGAGCTGGATGAAGCACAAGCTAGAATCAAGATTGCCAGGAGAAATATCAATAAACTCAGGTATGCGGATGACACCACCCTTATGGCAGAAACTGAAGAACTAAAGAGCCTCTTGATGAAAGTGAAAGAGGAGAGTGAAAAAATTGGCTTAAAACTCAACATTCAGAAAACAAAGATCATGGCATCCTGTCCCATCACTTCATGGCAAATAGGTGGGGAAACAATGGAAACAGTGAGAGAGTTTATTTTCTTGGACTCCAATATCACTGTGGACAGTAACTGCAGCCATGAAATTAAAAAACACTTTCTCCTTGGAAGAAAAGCTATGAGCAACCTAGACAGTGTTTTAAAAAGCAGACACATTATTTTGCCAACAAAGGTCCATCTAGTCAAAGCTACGGCTTTTCCAGTAGTCGTGTATGGATGTGAGAGTTGGACTATAAAGAAAGCTGAGCAATGAAGAATTGATGCTTTTGAACTGTGGTGTGAGAGGAGACTCTTGAGAGTCCCTTGGACAGCAAGGAGATTCAATCAGTCAATCCTAAAGGAAATCAGTCCTGAATATTCATGGAAAGGACTGATGTTGAAGCTGAAACTCCAATACTTTGGCCACCTGATGCAAAGAACTGACTCACAGGAAAAGACCCTGATGCTGGGGAAGATTGAAGGCAGGAGGAGAAGGGGACAACAGAGTACAGTAGGATGGTTGGATGGCATCATCGACTTGATGGACATGAGTTTGAGCAAGCTCTGGTAGTTGCTGATGGACAGGGAAGCCTGGCGTGCTGCAGTCCATGGGGTCGCAAAGAGTCAGACACGACTGAGCGACTGAACTGAACTGAGCTGAACCATCATCTGAGCCCTCAGTGAGTTTTCATATGTTGCTGGCTGAAGGTTTGAAGTATTGCAAGAATAAACAAACTGTGACAGGCAGACACCAAGTGAGCAAATGCTATTGGAAAAATGGTGCCTGTAGACTTGCTCGATGAAGGACTGCCACAAATTTTCAATTTATAAAAAAAATGCAGTATCTGTGTAAAATGAAGCATAGTAAAATAGGGTATGCCTATAACTCCAGATTTGTTAAAGGTCATATTCCTGGGAACGGCTGAAACTGCAGTTAAGTTGCTGCTGCTACTGCGGCTAAGTCGCGTAGCAGTTAGGTTAGGTATTATGAAGTCTTGGTCTGGTGATGTGTGGCTTAGCACAAGTGATCTCATTTTGGGCCTGTTTCTTTTATTAACAGAGTGAACTTTATCCTGTGGAATCTGATGCTCTCTCTGGGTAGATAGTGTCAGAACTGAGTTGTATTCTTGCACACCCTACTGGTGTCTGACAGTTGGTTGTGTTGTGTGGGCAGTCCTCCCTGGAAGCACACCCACATTATAATTGGGTCTAGGAACCTAAGTGAGTGCTGAGTAAGCCCAGCAGAGTAGTACCTACACACGGGTAGCCTGTGAGTAACTACGAAGTCAGGATGAAGTCTCACACAAGTGAGTAAAGCAAAGGAAAGACTGTTTAAAATTCTCTTTCCCTAAGAGGCAAAGAGTTGCTCCAGACAGCCTGCTGGGTAAACTCCAGAATTGTGTGTGGACATTTCAAGAGGTATGAAGCCCAGACCTTGCAGATAACTCTGCATAGGGAAACAGGAATTGGAGCTTATCTGGAGGGATCGTCTCAAGTTCCAAAAAGGTAAAGTAGGGATTCAAGGACTGTTATGTTTCTGAAGAGACTGTTTCAAAAGCTAAGGTAGAAAGAAAGTTCTTCCTCTCCTTTACAGGCAGAGGAAAATCATTTTCATTTATCCTCACACATGCGCAGCAGCTTTTTGCCCTCTGGGGACTCTGTGTATGAAGTGTGGGACCAAATGAGAGTGACACCTGGTGAACAGCTGGCGACTGAACCTCCTATGTTATATATCCTGGTTATTAGTCTTCTAGCCTCCACGGTTACCGGGTTACTAGAATTTTGCCCAGAGCACCTCTATCTCAGCAGACTCTCGCCTTTTCCATGTTTTCTTATTCCATTTCTGACTCCACATTCCTTACTTCTCCCCCTTTGGCCACCTTCCTCCCTTAGCAAGGTGAAACCCTATTTCCCTTGTATTGTTATGCAGAGTAATTTTGTTTTCCATCCACTACTAGTCTCTGGAGCATCAAAGACATTTCTACCCCGTAATGCTTTCACAACTCAGGCATCAACTCCAGATCCCACTCTTTATCTGCAGAGCAAGATGAGCAGAGGCTTTGCAACTTCAGATTTCCCTTTTTCTTTACCAGGATTTGAGAAGAAGGAAGAGAGAAGAAGAGATGTATAGCCCAACTACTGATATGAATTATGTGATCCTTTCCCTCCACACTTCCCCTCAGAAGGCAACAATGAACAAGAAGGGAAAAAAAAAAAACAAGAAAGCAGCAATAGCTAGACTCAGGTTTAGTTTCAAACAAATATTTTCCTCTGATTTTTTCAACTTCCTTTGCTCTAGGATATGGGCTCGATAAAGGACAGAAATGGTATGGACCTAACAGAAGCAGGAGATATTAAGAAGAGGTGGCAAGAATACACAGAAGAACTGTACAAAAAAGATCTTCACGACCCGGATACTCACGATGGTGTGATCACTCATCTAGAGCCAGATGTCCTGGAATGTGAAGTCAAGTGGGCCTTAGAAAGCATCACTATGAACAAAGGTAGTGGAGGTGATGGAATTCCAGTTGAGCTCTTTCAAATCCTGAAAGATGATGCTGTGAAAGTGCTGCACTCAATATGCCAGCAAATTTGGAAAACTCAGCAGTGGCCGTGTGACTGGAAAAGGTCAGTTATCATTCCAATCCCAAAGAAAGGCAATACCAAATAATGCTCAAACTACCGCACAATTGCACTCATCTCACATGCTAGTAAAGTAATGCTCAAAATTCTCCAAGCCAGGCTTCAGCAATACGTGAACCATGAACTTCCTGATGTTCAAGCTGCTTTTAGAAAAGGCAGAGGAACCAGCGATCAAATTGCCAACATCCATGGATCATGGAAAAAGCAAGATAGTTCCAGAAAAACATCTATTTCTGCTTTATTGACTATGCCAAAGCCTTTGACTGTGTGGATCACAATCAACTGTGGAAAATTCTGAAAGAGATGGGAATACCAGACCACCTGACCCGCCTCTTGAGAAATCTGTATGCAGGTCAGGAAGCAACAGTTCGAACTGGACTTGGAACAACAGACTGGTTCCAAATAGGAAAAAGAGTGTGCCAAGGCTGTATATTGTCACTTTGCTTATTTAACTACTATGCAGAGTACATCATGAGAAACGCTGGACTGGAAGAAACACAAGCTGGAATCAAGATTGCTGGGAGAAATATCAATAACCTCAGATATGCAGATGACACCACCCTTATGGCAGAAAGTGAAGACGAACTTAAAAAGCCTCTTGATGAAAGTGAAAGAGGAGAGTAAAAAAGTTGGCTTAAAGCTCAACATTCAGAAAACGAAGATCATGGCATCTGGTCCCATCACCTCATGGCAAATAGATGGGGAAACAGTAGAAACAGTGTCAGACTTTATTTTTGGGGGCTCCAAAATCACTGCAGCTGACTGCAGCCATGAAATTAAAAGACGCTTACTCCTTGAAAGGAAAGTTATGACCAACCTAGATAGCATATTCAAAAGCAGAGACATTGCATTGCCGACTAAGGTCCGTCTAGTCAAGGATATGGTTTTTCCAGTAGTCATGCATGGATGTGAGAGTTGGACTGTGAAGAAGGCTGAGCGCCGAAGAATTGATGCTTTTGAACTGTGGTGTTGGAGAAGACTCTTGAGAGTCCCTTGGACTGCAAGGAGATCCAACCAGTCCATTCTGAAGAAGATCAGCCCTGGGATTTCTTTGGAAGGAATGATGCTAAAGCTGAAACTCCAGTACTTTGGCCACCTCATGTGAAGAGTTGACTCATTGGGAAAGACTCTGATGCTGGGAGGGATTGGGGGCAGGAGGAGAAGGGGACGACCGAGGATGAGATGGCTGGATGGCATCACTCACTCCATGGAATTGAGTCTGAGTGAACTCCGTGAAATGGTGATTGACAGGGAGGCCTAGCGTGCTGCGATTCATGGGGTCGCAAAGAGTCAGACACAACTGAGCGACTGAACTGATCTGAATTGAGGCTATCTATTTCTACTTATGTCATCTAATAATTGAGATATATCATGTATATATATGTATATATAATGCCATCAAGTGATAAGATATCACTTCTATATATAAAATAAGTAAAGATTTTTGGTTTTGTGGGACCAGAGGAGTTAAAAATATATTGTCAGTAGCAAGCTGCATGATAAGTTGGCATCGATAATCATATTCAAGGTTCAGTTCTGGGGCTTCCGTGGGTGGTACAGTGGTAAAGAATCTGCCTGCCAGTGGAGGAGACACAGTTTTGATCCTTGGTCTAAGAAGATTCCACATGCTGAGGAGCAACTAAGCACCACAACTACTGAGCCTGTTCTCCAAAGCACAGGAGCCACAACTACTGAAGCCTGAGAACCTAGAGTCCATCCTCTGCAACAAGAGAAGCCACTGCATGAGAAGACCAAGCACCGCAATGCTTAGTAGCCCCTGCTCACTGCAACTAGACAAAAGCCTGAGCGGCAACAAAGACAGCACAGCCAAGAGATAATTTTTTTTAAAAAAGGTCAGTTCAGTTCTAACCTAGGTTTGGAGTCCTGAAAGTGAAAGTGAAGTCACTCGGTCGTGTCCGACTCTTTGCAACCCCATGGACTGTAGCCTACCAGGCTCTTCTTCCATCCATGGGATTTTCCAGGCAAGAGTGCTGGAGTGGATTACCATTTCCTTCTCCAGGGAATCTTCCCAACCCAGGGATCGATCCCGGTCTCCTGCAGTGCAGGCAGACACTTTACTGTCTGAGCCACAAGGGAGCTCACTAGGTTTGGAGTCCTAGTGTTCTTATTGTCTTCAAAAATTGTTCACAGAGCAAAGAGCACGGAGATAGAGCTACAGAAAGTGTACACCATGTGTAGTACATATTAACCACTGAGGAATGACCACCGATAGATAAAGCTGTCTCTCTTATTGTCACTGATCCAAGTACAAAATGGCTGCCTGTCACATGCCAGGAAATGCTTTCAAAGGCTGGACAAATTGTCAGAGCTTTTCAAATAGATCACAGAATGTTAAGCCTAGGGCAATTGGTGTGATTCACTTATCCAGGCTTCAAGGACTCAGTGAGATGTTGACCATCAACTTGTCAAATGTCTTCTGCGGACTTTCAGGAGACACTATTTATCTTCCTTCAAAACACAATTCATTCAGGAATGCAATAAAACTGACAAGTTTAACCAAAAGGTAATAGTTAAAACCCCTACATTCCTTGAAAGTAAAAGTGAAGTTGGTCAGTCATGTCCTACTCTTTGCAACCCCATGGACTGTAGCCTACCAGGCTCCTCCCTCCATGGGATTCTCCAGGCAAGAGTACTGCAGTGGGTTGCTATTTCTTTCTCCAGGGGATCTTCCCGACCCAAGGATCCAACCCTGGTCTCCCGCATTCCAGGCAGACGCTTTAACCTCTGAGCCACCAGGGAAGCCATTACATTCCTTGATTAACCTCAAAATAAAACTGTCTGCAACTGTGTACCTAAAGGTTGCTAGAGCAATCATGATCAGGTGCACATATTCCAGACATTATCAGGTCTCCCTGAAGATCTGCAGGGAATCTTCATATTCAAAATGTGGGGAAGTCCTGGACTTGGACTTCCATTGCAAAGCTGAAAAGTGGCAATTAGGTAGATGCAGTATATTAGTGTGTCCAGGCTGCCATCACAAATACCATGGACTGGGTGGCTTAAACAACAGAAGTTTATTTCTCCCAGTTCTGGAGGCTGGAAGTACATGATCAAGGCATTAGCAGGTTGGATTACTCCTATAGCTTCCCACTTTGGTTGCAGGTGGTTGCAACCATCCTCACATGGTCTTTACTCTGTCTGTTTTCACCTCTGGTGTCTCTTTGTGTGTCCAAATATCCTCTTCCAAAGGACACCAGTCATATTGGATTAGGGTCCTCACTCTACTTCCTTTTAACTTAATCACCTCTTTAAAGGCCCTCTCTTCAAATGCATGACTTAAGGTCTTCCCACCTTAAAGCCTATGTGGTTTAAGTTCTTCTCACCTTAAGCCATATGTTAAAAAACTTCATAAAAATCCTGCCTTTGTCTGCCCCACTTTGAAACAGTAGGACTTTTCACAGTAGTCTTCTCCTTTATCATTTTGAGCAATAAATAAACTGTACTTTGTTTTATCAGCACATTATTTTGGTGGTATTTCCAGGGAGTCAGTTCTCAACATTTAGAAGACTCTTGAGAAACTGCATCGTTCTATTGTCCATCACACTTGAGTCCCTCATCAGTTCAGTTCAGTTCAGTCGCTCAGTCGTGTCCGACTCTTTGAGACCCCATGAATTGCAGCACGCCAGGCCTCCCTGTCCATCACCAACTCCCGGAATTCACTCAGACTCACATCCATCAAGTCCGTGGTACCATCCAGCCATCTCATCCTCGGTCGTCCCCTTCTCCTCCTGCCCCCAATCCCTCCCAGCATCAGAGTCTTTTCCAATGAGTCAACTCTTCACATGAGGTGGCCAAAGTACTGGAGTTTCAGCTTTAGCATCATTCCTTCCAAAGAAATCCCAGGGCTGATCTCCTTCATACATTATCCCTAACAAATAACATTCTGGTTTCTACTTGGCCCTTGGATCCAGGGCCTGGGAGTTCACTATCTGTAAGTCATGACCCTTTAGACAGTGACATTTTTGGAGCTGGCCAGGTTTTTAACAGGAGGTAATAATGTGGTAGTAGTAATAAATGTCATTTCAATCAGTAAAAGGATAGATGACATGTGTCAGGCTTCACTGGTACTTCTTTAGTTAGCTGAGAAAACTAGGATTAAAAATGTTATTTACCTCCTTTCAATCTCCTTTATTTTTCTGTTTTATTTCTTCCCTACTCCATCATTGTAAAATGATTTTAAAATGATTTTTGTGTGTGATTATAATATTCTCTTTGTAGAACATTGTTGGAAACTTTGAGAAGAAGGAAACAGGAAAATAAATCTTTGAAGGACTTCCCTGGTAATCCAGTGGTGAAGACTCCATGCTCCCAATGCAGGGGGCTCGGGTTTGATCCCTGGTCAGGGAACTAAGACCCTACCTGCTGCACAGTGCAACCTGAAAAAAAAAGAAAGAAAGAAATCTTTGGAAACTGGGGGAAAAAAAGCCCAAGATAATAAATTTTTGAAAATATGTTTATTTTTAGAGCTTTGTAATTATTTTCTATAGATTTCTTCTTTGTTATGCTTTTAATATACTTTGAATTAATGCAGACATAGTCTCCAATAGTATTCATTTTAAAGATTAATAAAACTAGCTTATGAAAAATGAGAAGAAAAAATGAGTAGCTCCCCAAAATCTATTAATTAGGAAAAATATAAACTGCTGACATATATACAAAGAGAACAGCATTGCTGATTATCATTATGATGCCGAAAACAGACACACTTGCGAAAAGTTCTTGCCAGTAAACAAACTGAAAATATTGAAAATTTTTCTGAAGTTCTACTTACCAATAAAAACTACTTAAAGATGTAATTATTTCAAGGAGGAAAATAAGTTAAGAATCACGCTGAATTAATAAGATGTTAGTTGTCAGAATATAGAGAAAAGATGTGTATGCATATCTGGAGTGTTTTGCAACACCAACAGCCAGTTCTCTGATACTCTGGACACCAATTGAATATCCTTTAATTCAACTTAAAAAAATCATTTTTTTTTTTTTTTTTTTTTGGCCACAGAGCACGTGGGATCTTAGTTCCCCAACCAGGATGGAACCTGAGTCCCCTGCAATGGAAGAGTAGAGTCTTAACCTCTGGATCACAAGGGAAGTCCACCTACAATTTCATTTTGATATGAACTACTTAGAATTAGCACAGATACCACAAGATTAAGATTCATTCCTCCATAAAACTAGCCCCACTTCCAATGCCAGTCTCAAGTATGGCCACCCATACTTCCAACCTACTGTTACAAAGTAGAGGTTCCCATATCCCGTCCTAAAGTTTGCTAATTTGCTAGAATGGGTCACAGAACTTAGGGAAACACTTTATTTCTATTTATCAGTTTATTATAGAGGATGTAACTCAACAATAGCCAAATGGAAGAGATGCATAGAGCAAGGTACAGGGGGTGGAGACAGGCATGGAACTTCAATGCCTTCTCCTGGCTTGTCACCCTCCCAAAACTTTTATATATTCACCAGCCAAGAAGCTCATTAAATCTCATCATTCAAGAGTTTTTACAGACTTAACTTTCCAGACCCAAGATGCAGATGACACCTCTTTAACAGCAGAAAGTGAAGAGGAACTAAAGAATGTCTTGATGAGGGTGAAAGAGGAAAGTAAAAAACTTGGCTGGTAACTCAACATCCAAAAAACTAAGGTCATGGCATCTGGTCCCATCACTTCATGGCAAACAGAAGGGGGAAAAGTGGAAGCGGTGACAGATTTTTTTTCTTGGGCTCCAAAATCACTGCAGATGGTGAATGCTGTCATGAAATTCAAAGACGCTTGCTCCTTGCAAGAAAAGCTATGGCAAACCTAGTATGTGCATGCTTAGTCCTGTCTGCCTCTTTGCGATCCCATGGACTGTAGCCCTAGTCTCCAACATCCGTGGAATTTTCCAGTCAAGAATACTGGAGTGGGTTGTTATTTCCTACTCCAGAGGATCTTCCTGACCCAGGGATCGAACCTGCATCTCCTGCATCTCCTGCATTGGCAGGTGGATTCTTTACCACTAGCACCAACTATTATGTCAAATGCTTTTTATGCATCTTTTGAGATGATCATATGATTTTTATCCTTTATTCAGTAATTGTAGTATATCATAATGATTGATTTACAGATACTGAATCATCCTTCTGTCCCTGGAATAATTTGATCATGGAGTATGAACCTTTTAATGTATTGCTGAATTTGGTTGGCTGACATTTTGTTGAGGATTTTTGCATCTATGTTCATCAGGGATATTGGCTTGCAATTTTTTTGGTGGCATCCTTATCTGCTTCTGGGGTAGTGGAAATGCTGACCTTGTAAAATGAGGTTGGAAGTGGTCCATCTGTACTGATGTTTTTGGGAAGAGCTTGAGAAGGACCAATATTAAGTCTTCTTTAAATGTGTGGGAGAATTCATCAGTAAAGCTATCTGGTACTGAAAAATGATAGATTTTTATAGTTAAGATATATGAACAATTATTAAGCTACTTCTGGGTAAATACTACTCACTGTGGTACTTGGCAGACTACTATGATTAGTTTCACTTCTATATTTATAGAATTCTATTCATATAATATCATATGATTTTATTTATATATTATTTATAATTATATAATTATCTATAATATATATTATATTTAATATTGTTCCAATATTAAAACCCTGTGCAACCCTCTCAAATGATAGAATCAGGAGAGCCACAGCTGAGTCTTCCCCAGTCCTGTTCATTCATTTATGAACAATAACTTTTGATCCTATTTGTTACAGTTTGGCTAAACTTCTATTGTTGTTCAGTCATTCAGTCGTGTCTGACTCTTTGTGACCCCATGGACTCCAGCACACCAGGCTTCCCTGTCCTTCACCATCTCCCAGAGCTTGCACAAACTCATGTCCATTGAGTCAGTGATGCCATCCAGCCATCTCATCCTCTGTCGTCCCATTCTCCTCCTGCCTTCAATCTTTTCCAGCATCAACGTTTTTTCCAATGAGTCTGCTCTGCACATCAGGTGGCCAAAGTATTGAAGCTTCAGCTTCAGCATCAGTCCTTCCAATGAATATTCAGGGTTGATTTCCTTCAGGATTGACTGGTTTGATCTCCTTGCAGTCCCAGGGACTCTCAAGAGTCTTCTCCAACACCAGAGTTTGAAAGCATCAATTCTTGAGCACTCAGCCTCTCTCAGCCAACTCTCACATCTATACATGACTACTAGAAAAACCATAGCTTTGACTATACAGACCTTTCTCGACAAAGTAATGTCTCTGCTTTTTAATATGCTCTCTAGGCCTGTCATAGCTTTTCTTCTAAGGAGCAAGTGTTTTTTAATTTCATGGCTGCAGTTACTGTCCACAGTGATTTTGGAGTCCAAGAAAATAACATCTCTCACTGTTTCCATTGTTTCCCCATCCATTTGCCATGAAGTGATGGGACAGGATGCCATAATCTTTGTTTTCTGAATGTTGAGTTTTAAGCCAACTTTTTCACTCTCCTCTTTCACTTTCATCAAGAGGCTCTTTAGTTCCTCCTCGCCTTCTGCCATAAGGGTGGTGTCATCTGCATATCTGAAGTTGTTGATATTTCTACCCGCAATCTTGATTCTAGCTTGTGCTTCATCCAGCCTAGCATTTTGCATGATGTACTCTGCATATAATTTAAATAAGCAGGGTAACAATATACAGCCTTGACAAACTCCTTTCCCAGTTTGGAACCAGTCCATTGTTCCATGTCTGGTTCTAACTGTTGCTTCTTGACCTACATACAGGTTTCTCAGGAGGCACAGAAGATGGTCTGATATTCCTATCTCTTGAAGAATTTTCCACAGTTTGTTGTGATCCACACAGTCAAGGGCTTTAGTGTAGTCAATGAGGCAGAAGTAGATGTTTTTCTGGAATTCCCTTGCTTTTTCTATGATCCAATGGATGTTGGCAATTTGATCTCTGGTTCCTCTGCCTTTTCTAATTCCAGCTTGAATATCTGAAAGTTCATGGTTCATGTACTGTTGAGGCCTCACTTGGATGATTTTAAGCGTTATCTTTCTAGCATATGAAATCAGTGCAACTGTGTGATAGTTTGAATGTTCTTTGGCATTGCCTTTCATTGGGATTGGAATGAAAACTTCTCTTTTCTAGTCCTGTAACCACTGCTGCATTTTCTAAATTTGCTGGCATATTGAGTGCAGCACTTTCACAGCATCATCTTTTAGGGTTTGAAATAGTTCAGCTGGAATTCCATCCCCTCTACTAGTTTTGCTTGTAGTGATGCTTCTTAAGGCCCACTTCACTTCGTACTACAGGATGTCTGGCTCTAGGTGAGTGATCACACCATCATAGTAATCTGGGCCATTAAGATCTTTTTTGTATAGTTCTTCTGTGTATTCTTGCCACCTCTTCTTAATATCTTCTGAATCTATTAGGTCCATATTGTTTCTGTCCTTTATTGTGCCCATCTTTGCATGAAATGTTCCCTTGGTATCTCTAATTTTCCTGAAGAGATCTCTAGTCTTTCCCATTCTATTATTTTTCTCTATTTCTTTGCATTGTTTACTTTGGAAGTCTTTCTTATCTCATTGATATTCTTTCAAACTGTGCATTCAGATGGTAAATGTTTCCTTTTCTCCTTTGCCTTTTGCTTCTCTTATTTTTTCAGCTATTTGTAAGGCCTCCTCCGACAGTCATTTTGCCTTTTTTCGTTTTTTTTTTCTTGGAGATGGTTTCGATCACTGCCTCCTGTACAATGTCATGAACCTCTGTCCATAGTTCTTCAGGCATTGTATCAGATTGAATCCCTTGAATCTATTTGTCACTTCCACTATATAATTGTAAGGTATATGATTTAGGTCGTACTGAATGGCCTAGTGGTTTTCCCTACTTTCTTCAATTCAAGTCTGAAAATTGCAATTAGGAGTTCATGATCTGAGTCATAGTCAGCTCCTGACCTTGTTTTTGCTGACTATATAGGGTTTCTCCATCTTTGGCTGCAAAGAATATAATCAATCTGATTTCAGTGTTGACCATCTGGTCATGTCCATGTGTAGAGTTGTCTCTTGTGTTATTGGAAGAGGGTGTTTGCCATGACCAGTGCATTCTCTTGGCAAAATTCTATTAGCCTTTGCCCTCCTTCATTTTATACTCCAAGGCCAAACTTTCCTGTTACGCCAGCTCTCTCTTGGCTTCCTGCTTTGCATTCCAGTCCCTATGATGAAAAGGACACCTTCTTTTTTTTTTTTTTTTTTTTTTGGTATTAAGCTTTAGAAGGTCTTATATGTCTTCAGATAACCATTCGACTTCAGCTTCCTCAGCAATAGTGGTTAGGGCATAGACTTCGATTACTGTGATACTGAATAGTTTGCCTTGGAAATGAACCAAGATCATTCTGTCATTTTTGAAATTGCACCCAAGCACTGCATTTCAGACTCTTTTGTTGACTATGAGGACTTCTCCATTTCTTCTAAGGGATTCTTGCCCACAGTAGTAGATATAATGGCCATCTGAATTAAATTTGCCCATTCCCATCCATTTTAGTTCACTGATTCCTAAAATGTTGATATTCACTCTTGCCATTTCCTGTTTTGACCACTTCCACTTTGCCTTGATCCACGGATCTAACATTCCAGGTTCCTATACAATATTGTTATTTATAGCATCGGGCTTTACTTTCACCACCAGGATCATCCACAACTGGGCATCACTTCTGCTTTGGCTCAGCCTCTTCATTCCTTTTGGAGCTATTTCTCTGCTCTTCTCCAGTAGCATATTGGGCACCTACTGACCTTTGGAGTTCATCTTTCAGTGTCCTATCTTTTTGCCTTTTCACACTGTTCATGGGGTTCTCAAGGCAGGAATGCTAAAGTGGTTTGCCTTTCCCTTCTCCAGTGAACAACATTTTGTCAGAACTCTCCACCGTGACACATCCACCTTGGGTGGCCCTACGTGACATGACTCATAGTTTTCTTTGAGTTGGACAAGGCTGTGTTTCCATGTGATCAGTTTGATTAGTTTTCTCTGATTGTGGTTTTCTGTCTGCCCTCTGAACAGAGGCTAAAACACAGTGGATTAAACTAAGTTAACTTATTCCTCTCTCATAGAACAGTATGCTTTTTGTGCTCACCTCCACATCTGGTTCCAGCCTGCTGGATGTGGGAGTTAAAGTCCATAGCAAGTGGCTTCATATTTTAGATGATGATATAAAAATGGCACACATCACCTGTGCACATCCCATCAGGCAAAACCTAAGACACAAGGCCCCATCCACTTCAAGGCAAGCTGAGATATAAGGACCAGCTGGGCTGCAACATATGCACGCAGTTAAAACTTGGGGTTCTCTTTCCAAAGGGAAGAGTAAAAATTGAAACGCAATTTGTACTCTAACCTATGCTGTCCTGAAAATACTCTGGAATATTATCTCCAAGTTCTGTCTGTCTAGCCTGCCTCTCCTTTGTCCTGCACCACTCTGTCCACTCTACCATTCTCCCTTTACATTCTCTCAACATTATTTAAATGCTCGATTCTCCGTGCATCTGGTCTAGACAGCATGTTAAAAAGCAGAGACATCCCTTTGCTGACAAAGGTCCATATAGTCAAAGCTATGGTTTCTCCAATAGTCATGTACATATGTGAGAATTAGATCATAAAGAGGCTGAGCACTGAAGAATTGATGCTTTTGAACTGAGGAGCTGGAGAAGATCCTTCTCAAGAATCCCTTAGACTGCAAGGGGATAAAACTAGTCAATGCTAAGGGAAATAAACCCTGAATATTCATTGGAAGGGTTGATGCTGAAGCTGGAGCTCCAATACTTTGGCTACCTGATTTGAAGAGCTGACTCATTGGAAAAGTCTCTGATTCTGGGAGAGACTGAAGACAAAAGGAGACGAGGATGGCAAAGGATGAGATGGATGGCATCACCAACTCAATGGACATACACCTGAGGAAACTTCAGGAGATAGTAAAGGATAGAGGAGCCTGGCGTGCTGCAGTCCAATGAGTCACAAAGAGTTGGACAGGACTTA
Organism: Budorcas taxicolor; assembly: GCF_023091745.1. Taxonomy (NCBI): domain Eukaryota; kingdom Metazoa; phylum Chordata; class Mammalia; order Artiodactyla; family Bovidae; genus Budorcas; species Budorcas taxicolor. The sequence goes on from NC_068910.1 coordinate 170,350,630, forward strand.
GCAACTGAACAACAACAACAGTTCCAGACCCAGCTTCTTTCCCTGGAAGTCATTGAGTGGGACTCAAAGTCTCAGCCTTCTAATCACTTGGTCTTTCTGGGGACCAGCCCCCTCCTGAGCCTATCTAGAGGCCCCACCCAAATTATCTCATTAGTATAAATTCAGATGTATCCTAAAAGGCTAATTATGGATAACAAAGACACTTGTTGTTTAGTCACTCACTCATGTCCAACCCTTTGTGACCCCATGGACAGCAGCACCTCAGGCTTCCCTGTCCTTCACCATCTCCCACAACTTGCTCAAACTTTTGTCCATTGAGTCAGTGATGCCATCCAACCATCTCATCCTCAGGGTTTTAGGAGCTGTGTCTTCTATTTCCACCCTGTTTCACACCTGTTGTGCCTACAACATACTACTCTTGTTCAGTTTCTCCGGGATATAAGCCTGTGACTGCTGCCTGGGGATAGTTACTAGGCACATGGGAGTGGAACTGGGGATCCAGCCTCTCTTAATACTGACTTAAGGAGATCCCTCAGCTTTCAATACCACACCTTCACCCCTGGTGTGTCCAATATGTGAATCTTTCAGGAATTTTCTAGAGCAAACCTATCTCAGCTAGTCTTTAGCTTGTTTTGACAAATAGCGTATGGTAGAAGTGATCCTATGTGACCTCTGAGCCTCAACCTCAAGAGATGCTGCAGCTTTGGCTCTCATTCTCTTGGAAATATGCCCTGACACTGCCATGGAAGAGGTCTGGTGTCACCTGCTGAAGAACGAGAAGCCACATGGAGAACTGAGGCCCCCGTCACTTGCAAAACACATGAATGAGGCCATCAAGAGCCAGCTATTCCTCAGCCAACCTGCTAGCTGATCACAGATGTATGACTGAGCCTAGACGAACCCACAAGGAGCAGAGAAAAATCACTACAGCCACATCCTACTCAAAGTTTCAAGCCACAGAATCATAAAAAATAAATGGTTATTTTAAAACTCTAGGTAATTTGTTTCCTAGCAAAAGTTAAACTGATACAGTGGTAAAATATAATGATGTCTGCTACTTTCAAATGTTTCTGAAAAAAAAAAAAAACACCATATATATATACATACACATACATACAAATATCTATATAAATATATTTGAGAAAGGTAAAGCAAATATGTCAATATATTTGTTGTTTAGTTACTAAATTGTGTCAGATTCTTTGCAACCCTATGAACTGCAGCATACCAGGCTTCCCTGTCCTTCACTATCTCCCTGAGTTTACTCAAACTCATGTCCATTGAGTTAGTGATCTCATCCAACCATATCATCCTCTGTTGACCTCTTCTCTTGCCATCAATGTTTCCCAGCATCAGGATATTTTCCAGTGAGTCTGCTCTTCACATCAGGTGGCCGAAGTATTGGAGCTTCAGCTTCAGCATCAGTCCTTTCAATGAATATTCAGGACTGATCTCCTTTAGGATGGATGGGCTGAATCTCTTTGCAGACCAAGGGACTCTTAAGAGTCTTCTCCAGCACCACAGTTCGAAAGCGTCAGTTCTTGAGCACACAGCCTTCTTTATGGTCCAACTATTACACCCATATATGACTACTGGAAAACCCATAGTTTTGACAATATGGGCCTTTGTCAGCAAAGTGATGTTTCTGCTTTTTAATATGCTCTCTAGGTTTGTCATAGCTTTTCTTCTAAGAAGCAAACATCTTTTAATTTTGTGGCTGCAGTCCCTGTCAGCAGTGATTTGGGAGCCCAACAAGATAAAATCTTCCACTGTTCATATTAGCAATTGTTAAATCTAGGTTAAAGGTATATGAGTGTTTATTGTACTGTCCTTTTCCATCTTTGTGTATGTTAGAAATTATTCAAATTAAAAGTTTAAGGGAAAGAAAATCTAAACTACAGAGGAAAATAATATTGGCAAAATGTTGATAATTTTTGAAGCCAAGTAATGAATATGCAGGGATTCACAATGCCAATTTTTGCTTATGTTTGATATTTTCACAGTAAACAAGTTAAAATATACAGCAGGCTTGATTACTAGGCAGGGAGTTAAGATTTGGTTCCTAGTCTGCTTCAACAGATCTGCTTCTGTTGCCTCTACAGAACTGTTGCGTTTATCAGTTTTGCTGAAGTTTTAGACTCTCTAGGTTACCTACCTACTTTCCAACCTTCTTCTTCCTTTCTGGCAGAATCTGTTTCCCACTAAAGAAACTGAAAATGACAAGCTATCACTTCCCTAGGCTTCCCAGGTTGAGCTACTGATAAAGAGCCTGCCTGCCAATGCAGGAGGCATAAGAGATTTGCATTTGATCCTTGGGCTGGGAAGATCCCCTTGAGGAGAAGGCAACCCACTCCAGTATTCTTGCCTGGAGAATCCCATGGATAGAGGAGCCTGGTGGGTTATAGTCCATACAGTCACAAAGAGTTGGACACAACTGAAGCGACTTTGTACGCAGCACACACAGGCTGCTTATAGCCTTCCCAGAGCACGGATGGTTTAGGGCCCAACCAGAGCTTTGGGGTGAAATTTATATGCAGAATTTGGGGTGCCCCTATATGACTCTGTCCTTTCTAGGATGTTCCCTTTTATTTTCCTGCTTTTGTGGTCCCTGTGAACTCTCTCCCCTGGTACTTTAATTCAGTAAAATTGTGGATTTCTGTGTACAGGGATTTAGCCAACCCTCCTAGGGCTTGTTCTCAAGCTTAAAATCTTTAAAATGGGGAAACTCACTGAGTGCATTTTTCCTTTTCCAACTGCAGACCCAGTTTCTACCCGCTTTTAGTCTCCAATGCTTCCAGAGAGTTGTTATTTTTGCCCAGACTTTATATTTGTCATATGCAGGAGGACTGGACTAACAGAGCTTTTTGTTGTTCATTCAGCAAGTTGTGTCCAATTTTTTGTGATGCTATGGTCTGCAGCAGGCCAGGTTCCTCTGTCTTCCACTATCTCCCAGAGTTTGCTCAAACTCATGTCCGTTGAGTCAGTGATGCCATTAAGCTAGCTCATCCTCTGACACCCCCTTTTCCTCCTGCCTTCAGTCTTTACCAGCGACAGGGTCATTTTCAGTGTGTCAGCTCTTCACATCAGGTGCTCAAAGTATTGGAGCTCCAGAATCAGTCCTTCCAATGAATATTGATACTTACTTCACAATTCTCTTCCAGAAGACAAAAGATATGATAATAAACTCATAATTTTTCAGTATTCAACCTTAGTGAATGCATACTATGAAGAGAATCAGAATCTGTGTAGAACTGCTTAATCTTGCTTTTTACAAAATATCCCAACTCTTTGAAGAACTGCTAATATTAAATATGTTCATTTTTTAAAATAGGCTAGTGAAAAATATCTGTTGTCTTAACATATTAGCCAGATAAAACTATTGATTTTTCTTATATATAAAAGGAAATAATGTTAGTGATCATTTGACTTTTGCTTCTATTAACCTAATTTAAAATGTTGACTTGCTCAACATTTTATCCTCAATAGCAGCCTGAGAACGTATAGCCACTTAGTAAGTTGTTGAAAAAACTTATACAGTGAGCAATATATACAATTAATAGAGTCAATCTCTTTGTGGTTTTAATTGGGAAAGTACCTATTCCAGATCAAAATTTAAAAAGCAATAAAAATTTACCATAAAGACCTATCAGAAAACCAAAGTACTCTGTTGGGTTGGCCAAAAAGTTCACACAGCTTTTTGCATCTTATGGGAAAGCCAGAACATCTTGGCCAACCCAATATACTACTTTTTTAATATACACAAGTCAATAGGGTCCAAAATAGTAGCCATAGAAGAACAATACATACGTTAGAAAAAGCAGAATGTGAACCAATCTGGAAGAGGCTAAAGATACCATCTTCTCTCATTTACCAATAATTCAAAAGGTACCTCTTGCTATGAAATTATGCATTATAAATGCATAATATATAATTGCATTTATAATGTTCCTGAGATTATGATTAAGGACAACAGACTCACATTTTATATGCACAGTAGCGATAAACCTTGTGAAAGTGAAAACAGTAAAGGTTAAGAGACAGCACACTTATTTTGGACCCTTCAATGTGCTGACTTAACTGAGGTGATTGTGATGGAATCTCAGCTTTCTTGATGCTTATGATGAATCAGAACAGCCAACTGACAGATAATCTTTTCTGGATCGGCTTCCATTTATTGTTTTTGCAACTGGTTAAACGATAATGTCATAACGTAAACCACTGTGAATCCACAGGAAAGTGATTGCAGACACAGGGAAATGTCTCTGTTGGGAACTTGAACTGGTTTATCTGTGTGAATGAGAACCCTTGATGAGAAGATTGTAAACACCACATTTGTCTCATGATGCAGTATCAGCCCTGGCCTCTTTATAGAAACATTGCATTGTTTATCCAACACCTGTTGTTTAGTCACTGAGTCGTATTGACTCTTTTGTGACCCAATGGACTGTAGCCCACCAGGCTCTTCTGTCCATGGGATTTCCTAGACAGGAATACTGGAGTGGGTTGACATGCCCTCCTCCAGGGGATCTTCCCAAACCAGGAATTTAACCCATGTCTCCTGCATTGGCAAGAGGATTCTTTACCACTGAGCCACCAGGGAAGCCCTATCCAACACCTGGGAATGCACAAAACACAAGCTGCTGAAACTTCCAGGAGATACAGGCTTTGTCCACAAAACAGTAACTTTTCAAGCCATACTCCGCTTCTGTCTCACATCTTCGTACTTCAGGAAATGAGTACAGTCTCCAGATGTATTTTGTTCAATCTGCAAATATTTTTAAAGAATGAAACAGTATTTTAAAATATGGAGAGCTTTGTTTCTCAAAAAAAAATTTTTAAGCATAAGCAATCATCCAGATTTCCATCTTCTCTTGAAACTTGGAGGATGTGGCAACCCAACATTCAAATTTCTGCGTGAGAGCTGAGTATTTGCAGCTCCTAAGGCTCTCAGTTCACTCCATCCTTTCCTTACCTTCTCAGCTCTAAAGGATTTGAATTTGAGATCTTTCCCTTAAACGATTACAAACTATCTTGGAAGCATTATTCACCAATGTATGTAAAACTGAAGTTGTTGCTGAGAAGGCCCAATGGTCTTTGAGAATCAGGCCCAAATACAGGAGATTATAGGAGTAATCTCTCTAATCAAACCCCTACAGAGAATATACAAGCTTTGCTAAGGTGACTTTTCAGCATACAAGCCCAAACTATTTTTTTTCTGCATTAATCTATATATACAGGTTTTTAAGAGAGTTGTTGAGCATTTTTTCAATGTAATTTATTTTTATTATAAGATGTAAAAATTCACTACTTTTGCCAAACATATATTTCCAGCATGAAGTAAAAGTAAAAATGTCTATAACCTCTAACTTAAGAGTGATGGGAAGGGAATTCCCTGGAGGTCCAGTGGTTAGGACTCTGTGCTTCCATTGCAGGGGTTTGAGCTCTGGTTGGGGAACTAAGATCCCACAAGCCATGCGGCCAAAAGAAAAGTGATGGAAGAATTTAAAGAAACTGAAAACAAGTCCTAAAAGTTGCCAAAACATCAGAAAATTGAACTTGTCCAAAGAATAAGCATAATCTATAAAAAAGAAGTAAATTCCTGACCAAAATTCTGATAGACCTTACTAATATGTATTTTCCACTTGATCTCATTTACTCATCAAAACAATCTTACAATGTGGATTGTATTCATTAGTTATTGCTGCATGAGAAATTGCCCCAAAACGTAGAAACTAAAAACAATAATTGTTTATTGTTTAATTAACCATAGATAAGACTTAGGAAAACCTGTATGGTTATGAAACTAAAATGCTGATGGATACTTTTCCTTCCAATTATTCAGATGGTGGTTTGTACAAAAATTCTCCTCAATATATACACACACATGAAAATATATATATTTGAGAGAAGTTTTTGAGCAGTGCATGCCTGCATGCTAAGACACTCAGTCGTGTCCGACTCTTTGCAACCCGAATGGACCAGAGCCTGCCAGGCTTCTCTGTTCATGGGATACTCCAGGCAAGAATACTGGAGTGGATAGCCATACCCTCCTCCAGGGGATCTTCCCCACCCAGGGATCGAACTCACGTCTCTTACATCTCCTGCATTACCACTAGCACCACCTGGGAAGCCCTTTTAAACAGTAACATTATAGTAAAAATAGAAATGTTTTCCACATGAACAGCTTCCACCACCCCCACCCCGCCTGTTCTTACAGTGGCTGTGGATCCTTAGCCAACTGAGAGCTTCATTGTTCAGTTTACTTCCCTTCCTTCCCTTGCTTTAGTTTTTTTTTTTTTTTTTTTTCTCTATTTCCCTGATTCCTTCTTCAAATAAAACTGCTTTTTAAATATTGCTTGGATTTTATAAACCCAATCTTGCTCTTGGGACATTCTACATGAATTAGCAAATAAAATGTATCCTATTTTTATTGTGACATTTTGGAGGAAATTAAAACCACACTATAACAATGACAAACAAAACCCCTGAAAAATTGCCATTATAGGCTCTTCCATAATGCAAATTAAATAGTTGACTGCAATACACATAGAACATCTGCTAATTCAAATTAAAATGAATGAGGAAATAAATTGGAATTGCTTTTTCCATCTAATTATATAGAAAACAAAATGTATTATGAGCCAGATATTCAGTGTTTTAAGGCATTACCTACTAGTGAGCTTAGTACAGTAAATTGAAACAATAACTAAATAGTATCCTGGAGACCTTCACTGAAAGAGTTAATGACAGTGGCTGCCTAAGTGCTTAATTAACAGCTGCATAGAGCCACCCAGGCAACTCTAATTCAGTAATAACAACATAAGGTACAAATTTATTCTAAATCCCAAGCCAGTATAGGTCATAGTTCTTTTTTCTTGAGTTGAACAATTTTATGCTTTCTTGCTTTAATTACTTGTTATCAAATGTATTATCTTGGTATGCATATAGTATAAAACTGTAGAAAATTGAAGACAGAAAATAATGTTTTAAAACATCTCATTGTCAAAATTTTTGAAAATGATCATTTGAAAGCCTGCCAGAAGGATACAAAATATAATGCCATTTCTCTAAGAAAACCTGACTTCTTTCCTTTCAACATTTTTTCATCACTAAAGAAAAAAAAAATCATGCTTCTTTCAATAGCATATATATCAAAATCAGAGCAAATCCCCAAAATGAGATTAGCATGACTCTAACTCCCTATGACATGAAACCTACTAAAGTATCCACATTTTTCACATTGCTTAAAATTAAATGTATTACTTAAATTATTTGAATTCATTAAAATTAAAAGAATTACAGCTGGAATTACTTTCAATTGTACCTAATGAGAAACTTAACCAAATACTTGTTTAAACAAACTATGGTAGCTATTCTAATTAATTTTTCAAAGGAGCTATCAAAGAACCAGTTAACTTTCCACTTTAGCATTTCTTGTGGTTAGCTTTCATCCTTGAACACATCTTGATACCAAAATAGCTCTTCCCCTACCTGTACTCACATTCCAGAAGGAATAATGAGAAGGAAGAAAGACAAGATACATGTGCCTGCTTAGACCCTTTAAAGAGAGCTTTTTAAAATATCCCACATGGTAGACATAGCTCCTAGGCCAGACCTGTACTATATGTCCGATGTCTACCCCTAGCTTCAAGAAAGTCCAATAAATCAAGTTTTGAGCTATGCATATTACCATCAAAAACAAATGGAGTTCTGTTAATGATGAAGCAGAGAGAAACATATCAGGTAGTGATAGCTTATGGTGAACAATGTCAGATTCATGATCTCTGAAGGAGAGAATTTTGCTGCAGGACCAAAGTTGACGGCTTCAGTCACTCAGAGTTTCATGTGGCAAAAGTTTTATTACAGTGAAAAAGATATAGAGAAAACTTCTGATGTAGACATCAGAAGGTGTCCCACTGGCTAGTCTTATCAAGGCCTTATATACTTTTTCAGTTGGTTGCTAAAGGTCTTACCAGATTAGTCAGAAGGCTCTTGTTAAGAAGAAACATGTCCTTGAGCAAGATACATTGTTGGTATATAATCATTAGTACAGAGCTTAAGGAAAGACATGCCCTTGAGTAAGATATGTTGTTTTGAAGGGAATGGCAAGCCACTTCAGTATTCTTGCCTTGACAACCCCATGAACACTATGAAAAGGCAAAAATATAGGACACTGAAAGATGAATTCCTCAGGTCGGTAGGTATGCTACTGGAGATCAGTGGAGAAATAAATCCAGAAAGAATGAACAGATGGAGCCAAAGCAAAACCAACACACAGTTGCAGTTATGACTGGTGATGGAAGCAAGGTTTAATGCTGTAAAGAGCAATATTTCATAGGAACCTGGAATGTTATGTTCATGAATCAAGGCAAATTGAATGGTCAAACAGGAGATGGCAAGAGTGTACATCAACATTTTAGGAATCAGAGAACTAAAATGGACTGGAATGGGTGAATTTAACTCAGATGACCATTGTGTCTACTACTGTAGGCAAGAATCCCTTAGAAGAAATGGAGTAGCCCTCATAGTCAACAAAAGAATCTGAAATGCAGTACTTGGATGCAGTCTCAAAAACGACAGAATGATCTCTGTTCATTACCAAGGCAAACAATTCAGTGTCATGGTAATCCAAGTCTATGCCCAGACCTGTAATGCTAAAGAAGCTGACGTTGAACCTGCAAGACCTACTAAAACTAACACCACAAAAAGATGTCCTTTTCATTATAGTGGACTGGAATGCAAAAGTAGGAAGTCAAGAAACACCTGGACTAACGGGCAAATTTGGCCTTGGAGTACAGAATGAAGCAGAGCAAAAGCTAATAGAGTTTTGCCAAGGGAACACAGTGGTCATAGCAAACACCCTCTTCCAACAACACAAGAGAAGACTCTACACATGGACATCACCAGATGGTCAACACCAAAATCAGATTGATTATATTCTTTGCAGCCAAAGATGGAGAAGCTCTATACAGTGAGCAAAAATAAGACCAGGAGCTGACTGTGGCTCAGATCATGAACTCCTTATTGGAAAATTCAGAATTAAATTGAAGAAATTACACACAGTTCAAAAGCATCAATTCTTCGGCACTCAGCTGTCCTTATACTCCAACTCTCACATCCATACATGACTACTGGAAAAACCATAGCCTTGACTAGATGGACCTTTGTTGACAAATGAATGTCTCAGCTTTTTAATATGCTGTCTAGGTTGGTCATAACTTTTCTTCCAAGGAGTAAGGGTCTTTTAATTTCATGGCTGCAATCACCATCTGCAGTGATTTTGGAGCCCAAAAAAATAAAGTCTGCCACTGTTTCCACTGTTTCCCCATCTATTTGCCATAGAGTGATGGGACCCAATACCATGATCTTAGTGTTCTGAATGTTGAGCTTTAAGCCAACTTTTTCACTCTCCTCTTTCACTTTCATCAAGAGGCTTTTCAGTTCTTCTTCACTTTCTGCCTATATAAGGGTGGTGTCATTTGCATATCTGAGGTTAAAAATCAAGATATTTTACCCGGCAATCTTGATTCCAGCTTGTGCTTCATCCAGCCCAGCGTTTCTCACGATGTACTCTGCATATAAGTTAAATAAGCAGGGTGACAATACACAGCCTTGATGTACTCCTTTTCCTATCTGGAACCAGTCTCTTGTTCCATGTCCAGTTTCTAACTGTTGCTTCCTGACCTGCATACAGGTTTCTCAAGAGGCAGGTCAGCTGGTCTGGTATTCCCATCTCTTTCAGAATTTTCCACAGTTGATTGTGATCCACACAGTCAAAGGCTGTGGCATAGTCAATAAAGCAGAAATAGATGTTTTTCTGGAACTCTCTTGCTTTTTCCATGATCCAGTGGATGTTGGCAATTTGATCTCTGGTTCCTCTGACTTTTCTAAATCCAGCTTGAACATCTGAAAGTTCACAGTTCCTGTATTGTTGAAGCCTGGCTTGGAGAATTTTGAGCATTACTTTACTAGTGTGTGAGATGAGTGCAGTTGTACATTAGTTTGCACATTCTTTGGCATTGCCTTTCTTTGGGATTGGAATGAAAACTGACCTTTTCCAGTCCTGTGGCCACTGCTGAGTTTTCCAAATTTGCTGGCATATTGAGTGTAGCACTTTCACAGCATCATCTTTTAGGATTTGAAATAGCTCAACTGGAATTCCATCACCTCCACCAGTTTTGTTCATAGTGATGCTTTCTAAGGCCCATTTGACTTCACATTCCAGGATGTCCTGCTCTAGGTGAGTGAGCACACCATCGTGATTATCTGGGTCATGAAGATCTTTTTTGTACAGTTCTTCTGTGTATTCTTGCCACCTCTTCTTATTATCTTCTGCTTCTGTTAGGTCCATACCATTTCTGTCCTTTATTGTCCCATCTTTGCATGAAATGTTCCCTTGGTATCTCTAATTTTCTTGAGGACATCTTTAGTCTTTCCCATTCTATTGTTTTCCTCAGTTTCTTTGCATTGATCACTGAGGAAGGCTTTCTTATCTCTTCTTGCTGTTCTTTGGAACTCTGCATTCAAATAGGTATATTTTTCCTTTTCTCCTTTGCCTTTCACCTCTCTTCTTTTCACAGCTCTTTGTAAGGCCTCCTCAGACAACCATTTTGCTTTTTGCATTTCTTTTCCATGGGGATGGCTTGCTCCCTGCTTCCTGTACAATGTCACAAACCTCCTCCCACAGTTCATCAGGCACTCTGTCTATCACATCTAGTCCCTTAAATCTATTTCTCACTTCTGCTGTGTAATTGTAAGGGATTTGATTTAGGTCATACCTGAATGGTCTAGTGATTTTCCCTAGTTTGTTCAATTTAAGCCTGAATTTTCCAATAAGGAGTTCATGATCTGAGCCACAGTCAGCTCCCAGTCTTGTTTTTGCTGACTGTATGGACCTTCCCCTTTTTGGCTGCAGAAAATATAATCAATGTCTTATGGGAACTAAAATGATATCTGGTTGTTTTCATATTTTTCTCTCTGGCTTTTTATGACTGTTTTAGTCATAACATTCAGAGACATTCTACTAATTCTTTGGTGTTATTCAAGTAAAAGTAAGCACTTTTTAATAGGCTCTTCTTTTATGATGTTACTCCTTTCTCTTTCCCACATGAACTGTTATATCTGTATGTGTATGTGTGCGTGTGCACACACACTTGATTGTGGGCTTCCTAGTTGGCGCTAGTGGTAAATGACCCACCAGCCAGTGTAGGAGTTGTTAAGATTCATGGGTTCAATCCCTGGATCTGGAAGGTACCTTGGAGGAGGGCATGGCAACCCACTCCAGTATTTTTGCCTGGAGAATCTCATGGACAGAGGAGCGTGGAGGGATACACTCCATAGGGTTGCAAAGAGTTGGACATGCCTGAAGCAACTGAGCACACATGCACACATGTGGTTGTATGCTGTGCATTTGTGTGTTTATCTGGGTATATTTGTGTGTATGTATTTGTGTGTGTGTGTGCATGTATGTGAATATGTACACACATACATTCAGGTGATAGTGGAAGACAAAGACTCCCAATATTTTCAAAGTGAATTGATAGCAATAATGTTCACCAACAATAATACTGGTTATTTCAGGATAGTAAGATTCTGAGATGTTTGCTGCTTTTTACTTTAAATCTTTCTCTATTGCTTGAATAAGCAAGTGTTACTTTTAAGATGGTAAAAAACTCCTTTCTTTAATAATCTTTTAGAAGATAACTCTTCTTGTATTGACAGAAATATGTCTAATATGTCAGACCATATTATTGAGGGGAAAAAGGAGTTTTGGAATAATAAATATAGGTTTATCTGATTTTTGGATAAAAATTTAGTGTGCTATTAATATAGGTGGGTCCCAAAAGATACATAATAAATATTAAGAATGTTTATCTCTGGGAGTAGGGTTGGAATTGGGATTGAAAGTATGTCATACATAACTTCTTAGAACATTGATGTAAACAAAAAAGGGGGTTATTTGTGCTCACATAAGTCCATAGATAGGCTATCTGAGGCAGGAGTGGAGGGAACCTCAAGGCTGTAGGCTCTTTCTAGCTTTGGTCCCACCGTCTTTTGGGTGTGTTTTCCACACTCATAGTTATGGCTTTATTGATCCACTTCTAGGCATTGCCTCCAAATCCAGGCAGGAAAAAATAGAAAGATAGATAAAGATGTGTGCCAGATAAGTTTACCCCTTTTTCTCAGGGGGGAAAAAAAAAAAAAAACCAAGTTTCCCAGAAGTCTTTCCTAATAAGACTTAAACTTCTGTCTCATTAGCCAGAACTATGTCATGTGGACACATGTGGCTGCTAGGAAGCCTAGGAAACCTAGCTTCTCAGTTGTCACACTGTTAACCGAAAAAATAATCCAAATGTTTTTACATTAAGGGAAAAGAGATATATTCTATATGTATGTCTATGTGGTTTCCACTTTTATGATATTTTATTTTATTTTTTTTACTTTTTGGCCATGCCATGCAGTTTGTAGGATCTTACTTCTCTGTTCAGAGATTGAACGTAGGCCCTCGGCAGTGAGAGCACAGAGTCCTAACCACTGGACTGCCAGGGAAGTCCCTGTTTCCACTTTTATAATAACAATGTACTTAATGCGATGTGCGTGTGTGTGTGTTTGTGTGTGTGTGCACGCACTTAACTTAGGAAGAATTCATATATATAAGTTAAGGGAGGACATTCCAGGTAGAGAAAATAGTCTAACTGGTTTAAAATTCTAAATAGGTGGAAAATATTTCTAACATAGTTGTATGTAAATGTGTGTGCTTTTCATTTTAAAAATGAGTTGCTAAAATGACCCAAAGTGTTATAAGAGATTTCTTATACAACATAATTCACTGTGTTCAAGAATCAGTGCCCACAATAAGCTAAGAGCTGCAGAGAACCCTGCATCAGTGTAAGTGAAAAAGACTCCAGATTTGTACTTTTTATTCAATTTTCTTTAAAAAAAATTATTTGTAAATCAAAGCTTAAAAACAGAAAAAATTTACCTTCAGTTCCTCAATGAGTAGTTTTAATTTTAAAACATCCTCATTTTTCTAGTCCTTATCCTTGCATGTACATGTTTTACTAGCTGAGTGCCGAAGAATTGATGATTTTGAACTGTGGTGTTGGAGAAGACTCTTGAGAGTCCCTTGGACTGCAAGGAGATCCAACCAGTCCATTCTGAAGGAGATCAACCCTGGGATTTCTTTGGAAGGAATGATGCTAAAGCTGAAACTCCAGTACTTTGGCCACCTCATGCGAAGTGTTAACTCACTGGAAAAGACTCTGATGCTGGGAGGGATTGGGGGCAGGAGGAGAAGGGGACGACAGAGGATGAGATGGCTGGATGGCATCACTGACTTGATGGATGTGAGTCTGAGTGAACTCCAGGAGTTGGTGATGGACAGGGAGGCCTGGCGTGCTGCAATTCATGGGGTCTCAAAGAGTTGGACACGACTGAGCAACTGAACTGAGCTGAACTGAATCTCAAGTGACTTTCTACTTGTAAACTGGAAACCAGTTATTGCAGAGAAGAATTAATTCAAATGCTTTTGTCATCTGCATAAACAAAGAGATGACATACAAAGCAGTGAGATCTGAGAGAATTAATAGTGCAAGGTGTTATCTTCTCAGTGAGCTTTTTGTTTGTTTTCTATATTTGGGAGCAGGTGATCGGGGTTTCTCTGTATTTTTTAAATCATTGTCCTTTTTTTGCCACTTTATGTTTAGTTGAAGGATAATTGCTTTACCGAATTTTGTTGTTTTCTGTCAAACATCAACATGACTCAGCCATAGGTACACCCAAGTCCCCTCCCTCCCAAACCTCCCTCCCATTTCCCTCCCCATCTCACCCTTCTAGATTGTCACAGAGCCCCTGTTTGAGTTCCCTGAGTTATATAGCAAATTCCCATTGGCTATCTATTTTACATATAGTAATGTAAATTTCCATGTTACTCTCTCTGTACATCTTACCCTCTCCTCCCCTCTCCCCATGTCCATAGGTCTGTTCTCTATGTCTGTTTCTCCACTGCTGCCCTGCAAATAAACTCATTAGTACCATCTTTCTAGATTCCATCTATATGCATCAGTATACAATACTTATACTCTACTTTCTGACTTAGTTAATGAAAAGGGAACCCTCTTGCATTGCTGGTGGGAATGTAAATTGATGCAGCCACTGTGGAAGACGGTATGGAGATATCTCTAAAAACTAGGAATAATACCTCCATATGACCCAGCAATCCCACTACTTGGCATATACCCTGAGGAAACCAAAATTGAAAAAGACACATGTATCCCAATGTTCATTGCAACACTGTTTACAGTAGTTAGAACATGAAAGGAGAAGGCAATGACAACCCACTCCAGTACTCTTGCCTGGAAAATCTCATGGACGAAGGAGCCTGGTAGGCTGCAGTCCATGGGGTCGCGAAGAGTCGGACATGACTGATGCGACTTAGCAGCAGCAGCAGAACGTGAAAGTAACCTAGATGTCCATCAACAGATAAATCACTGTCTTTTTAATGAAGAGTGCTTCCCAGGCATTAGAAGAACGATTTCAGAAGGTGTGCCTGTGTGCATGCTGTCACTTAGTCATGGCGGACTCTGTGACCCCATAGACTGTATCCCGCCAGGCTCCTCTGTCCGTGGGGTTCTCCAGGCAAGAATACTGGAGTGGATTGCCATTTCCTGCTCTAAGGGATCTTCCAGCCCCAGGTATCGAACCCATGTCTTCTGCATTGACAGGTGGATTCTTTATCCACTGAGCCACCTGTGAAGCCCTTCAAAAGGCAAAACTCTCCAAGTAGACTTTGGGCTCTGGTTAGCAGGAAGCAGCTGCCTGAGGAGAAGAAACCACAGCCACTCAGGAGGAGCTTGAACACCCTGGAGAAAAGACAGAGCCCAGAGTTGATGGGATGATGAGGTATTGACGTGTGAGGGATGAGTCAAAAGCCTGGGCTGGGTGCAGGATGACATGGGGATGAGGCAAGTTTCTCATCTCAAATATTGACTTCTGGACGGAAGCAGTTCCCTACCCCCACCCCACAACCTTGTGTGTTTGGGGAAAAGGAATCAGTTCTAGAGTATGGCAAAAAGGAAAGGAGACTGGACAGAGAAAAGACCTACTAACTGCAATAACAATTTTAAAGCTCTGGAAGTTTAAAGAGAATTAAATATTATCTGCAAACTTCCAGTAATATAGGCCTTCAAAAAACTGTCAGCCCCTCTGCCCCGCTGGCTTTCGAGGTCCCTTGGTGCCTGCAGGGTGCTTTGCATTTGCTAAGTGCTCACTAAGAACATACTGCAGGACAAGATAAGGCTGATGGCCACAGCCTATTCATCCCAGGAGATATTTGGGCAAGATTTATAAGATTTCATATTTATAAGCCTGAATTTCTCTATATCATAATCCTCTCTCAGCATCCCCTGAGTCCAATTGCTCTGTCTTTACCATCTTCCAGAGAACTGGGATCCTATTGTTATCAGGAACTCTCCAACCTATAGCCCTTGGGACCTCTTTCCTTGTCAGCATTTTAATCCAAAATTTAAGCTTCATCTCTCCCACTCTGGTGGCTACACAGTACCTCTGTTCCTCACACCGATTTGGTCACTAACTGTGCTGCTCCATGTCCCCGCCAGGACACCAGCCACCCTATCATGCCAGGCTTGGGTTCAGCAGGGGAATCCACCTAACCACCGGCCTGTGCACCTGCAGTCCTCCAGGGATGACAGAAAGATTTTTTTTCTTAACTAAAAACAACCAACTTAACAGTTTTCCATTTTCACATGCTTCTTCTTTCTGCACTTAAACATTAACTATTGAAAAATCATGCCAGATTTTACTAGGAGAATTTAACACCTTGCCAGTATTTCAAGCTTCAGTTATGATTCATACACTCCACAGCAGTTACATCATCTTTGTTCAATATAATGATTATTCATGAGCACTCTTTTCCATTACCTTTCCTGCTAATTCACACCATTAATATACCTCATGCCGCTTCACTGCTCTGCCTAGCTCTGGAGGAGGACAGGACCTCCAGGCCCTACATCACACCCAGTTTATCTAATTACCATGTCCTAAGACATCTTCGTGAAACACAGACTTGATCATGCGATGCTCCTGATCAAAAACCTTTGATGATTTCCTGCTGTAGAAGAGCAAACCCCTGCTGCTTCTCAGTCATGCCTACCTTTTTAACACCTCTCTTTGGGTTTCATTCCACACTGCTCATCTTCAGGGCTGTCGTTCAAGGTATTCCTGGTATACTGAGTGTCCGCTAACTATAAAAGTTTTCTTGCAGCCTTGTTTTCTCAGTCTTTCCCTCCTCCATACTCCAAGAGATTTTTGAACCTCTTTTACAATATGTCTTAGGCTGAAATTATATATGTATTGCCCAATTCCATAAGATTGAGACCAAGGGACTAGAATTGGTGTTTCATTTATCCTCCTCACTCCCATTTCTCCTTGGGTAATTGACTTGTGTGTTCCAGAGTGTAAAGGCAACATCACCAATATACATGATCCTCCCTCCTTCTTATAGCAGAATCTGATTGGAGCAGAATGGATACTTAGGTTAAGCCAAACAGATTCTCTCCTGAATTTGGAACTAGAACATACACACACACAAATCTGAAGCTGTAATTTGGGGTTATCTTGATGGGCCATCTACAAACAGATCAGAGAGCAGAGAGGAGGCTTACAGAAAGCAGAATGAAGCAGAAGCATTGCAAGGGCAGGAAGTCATGCAGTAAGAGAGAAGAAGGAAACAGAATTGTTATTTGAAAACAAATAGACTGCCAGATATTTCTACACACACACACACACACACACACACACACAAATGGGTTTATTCAGGATCAGCAGAGATTGCAATTTGGGGTCTGTAGGGCATGGCTTGGGTAAGCTCCAGGAATTGGTGATGGACAGGGAAGCCTGTCGTGCTGCAGTCCATGGGGTCGCAGTCCGACCCGACTCAGTGACTGAGCTGAACTGAACTGAGGGCTTCCCAAGTAGCTCAGATGATAAAGAAACTGCCTGCAGTGCGAGAGACCCAGGTTCGACCCCTGGGACCAAAAGATCCCCTGGAGAAGGAAATGGCTACCCACTCAAGTGTTCTTTCCTGGGGAATTCCATGGACTCGGGAGCCTGGTGGGCTACAGCCCATGGGGTCACAAACCATCTGACATGACTAAGAGACTAACACATATACAACCATGGTAAACCTTGTTCAAGATCCCCCATGGCAAGGCAAGGAGAACAGTTTTACAGAGGAGAAAAGGTGGTGTGGAGGGGCTAGAGTAAGCAGAGTCCAGTGACTTTTCATTGGCTGAGTCCTTGGGGGAGGGGTGCGGGGGTCTGGGGTCAGGGAAGCAGTCCTTTCTTCTGGCTTGGCTATTTTGCAGGGCATGAGAGCTCCAAGAGGAGAATGAAAAAGCCAGCTTAAAACTCAACATTCAGAAAACTAAAATCATGGCATCTCATCTCATCACTTCATGGCAAATAGATAGGGAAACAATGGAAGCAGTGACAGACTTTATTTAGAGGAGGCTTCAAAATCACTGCAGATGGTGACTGCAGCCAAGAAATTAGAAGACGCTTGCTCCTCAGAAGAAAAGTTACGACCTACCTAGACAGCATATTAAAAAGCAGAGACATTACTTTGCCAACAAAGGTCTGTTTAGTCAAAGCTATGGTTTTTCCAGTAGTCATGTATGGATGTGAGAGTTGCACCATAAGGAAAGCTGAGCGCCGAAGAATTCATGCTTTTGAACTATGGTGTTGGAGAAGACTCTTGAGAGTCCCTTGGACAACAAGGAGATCCAACCAGTCCATCCTAAAGGAAATTAGTCCTGAATATTTATTTGTAGGACTGATGCTGAAGCTGAAAGTCCAGTACTTTGGCCAACTGACGTGAAGAGCTGACTCATTTGAAAAGACCCTGATGCTGGGGAAGATTGAAGGCAGGAGGAGAAGGGGACAACAGAGGATGAGATGGTTGGATGGCATCACCAACTCAATGGAGATGAGTTTGAGTAAACTCTGGGAGTTGGTGATAGATAGGGAAGCCTGGTGTGCTGCAATTCATGGGGTCACAAAGAGTCGGACACAACTGAGCAACTGAACTGAACTGAACTGAACTGAACTGAGAGCTCCCCATTCTGGTCTCCCAACTCCTTTTTGTTTTCTGCAGCACTGCACTGCTTGCAGAATCCCAGCTCCCCATTCAGGGACTGAACCCACACCCTCAGCAGTGAAAGCAGAGTCCTAAGTACTAGAGGCCAGGGAATTCCCTTCCAACTCTCTTTAGTTGAGATTTCTGTGTATTAAATTTTTACAGAGAACAGAACCAAAGAGGGGGTGTAGGTCAGGGTAAGGGAAAGAAGATGTCTAGCCATTTTCCAGTTCCACTGGGGTCTGACTATCTTACTAGCATAGGTGCTAAGAAGATTCTCTGCACCCTTAACCCTTCATACAAACAAACCTGAGTGAGAATAGTCTTTCCTTACCACTAAGGGATGCCTTATTAATACAGCCTAGCATTGTGCTTTGCTTATTAAATGTCTATTAAATTGAAGTGTTAAAAAAACATTGCACTGATTAGAATTTCCTTCAGTTGAATTGGGACTGGGCAGCCTCAGGAATACAGGACATAAGTGGACCAATGTGCCATGAGTGTGGGTTGCTGATTGTTCCCATGGAGCTTATCCTCCAACATGGATGAGAGAGGGCAGGACTTTCTCCAGTGTCCCAAACTGTCTCATAAATTTTATATTAAAAAATCATGAGTCATTTCTCCAGAGCAACACACATTTATTACCTATGTTATTAAAAATGAATGATTCAATATTTTATATTTTATTCTGGATTTTCAGTAATCATGGGGTTAATTTGATATTGATTGATAGAATGAACACTTTTACTGGAAGCTACAAATAAAATATTTACAAGCACAATCCTCCGGACTGAACTAGTCACAGGAGGTTTGATTAAGATGTATAGAATTCTATACTTGCTGACCTTAACATGAGGGCCGAAGGGCAGTTCCCATCACAATTAAACCCTGCAGCCTGTATCAGAATTAACCTGTAGGAAAATTTGACCATTATTTAGACATTTCTGTTCTGAAACCCCTTCCTGAATTGGAATAAATAAATTATACGCTAGTCAGCGCTAAAACAAGAAATACTTTAAACATGAAATTTAACTAGCATACAACATAGAGGCTATGTTGCTAGAAACAAATTTTAAGAACAGATTTTACACGTTTGTACCTCATAACTATTACCGTTTCCATGTGTGCAGTTAAGCATGTGGCCAGAAACGTAATAAAATGCCTGCATGATGATGTATGCTTTTTAACACAGTGAGAAATACTTAGAGAGTAGCTTGATTGCTTCATCAAATAAAACAAAAAGCGGTGTTTTATATGTTCTTTTCCTTTCCACATTCAGTTTTATTTTTTATAGGTGCATGTATGTAGCTAGTTATGCAGAACAGAGTAAAATGCAAGATCTAGGTCATTTTGGCCAAAGAAATGGAAAATGTTAACTGTTTTCTCAACTTAGCTTCACCTCTGGCAGGGAAAAGGAATTTGCCAAGAAATTCAATGCTAGTGCAGACTGAAAGAGATGCTGTTGAGTAAGAAATTAAGCAATGCTACTCACAATGAAACTATACATATGTAATCTCCTTATGAAATTCCTTTATGGAGGGCAATCTGGGTAGATTGTATGTGTTTTAAAATGAGAGAGAAAAAAAATCACAATTCTCCAGCATTCTTCAGTCTTTTCAAACTCTTCCTGTGAAATTGTTTGCCTGAAAGTTTATAGTGCAGACCTGGCCAGTTTTATGCAAGTAAGCAGAGCTGGTATCCAGTCCACTGACCCACAAGGTACCGAGTCCAAGAATTCGCAAAACAGTCCAGGGTAGCATGAGCTTGGAACAGACGTTGTGCATTTACCAAATAACTTGGTAAATGCCAGAGGTGATCCAACCTTGTCAAACCAGTCATATGACAAGTTATATATTGCTGAAGCACATAAAACTTCACTTTTAAAGCTTATTAGGTGCTTTGGATGAATATTTCAACTTGATTCATTATAAACCAAGATGTAGTTCAGCAAAAGGATTTGGACAAGAAGTAATTTAAATTATTCTGTTCTTTTTATGTATATTTCATGATAGGTATATTTTTTACTTTTTCCATTTCTTTAACGAACTTAATACAGTATTAAAAGATAAATTAAGTAAACTCTGGGATATTATGCAATGGAATATTAATAGAATAATATAGACTCATTTGAATTATATGTATAGAGATAAAGAAAAGTTCTTTGATGTAATAGAAAATAAAAAAGAAATAGAAATCTACATACATAATATGATTCTATGTAATGAAAATCTACACATAGAAAACAATTCTAGAAGGAAATATACAAAAATATTTATAGTGAATGTGTTCAGGTGCCACTGAGAGTCATTTTTTCTGCTATTTTCAAACTTTGCAAATTTTCCTTTATGAACACACATTATTTGTTAATGGTAAAATAAGCTTAACAGTGTGGTCACAAATTTATACATTTTATGATCAGATATTCAGTGAAAATACAACCTTTAAAATTTTCTCCATAACAGATATGATCCTTTTTTTTTTAAATTTACTTTTGTCTGTGCTGGGTCTTCATTGCTGTGAGTGGGCTTCCTCCAGGTGCGGTGAGCAGGAGCTACTCTTCCGTGTGGTGTGCAGCTTCTCACTGCAGTGGCTTCTCTTGTTAGAGAGGTTGGGCTCCATGCACATGGGCTTCAGCAGCTGTGTCTCATGGGCTCTAGGGCGCAGGCTCAGTAGTTGTGGTACACGGGCTTAGTTTGCCTCTTGGCATGTGGGATCTTCCTGGACCAGGGATCGATCCCGTGTCCCCTGCATTGGCAGGCAGATTCTTTACCACTGGACTGCCAGGGAAGACCAAATCTGATCTTTTTAATAATCCCCAACACAATGGATAAGAAAGAAAAGCTAAATTTTATTCTAATCTGGTAAACATAGTCCAATCCAACTAAATAAACTATCTCTTTTATGTAACTCAGTCTCTCCCTGAATGACCCAAGTAAGCACTTTTTCAGAACTTCACTTCCTTTCCCAGATTCTCTCTAGAGTGCACTGTGGGTCTACCAGTGAAATGTGTGGCTACATGAGATTATGACCAGAGGTGGAAGCAAGGTCCTGGAAAATATAGTATATTCCACTATATCTTTCACGATCTAAGACAGAGTGGCTGGTCTCGACTGCTTCCTAGGCTGACTCCCAGAGAGGCACCGTGGGACTGCTGCTGTCAGCCACCAAAGTCCACAGCTGGTGTCACTGTGATCTGTTCCCAGTTCCATCAGGACAGTAGATTCAGATCGTATTAACATAGCTGAGCATATGAATCAAGCCTCACCTGAAGCTAGTCCTAACTCCAGACTTTTCAGTTACCGTTCAGAAACTATTACCTTTTCTTTATTGTTTAACCCAGTTTAGGTTTATGTGCTCTGAAGCATAAAGACTTGTAATTGATTTCAATCTCTATGTTTTATTCAACTTAGCATCGCTATGATAAGTCAGCATGTTTAAAAATGTTTTACAAACTGTCATAAAAGAACAAAAAGAAAATAGTCATGCAGAAAACAAAAAGGCATCAGGTAATGAGATCTTGCTCCCTAAGACTTCTCTTCTTCTGCTGACCCTAAAGAGATGGATAGCAGATCCTTCATAGAGAACCAAATACCAGCCTTGTTCTGGTGTTGACTATTAAACTTCTCCAGTGACTACTCTATCTCAGAGATGTTGTCCTAGAGATGCCCTGCTCTAGAATCCTTGCTGGTGTGTCTGTGAGTAGTGGATATAAGTAAATGAAAGTGGCATGAAGACTGTGAAGCAACACCTTCCAGCGCCCAAGCACCTAATGAGTAGCTGTGGTCACACAGTAGGTTGCTCTGATATCTGAGGAGCAGATGATTTTCTTGCACAATCACAGTGGCTGATCCAGTGGAGTGGGGGCAGGACAGGCAGACAGACCTATCCTAGTGATGATGCTCACCATCAATAATATAGCATCAGAGCCTAGACAGTTTCATGATGGTAACTCCTCAGCGACTTTGATTAATTATGTACCTGATGGTGTCATATCAAATACAGAGCCATCAAAAGCATTCACAGACTCTGTGAAAAGTTTTAAATGGGAGAATGCCTGGCCTGTTGATGTTTCACTGGCTACCAGCTCAACTGGCGGCAGCGTGTAACCAGCAAACTTTCCCAGGGGTGCTTTTGGGTGGCTTTAGAACAAGTTAAGCAAAGCTGTTTACAGGCATTTGCCTCTTGCCTGTGCTGGCTGGTCTCCATCAACTGTCTTTAAGAACAGAGAGCACCCAGGAAGGTGCAGTGAGAAAGACTCCATAAAGGTGGTGATATCTATGTAGAGTCTTCAACAGTTGTGCAGGAGCGCCCCTGGATTATTGCTGCTGCTGCTGCTTAGTCACTTCAGTTGTGTCTGACTCTCTGTGACCCCATGAACTGTAGTCCACCAGGCTCTTCTGTCCATAGCATTCTCCAGGCAAGAATACTGGAGTGGGTCGCCATGCCCTCCTCCAGGGGATCTTCCTGACGCAGAACTGAACCCACATCACTTACATCTCCTACACTGGCAGGCGTGTTCTTTACCACTAGCGCCACCTAAGAAGCCCCTGGTTTACAGAGAAGGCAAAAGAGAGAATGGATACACAGAGGAGATGTGAAATAATGGTTTAATCTGAGGAACTCCTAGTAGTTGGGCATGGTGATATTGTGTAAGCGTGGGGAAGTAAGAAGATGAGACTGAGAAAAGAAAGCAGGCTTCTCTTGGTGAAGGTCCTTGCTTGATAAGCCCAGGATTTTTCATTTTTTGCAGTGGGTGATGAGATAGCATCAGAGGATTTTAAACAGAGATTACATTGTCAGATTTGCATTTTCTGAAGAATACGCCAAGGCCAAATAGAGAAGGACTGGGGGAAAAAGAAGCCCAGAAGGCTAGAATATTACCTAGAAAAGAAAGGGTGAGGCTCTGAACTGAGGCAGGGCTGAGATGGGAAGGGAAGACGGGATTCTTAGGAGGCGAGGTGAACTAGAGCTAGTGATGGATTTGATACAGAGGTAAAGGAGCAGGAAGAGTCTAGGCTGAGTCCCAGGTTTCTTTATTTTACAACTAATGACTAGTAAGTGACAAGAGGAATGTTTGGAGACTGGACAGAAGAGGAAGATATTTTCATTTAGAGTTGGGTTTTCTTTTTTCTGGCCGTGCCATAGGGCTTTCAGGATCTTAGTTCCTTGACCAGGTATCAAACCCAGGCCCTAGCAGTGAAAGTGCTGAGTCCTAACCACTGGGCCGCCAGGGAATTCTGCATTAAGAGTTTTGAGACATCCAGGCAAACATGTCCAGTGACCAGTAGGATGGTTGGGTGTAGAGGAAAAATGAGGACTGAGAGACAAATTTTAAAGTCGCAAACAGAAAGCCATTATTCATGGGAGAAATGACCTTGCTTAGAGAGATGCAGAGATTATGCCTTGAACCTAAGAATTTCTTTAGTGACACAAGGAAATCAGGACTTTCACTGCAAATACATGGGTGGGCACTTTCTTTATGAAACCTTCACAGACTCCCAGGCAAAATGAAGCCTTCCCATGTGTCTGGAAAGGATGCCGTAACAAAATATTTACCACAGACTGAGTGGCTTAAACAATGGAAATTTACTTTGTCACAGTTCTGGAGACTAGAAGCCCAAGAGCATGTGTTGGCAGGTTTGGTTTGTTCTGAAAGCCTCTCTCCTTGACTGTGGATGGCCATCTTCTCATTGTGTCTTCACATGGTCCCCTCTCTGAGAACATTTGTGTCCTAATTCCTCTTCTGATAAGGACACCAGTCATACTGGATTAGAGCCCACCTTAATGACCTCATTTCAGCCTGCTGCTGCTGCTGCTAAGTCACTTCAGTCATGTCTGACTCTGTGCGACCCCATGGACTGCAGCCTACCAGGTTCCTCCATCCACTAATCACTTCTTTAAAGTCCCTGTCTCGGGACCCTAGGTGGGGGGCCAGAAGGCATCCCTTCTCCCTTGCCACCTCCCTGCTTTGGGTGGCATGTGGGCCTTGGGGGGAGGTACCCCAGGAAAGGCACCCCCTAACCAGCATTCAGATCTGGCCCCCAGGCCCCTCTCTCAAGGTTGGGATGAAGTGCAGAGCCATAGGTGAACTAGGGGTTACCGCGTGGGCTGCCTCTTGTCCCTCCATACCCCGCCCCGGGAGCCCTTCACCCCATCGAAAGCCATTGGAGACGTTCAGGGAAACGGTGCGGCCTGGCCACCCCATTCGGGTACTCAATCTCAGGTGTCCACAGGCTCTGGCCCACTGCCCGAGGGAGGGGCCCCTCAGTTCCCTAGCCTCCCGGGCGGGGTGGGGGTGGGGAAGTGGTAGGGTCTCTACAAGGGGTCCTGATTTGCTTCTGAGACTTGGGGTAGGGAGGAAGAAAAATGGGGGTTCTTCCAAAGAGCAGTTAGACTCACTTGGGGGGGGGGGGTGGATATCACGGGATATGAGTAAATGCAGGCTTATTTATTGTCCTCTGTCTGCTGGAATGGGGGCTGCACTGCCCCTCGCTGGGTGGGTGTGCGAGTGTGTGAGTGAGAGACTGGGAGAAGCTGGCGCCATTGCCGGCCTCCCTCCTGCAAGGGGAAGAGTCCCCGACACTGGCCTTGAGCAGCATCGTGTGACAATCAGTCCCTCCTGTTTGGACCAGAACAGCCTTTGGCCCAAATGGACCCCTTCCCAGCACCTGGATGGGGGCAAAGAGGCCCTGGGCCCTGGCTCCATCCTGCCCCCCTGGTGGTGGTGGCAGGGTGGCCCCTGGACCCGCGGTTGAGGTTCCACCCGCGGGGGCGGGAAGTATAGCTCTATTTTTTTTGGACCGGGTAGAATATTTTTTCAGGCTCCAATCCTTTCCTTGATCTGGGCCCCTGTGGGTGGTCTGTTGTCCTCAGGGGTTGTGGGTGTCGGGGGAGGATCTTCATGGTCTGAACTTAGGATAGGGGAGGGATAAATGCCACATCCCCTCCTGGGGTTCTCCCACTGTGGCTGAGGTTGGATTTCATTTTGGACGGAGACTGACGACCCTGGCCTTGGAATGGGAAGGGACCCAGGCTCCCTGTCCCTTACCGTGAAAAGGTCTATTCCATAGCCTTTGGGTGCAGATCTGTGGCACCCTCCCAACCTGTTCCAGAAACTTCCTGTCTCCCAGTAGGGGACTGGGGCGTTTGGATGGCACTAGTGTGGACCCGAACCAGCCCTGGCAGGATCCAGGGGCAGCGCCTAGGTTCCCGGGGGAGGAGGGCTGCGCCAGGGTGAGATGCCTTAGCCCGGGGTAGGGAGGGAAGGGGAGAGGGGTGGGGCGGGCCTAACTTTGTTTCCCTTTGTGTCCGTCTGGATGCCCCCTCCCCATATTGTCCCAGCGCTGGCCGGTGCTTGTCCACAGGAAGTGGACTGTGGTCTGAGGACCCAGGGAGCTGAGAACTCGCCCTTCCGCCCCTCCCCAGTGTCCGGGGGCCTGAAGGGACCGGTGGTCACCCGGACCTGGTTCCAGCCATTTAACTGTGGCCTCTAGAGGTGGGTGGAGGGGGAGGGCCCCAAGGGACTTTGCTTTCGGGTGACTCCCTCCCCCCGTCCTGCCTGGCCTCATCCTGGTATTTAATTAAACAAGTCTTTTTTAAACCCGAAAAAAAAAATAAATAAATAAAGTCCCTGTCTCCAAGTACAGTCACATTCTGAGGTTCTGGGTTAGGACTTCAACAGATGAACTGAGTGAGCAGGGACACAATTCAGCCCGTAGGAGCATGGCTGAGCTACCACTGTGCTTCCCAGGTGGCACAGTGGTAGAGAATCTGCCTGCCAATGCAGGAGACGCAGTAGACACTGCTTCCATCCTTGTAAGAAATATCCACTGGAGGATGAAATGGCGACCTACTTCAGTATTGCCTGGGGAATCCCGTGGACAGAGGAGCCTGGCGGGCTATAGTCCCTGGGGTCACAAAGAGTAGGATGTGACTGAGCATGCATGCACGGGCTCACACCGCATCCCTCCCTGATGCTCCCTGCATGCCCTTAGCTTGTGCTCTAAGCCTTTGCCTATGTGTGCATCCCCTGCTGAGACGCAGAGCTCCTTTTGGGCAGTAGCAATATCTCACTTATCTCTGTGTCACCAGACACTGAGCCATTACTGCTGGTTTCCAGAAATTACTTGCAAGCTTGAACATACTCTAAATTTGAGGGGAAACACCTCATTAACAAAACAGGTTTTCCTAGACCAGAAACAGATTGCCCAAGGACAAATTGCAGCCCACAGATGTGTTTTGTTTGGCCACATTGTTTTTGTTTTATGAAATCAAGAGTTTTTACTTTTTTTAAATCTGGAATTTTCACTTCTTTTGAATAAAATAGAGATTTGGCAACTTGCGGCTTTGTTCCTGTGTAGCAATAATCAGCTTGGGCTTATTGGCAGCTGCCACACTTATTTCCTTTACTAATTTTCATTATGAATATTATAGTGAATCCTCTTGTACCTTTCACATAACTTTGGCAATTCTTATAGTTTGCACAATCTCGTTTCACCTCTTTAGAGCAAATTCCAAATATTTTAGTATGCCTTTGTAACTGAAAAAAAAAAGTATATGTTTTACATAACCACTATGCCATTATTATATCTCTGAAAATTAGCAATAATTCCTTAAGAGCATCTAACATACAGTCAATATTCATATTTTCCTGTCTCAAAACTGTCTTTTTATACTTGGTTTGTTCAAACTGGGATTCAAAACTACTCATCACAGTTGATTGTTTTGTGTCCTAAAACCTTTTAAAAATATCATTTAGTTGTTTTAAAAACTCAATCGTTTGTCCCATAGAATGTTCCAGATTCAGAATTTGGCAGGTTGTGTCCTCACAACATCATTTTATTTGCTTTTCTAGCTCTTTAAAAAAAAATTGTCTTAATTGCCTCTTGTTGTGGCTCTAGAGCACATGGGCTCAGTAGTTGCAGAGTGCGGGCTCTACAGTGTGTGAGATCTTAGTTCCCCAACCAGGGATCAACCTGTGTCCCCTGCATTGCAAGGCAGATTCTTGCACTGGATCACTAGGGAAGTCCCTCTTCTAACTTTCATACTTCCTACAAATGGGTAGTTAAATCCAAAGCAGCGCTGCTCAATGTCACTGTTTATAAGGGATAAGGATTTTCTATGTCTGTGCTATCCAATAGAGCAGCCATGATCAATATATGATCAGAGAGTCCTTGAAATAGCAGAGAAACTGAACTGTCCAGCCTGTTTTCCAGGAACCTATAGCTGTGAACTAAGGTTTAGTGCGAAGGAAATAGAAGAAAGTGATGGCCTCAACTTCTGGGTCTTGTCTCTAAAAGGAAGGGGACTAGCTTTCATTCTCCCCTTCTTCAGACTTCAGATTCCTGCCTGTGTGAGTGTAGTGATGAGTCTTTCCCACCATAGCCATGTAAGAAATATTTTACACATGACAGAGCAATAAGATAGAATGAACCTGGACTCCCGATACTATACCACCCCCAGACTGCTTACGTTTAAACTATTTTGGGAAAGTTATGCTCTATCTTACTTTAAGCCACTGTTAAATTGGATCTGACCACAAAGCAGATTCTCCAAAACGTGTCCCATTTAACTCAGCACACAAGCCTACTGTGGGAGGCGAACTGTTTCCATGGATGTTAGTCATCCCTCTACTTTAACCTGCTGTGTGTGTCTCTATCTAATGAACAAGGTACTGACAGTCACTTGCAGAGATGGCATACACATGGGCTCAATAAGGGATTTTTCCCTCCCAAAGGCCCTCCTTGACACTACTGAGTACTTAATTTTCCAGATGGTAGCAAACCATAGCACCAAAATATTCTAGTTGTCTAGGGTCCTGACAGCTAGCTGCATCACGTAGGTGCCTGTAACCTTTCATCATGTAGACCGAGCTTCCCAGGTTGGGCTCATGGTAAAGAACCTGACTGCCGGTGCAGGAGACTTAAGAGACGTGGGTTTGATCACTGAGTCAGGAAATCCCTTGGAGGAGGGAATGTCAGCCCACTTCAGTAATCTTGCCTGGAGAATCCCATGGACAAAGGAGCCTGGTAGGCTATAGTCCAAAGGGTCACGAAGAGTTGGATGCTACTAAAGTGACTGAGCACGGGAAGAGGCGGCGGTGGCGGCGGGAGCCGAGGAGGAGGCTCCAGACGCTGCTCGGGAACCGGGGACGCCAGAGTCCCCGCTCCCTGAGCGCTCAGCCCCGGAGGCGGCTCTATGGAATTCTGAATCTTGGGTGAGAAAAGCAACATGGAGAGTGAAGGAGCCAAGCTTCTGCCAAGCCGCACCCATCATGGCCAGACTACAACTGAATAATGGTTGACCAGGGAGACTTAACCAAATTTCAGGGCTGAGACGGTCCCGGTGCTCACAGTCGGAGAGCACTGATCCTGGCCCAGCCTGGCAGGGCCACCGCTGGGCCCTTCTGTCTGGCTGCACCTGGGTGTGCAAGTGAGCATGCATTCATGGCCGAGTACAGGACCCTACTCCAGGACTTGACCAATAACATTACCCTTGAAGATCTGGAGCAGCTCAAGTCAGCCTGCAAAGAGGACATCCCCGGTGAGAAGAGTGAGGAGATCACTACCGGCAGTGGCTGGTTTAGCTTCCTGGAGAGCCACAATAAGCTGGACAAAGACAACCTCTCTTGTATCGAGCACATCTTTGCGATCTCCCGCCGTCCTGACCTCCTCACTATGGTGGTTGACTACAGAACCTGTGTTCTGAAGATCTCTGAGGAAGATGAGCTGGACACCAAGCTAACCCGTATCCCCAGTGCCAAAAAGTACAAAGACATTATCCGGCAGCCCTCTGAGGAAGAGATCATCAAATTGGCTCCTCCACAGAAGAAAGCCTGAGCAAGGAGGAGGAAGAGGAGGAAGGTTGGACCTTCATCAGACCACTCTTTCTCCATCCTCCAGGGGAGGGGCAAGGGCAGCCCTCCCCCATCTACCCACTTACTAACCTGGTCCTAACCCCTTACTGTGCGCGTGTGTGTGCGTGTGCACACGTTCTGGCTGTCTGTCTACATGTCTAGCTCATCTAGTTCCTCCTCCTTGTGAGGGGATGGGGGTCAGGGGCTGGGGGTGGTGGTGGGGCTCAGTTTCCCCACTCTAGGGGGAGTTGGGGGCTATTTCTATGCAAATAGAAGTAGACACATTCTCTTACTTCCCTTTCCTCCACTCTTCCCCCACCCCCAAGTGTGGGAGCAGAAAGGACCTGTGTTTTCCTACATTGAGGAGGCAAGGCAAGAGTGAGGCATGGGAGAGTTGGGTGAATCTAATGAAAAGCAGTGAGAGGGAAGATGAAGAGACCACCCAACCCCCACCTGGAAGGGGCAAAGAGAAGCCAGAGTTTGTGTTTGTACCCCAATGCTGGACTGGCTGAGGAGTCCTGTTTCAGACCGTTCCTCAGGTTAGAGGGCCTGGGCACCAGCAGGTCCCCTTTTGCTCCCCTTTCATAGGCCTAGCATGGGTATGAGCCAGTGATTTGAAGAGAGAGATTACTGGATCCTTCCCTGGCCCCAAAGTTCAAACCCCATGGAGAACCCAGCACTAGATTCCACCCCCATCCCTCACCTCCAGAGAGACTATGCTGGGAACATGCCCCCACCACTGAACCTGAGGGGATGAAGGCAGAGAGGAGTCCTCTTTTCTACTCGTTCATTCCTACTCAGACTGTTGCACATATTAACCTTGGGAGTTCCTAGAATAGAAATCCTTAGGTTTTAATTCCAGTCCTGTTTCCACCTACAGAGTCCCAACGTGGTTATTGTAGGCAACGTTCCCTTTCTCCGTGGTCTAGAGGCCCCTCCCCCAAGGTAGAAAGAAGGGAAGAAGCTAACTACAGTGTTTCTGTTGCACTGATCCCCAATTCAGTCCAGGAGGGGGCTTGGTAACCCCTCTCCCTCAATATCCTGGCACCTTGGGCTTGTGAACGCCTCCTAGCCAAATCACTAGAGTACAGTGACCCCAGATTCCTGCCTGTCCTAAGTGAGCCCTCCCCACCCTGACCGTGCTAACTGTGTGTACATATATATTCTACATATATGTATATTAAACCCGCACTGCCATGCGTACCCTTTAAAAAAAAATAAAAAATAAAATGACAGCACACACACCTCATGTTGACCGTAAGAATAGATGCTTAATTCTGCATTTGCCAGGCTTCCTTTACCCATCATTCCTCTGCCAGCACTAACATCATTTGTGTTATTTATTGAATATCCTAGACACCACCATGCTTTCTTAGTAAATGTTGCTTTCAAACAGATGGCCAAAAAGAAGTGAAGCCGTGGTATAAGGCTCCAGCTATTCCTATCATGAACTGTGGCCTTAAGAGGCAGAAAATGGAATGGATAAAGGAGAGGGAAAATCATAAATGCCAAACTAAAGCTGCATGACCAGTTGTAAAAATGAGAACAAAACCTCTACTGTACTTTCTTAATTGGGCATCTGGCCATCAGAATAAAATATACATATTCCAGCCTCCCTTGCATTTATCTGTGGCTATGAACTAAGGTTTATGGAAGTTGAAAAAAGTGGTGGATTCAACTTTTGGGTTGTGTCCCTAAAGAAAAGGTAGTAGCTTTCACGTTCCCTTCTTCAGACTTCAGGCTTCTGCCTGGTAGGTGAATGTACTGCAAGAATCTTGAATAATTATTCCTCCTCGCTATTCTTTACAAGAAATAGCATTTGAACAAAATTCTTTATCCTCTTTGCTCTTCCTTTTTCCCTAGTGTTGTTTTATAGCAGTTTAATTCAGTTCATTTAGTTCAGTCACTCTCTCGTGTCCGACTCTTTGCAACCCCATGAATCGCAGCACGCCAGGCCTCCTGTCCATCACCAACTCCCGGAGTTCACTCAGACTCACGTCCATCGAGCCCGTGATGCCATCCAGCCATCTCATCGTCTGTTGTCCCCTTCTCCTCCTGCCCCGAATCCCTTCCAGCATCAGAGTCTTTTCCAGTGAGTCAACTCTTCACATGAGGTGGCCAAAGTACTGGAGTTTCAGCTTTAGCATCATTCCTTCCAAAGAAATCCCAGGGTTGATCTCCTTCAGAATGGACTGGTTGAATCTCCTTGCAGTCCAAGGGACTCTCAAGAGTCTTCTCCAACACCACAGTTCAAAAGCATCCATTCTTCGGGGCTCAGCCTTCTTCACAGTCCAACTCTCACATCCATACATGACTACTGGAAAAAACATAGCCTTGACTAGACAGACCTTAGTCAGCAAAGTAATATCTCTGCTTTTGAATATGCTATCTACGTTGGTCATAACTTTTCCTCCAAGGAGTAAGCATCCTTTAATTTCATGGCTGCAGTCACCATCTGCAGTGATTTTGGAGCCCCAAAAAATAAAGTCTGACACTGTTTCCCCTGTTTCCCCATCTATTTCCCATGAAGTGATGGGAGCAGATGCCATGATCTTCTTTTTCTGAATGTTGAGCTTTAAGCCAACTTTTTCACTCTCCTCTCACTTTCATCAAGAGGCTTTTTATTTCCTCTTCACTTTCTGCCATAAGGGTGGTGTCATCTGCATATCTGCGGAGACAGCAATGGCACCCCACTCCAGTACTCTTGCTTGGAAAATCCCATGGACAGAGGAGCCTGGTAGGCTGCAGTCCATGGGGTCGCTACTAGTCGGATACGACTGAGTGACTTCACTTTCACTTTTCACTTTCATGCACTGGAGAAGGAAATGGAAACCCACTCCAGTGTTCTTGCCTGGAGAATCCCAGGGATGGGGGAGCCTGGTGGGCTGCCATCTATGGGGTCGCACAGAGTCGGACACGACTGAAGCGACTTAGCAGCAGCAGCAGCAGCAGCATCTGCATATCTGAGGTTATTGATATTTCTCCCGGCAATCTTGATTCCAGTTTGTGTATCTTCCAGTCCAGTGTTTCTCATGATGTACTCTACATAAAAGTTAAATAAGCAGGGTGACAATATACAGCCTTGATGTACTCATTTTCCTATTTGGAACCAGTCTGTTGTTCCATGTCCAGTTCTAACTGTTGCTTCCTGACCTGCATACAGATTTCTCAAGAGGCAGGTCAGGTGGTCTGGTATTCCCATCTCTTTCAGAATTTTCCACAGTTTGTTGTGATCCACACAGTCAAAGGCTGTGGCATAGTCAATAAAGCAGAAATAGATGTTTTTCTGGAACTCTCTTGCTTTTTCCATGATGCAGTAGATGTTGGCAATTTGATCTCTGGTTCCTCTGCCTTTTCTAAAACCAGCTTGAACACCAGGAAGTTCACGGTTCATATATTGCTGAAGCCTGGCTTGGAGAATTTTGAGCATTACTTTACTAGCGTGTGAGATGAGTGCAATCGTGTGGTAGTTTGAGCATTCTTTGGCATTACATTTATTTGGGATTGGAATGAAAACTGACCGTTTCCAGTCCTGTGGCCACTGCTGAGTTTTCCAAATTTGCTGGCATATTGAGCGCAGCACTTTCACAGCATCATCTTTCAGGATTTGAAATAGCTCCACTGGAATTCCATCACCTCCACTAGCTTTGTTCATAGTGATGCTTTCTAAGGCCCACTTGACTTCACATTCCAGGATGTCTGGCTCTAGATGTGTGATCACACAATCGTGATTATCTTGTTCGTGAAGATCTTTTTTGTACAGTTCTTCTGTGTATTCTTGCCACCTCTTCTTAATATCTTCTGCTTCTGTTAGGTCCATACCATTTCTGTCCTTTATCAAGCCCATCTTTGCATGAAATGTTCCCTTGGTATCTCTAATTTTCTTGAAGAGATCTCTAGTCTTTCCCATTCTGTTTTTTTCCTCTATTTCTTTGCATTGTTCGCTGAAGAAGGCTTTCTTATCTCTTCTTGCTATTCTTTGGAACTCTGTATTCAGATGCTGATATCTTTCCTTTTCTCCTTTGCTTTTCACTTCTCTTCTTTTCACAGCTATTTGTAAGGCCTCCCCAGACAGCCATTTTGCTTTTTTGCATTTATTTTCCATGGGGATAGTCTTGATCCCTGTCTCCTGTACAATGTCATGAACCCCATTCCATAGTTCATCAGGCACTCTATCTATCAGAGCTATTCTCTTAAATCTACTTCTCACTTCCACTGTATAATCATAAGGGATTTGATTTAGGTCATACCTGAATGGTCTAGTGGTTTTCCCTACTTTCTTCAATTTGAGTCTGAATTTGGTAATAAGGAGTTCATGATCTGAGCCACAGTCAGCTCCTGGTCTTGTTTTTGCTGACTGTATAGAGCTTCTCCATCTTTGCCTGCAAAGAATATAATCCATCTGATTTCGGTGTTGGCCATCTGGTGATGTCCATGTGTAGAGTCTTCTCTTGTGTTGTTGGAAGAGGGTGTTTGCTGTGACCAGTGCATTTTCTTGGCAAAACTCTATTAGTCTTTGCCCTGCTTCATTCCGCATTCCAAGGCCAAATTTGCCTGTTACTCTAGGTGTTTCTTGACTTCCTACTTTTGCATTCCAGTCTGCAAATTTCTTTGCCAGTAGTTCCTCAAAAGGATTTTTTAAAAATTTGTTGCACAATTTTAAGTTACCTAAGATTTTTCAGCATAAGTTTTAAGTGAATATAATGTGGGGTATATTATAAATATTGACATTTAAAAATAAAATACACCATTCCTACAAATAAATGCAGGAGAAACTTAACAATATAGCAGTTTAAAAATAATTAGCATTCACTTAAAAATTAGAACAAATTCTTTTTCAACAGTTAAAAGTTTTAGACCATTTTTTACTTCCTTAAACTCCTATTTACATTCTACTTCCTTCACAGAATTCCATCCTAATGTATTACATTCCTTTGTTTGAGTGTCTTTTATTGACCATTCTCTCATACTCTGTGTAGTAAAAATATGCATATATATAAAATTAATGTTTTTAAACTCTCTGTGAATTTGACTCTAAGATTTTAAAAAATGTCTTCTAGATTGGATCAGCCATACCAATATTATGTAAATACAAATGATCGAAATAATTTCCATATAAAAACATTTGATCAAAGAAAATAAATATAAAAATTAAAACTCAGATGTTTATCACTTTCTGAATTAGATGGAACTTTTTAAAATATATAACTTTATGGGTAAATAAGTCTAATTAGTAGAATGAGACAAGGTAAAGAATTATTTCCAATCTTCACATTTTTATAGATTTCATTTCTGATAAATCTTATTCATATAAATAAGCAGTTGGGAATAAAAGGAGTTCCAGTCTAATGGTATGATTTGGTTCTTTGAATTCCTTCTAAGTTATTTTTTTTAAAGATGAAAACATCTTATTTAGCATCAAAAATATATTTACAAAGCTAATAGTTTACAACACAATTGGGTTCTCCTTCAATTCTATTGTTAGCAAAGAATTAGAAACCACTTGACTTGCAAAGGATTTAGTATAGAAAAAAAGAGATTGGACCAGGACCTGCCCTCCTGGGAGAGAAGGTTCCCATGGGTGGACCTCACCCTGGGGAATGAAAAGGGTGAGCCACAATCTGGATATTCCAGTCCTGGAGTCCTGCACGGAGGATACAAGACCCTTGCCTGCTGGGAAATGCACTGAGACAGAGAGGTCTAGACTCACGACCACCTCAATTCCTGCAGCCACAATACCCAGACCTGCAGTCTCAGTCTACTCCACACTACAACCCTGAACTAGATCCGGGACAAACACAACAGAGAAAGGGATGCAACCTTCAGCTGCTTCTGAGAGGAACTGAGAACATAAGTCCTCCATGATCGCACAGATCTCACTTCCTTCAGCAATCACCTCCTTTAGTGGCAGCACATGCACTCAAGCGCAATGGAACCTAATCAAACCTGACCCTCAGGGGTTCTAATCCAACAACTAGGGAGCAGACCTCACCCTGTCAGGGTGACAACAGAGGGTGGAGCAGAGAGGAGGCCCCACACAACATCCAGTGCAGCCTCTGGACACCACAACACCAACCACGTGCCCTGTCAAGGTGATATCAGCCAGCATACCCCGAGGAAAGGCATGACTGGTGTCCATACTAAAATCAGCCCTTACACCAGAAATACTGGGTACACACAGCCTACACAGGGGCGCTCCTTCATAATAATACCACTTCAAGACCACAGTAATAACTCTTCCTCCTAAAATCATAAAGACAGAACAAATTCAGTAAAATGAAAAGGCAGAGGAACTACTCCCAATTAACAGAACAAGAGAAATCCCCTGAAAGAATAAATAATGAAGCAGACCTCACCCAGTTAGAACCCAAAATTCAAAAAAGTAGCAATAAATGTTAGTCAGAACCCAAATTCAAATTCCTCACCCAGTTAGAACCCAAATTCAAAAAAAGTAGCAATAAATGTGCTAACTAAATTGAGCAAGATTATTGACAGAAATATAGATCATTGACCAAGGAGCTAGAAACTATAAAAATGAGCCAGTCAAAACCAGACAATTAAATTGCTGATATAGAAATTGATCTAGAATCAAAGAATAGCAGACTAAGTGACAAAGAAGAATGCATAAATGATTTGGAAGCTAGATAATGGATAATAGCTAGATAAAAGCTAGATAATCACCCCATCAGAACAGCAGACAAAAATTTTAAAATAGGAAAGCAACATATGAGATCTATGAGATAATATAAAACATATGCTGGCCTATGTATAATAGGATCAAACTGGTCTCATCAAATCTTTTATTTTCCTTCAAGCTTTACTGAGACATAATTGACATATGACACTGTATGAAAGTGAAAGTGAAGTCGCTCAGTCGTGTCTGACTCTTTGCGACTCCATGAACTATAGCCTACCAGGCTCCTTAGTCCGTGGGATTTTCCATGCAAGAGTACTGGACTGGGTTGCCATTTCCTTCTCCAGGGGATCTTCCCAGCCCAGGAATCGAACCTGGGTATCCCCACATTGTAGGTAGATGCTTTTACTGTCTGAGCCACCAGGGAAGTCCATGACTCTGTATAAATCTAAGATTTATAGCATAATGATTTGACTAACGGAAATCATGAAATGATTATCACAATGTTTAGTGAATATCCATCATCTCATATAGACACAAAATTGAAGTAGAAAAAAATATTTTTCTTTTGTAATAGAACTCTTAAGATTTATACAGCAGTGGGTTATTTTTTAACTGAATATAGTTCCCTGTGCTATAATAGGCCCTTGATGTTTATCTATTTTATATATAGTACTTTTGTATCTGCTGATACCAAACTCATACTTTATCCCTTCCCCAACAGTTAATTATATTTATCATGTTGTGCATTAAATCCCTTATAACTGGAACTTTGTATCTTTTGATTACCTTCATCCAGTTCCCCCACTTCTTGCCTCCGGTAACCACAAATATGAATGCTTTTAACATGACTTTGTGGTTTTTAAAGTACAACTTATCCAGAATGCTGTTAACTCCTGTTATACAACGAAATGATTTGGTATTTCTATCCATTTCAAAATAATCACAATATTTCTAGCTAGACTGGGTAACCATTCAAAGATATTACATAGTTATTTACTATATTTGCCATACTGTAGATAGCCATACTTTTTTTAAAGTTGCTGATCTCTTAAATTCAAATACATTTTAACAACCCTGCATTTTTACTCCCCCCTACCACCACCACATTTACTGATTTTGACATCATATTTCATTTTTGTTTGGGTATTCTTACTGCTGATACAGATTATTTTACTACTATTATCTTTTAACCTTCCTATTAGCTTTATACATGGCAGTTTTGTTACCTTTACTGTATATATTTGCCTCTGTGTGTGTGCTCAGTAGTATCTGACTCTTTGCGACCCCATGGACAGTAGCCCTCCAGGCTCCTCTGTCCATGGAATTTCCAGGCAAGAATACTGGAATGGGTTGCCATTTCCTTCTCCAGGAGATCTTCCCAACCCAGGGATCAAACCTGCCTCTCCTGCATTGCAGGTGGATTCTTCATCTGCTGAGCCATCAGGGAAGCCCATATTTGCCTTTACCAGTGGGATTTTTCCTTTTTTCATTGCATGTTTCTAGAAGCGGTCTTTTTTTTTTTTTTTTTTAATCTTCTTCTTCTTAGAAAGTCCCTTCAACATTTCTTGTAAAGCTGGTTTGGTGGTGCTGAACTGTTTTAGCTGTTGACTAAAACTTGACCTCTATCAAATCTGAATGAAAGTCTTGCTGGGTAGAGTATCTTGCTGCTGC
The DNA here is from genome assembly GCF_023091745.1 of Budorcas taxicolor. Classification (NCBI taxonomy): domain Eukaryota; kingdom Metazoa; phylum Chordata; class Mammalia; order Artiodactyla; family Bovidae; genus Budorcas; species Budorcas taxicolor. Next base: position 170,387,947 of record NC_068910.1, read on the forward strand.
TGCTGCTGCTGAGTCGCATCAGTCGTGTCCGACTCTGTGCGACCCTATAGATGGCAGCCCACCAGGCACCCCCGTCCCTGGGATTCTCCAGGCAAGAGCACTGGAGTGGATTGCCATCTCCTTCTCCAATGCATGAAAGTGAAAAGTGAAAGTAAAGTCGCTCAGTCGTGTCTGACTCTTTAGCGACCCCATGGACTGCAGCCCACCAGGCTCCTCCATCCATGGGATTTTCCAGGTAAGAGTTCTGGAGTGGGGTGCCATTGCCTTAGTTGCAGGTTTTCCCCTTTTATCACCTCAAGTATATTGTGCCTGCAGATTGTCTGCCTATCAGCTGATTGCCTTATGGGAGTTCCCTTGTAGATAACTTGCTTTTTCGCTTGCTGCTTTTAACTTTCTCTATCTGTAACTTTTTCTGTTTTAATTACAGTGTTACTGGTGTGGTCTGTTTTGAGCCAATCTTGTTTGGGACAGAGAGTTCCTGGACAGAGGGTTCCAGCTTGATGATCCATTCCTCTGTTATCATGTAATCTATTAATGAGTCCTTCTAATATGTTTTGCATTTCAGTGATTATATTCTTCATTTTCATTTGGTTCTCCTTTATATTTTCTAATTCTTTGTTTAAAATTTCTAACTTGACTTACCTGGTGGTCCAGTGGTTAAGAATCCACCTGCCAATACAAAGGATATGGGTTCGATTTCAGTCTGGGAAGATTCCACATGCTTCAGGGCAGCTAAGCATGTGTGCCACAACCACTAAGCCTGCTGTTTAGAGCCCACATGCCTAGAGCCTGTACTCTGCAACAAGAGAAGCCCCCGAAATGAGAAGCCCTTGAACCACAACTAGGGAAAGTCCACGTGCAGCAATCAAGACCCCAGCACAGCCGAAAATTAATAAATTTTAAAAAATAATAAATAAAACTTCTAACTTCTCACTCAGTTCATTGAGTCTTCTCCCAAGTTCTTTGAACATCTTTGAGATCATGACTTTGAACTCTCTATAAGGTTGACTGCTGATGTCTACTTCACTTATTTCTTCTGCGGTTTTATCTTGTTCCTTCATTTGGAAAATCCTTCTGTGTAGCCACATTTTGTCTAAGTTGCTGTTTTTATCTCTATTTATCTGGTAGATTGGTTACATTTCCTGACCTGGGAGAAGTAGCCTTTTGTAGATGTCCTATGCATCCCAGCAGTACACCTCCCTTTGGTCACCAGAACTATATGTTCTATGGGTGCCCCCTATTTGGGTTGCATGGGTCCTTCTGTCGTGGTGGGCTGACTCTTGTGGATGGTCTGGCCAGTATGCCTGGCCCTCAGTCTGGTTTGTTGCCAGGCCCTGCCTTGTGTGGAGACTGCCAGCCACTGATTGGCAAGGCTGGGTCTGGGAGTTCCCTGGCAGTGTTGGTTAGGACTAGTTAGGACTCACTGCTTTCACTGCCAGAGCCCAAGTTCAATCCTTGATCAGGAAACTAAACTCCCACAAACTGCACAGCATGGCCAAGAACAAAGAACAAAAACAACAAAAGTAACTGCAAACAACAACAGAAACAAAGATGCTGGCGGCAGGCCCAAGGAGGACCCTGACCCACTGGTGGTGGAGCTGGCTTCTGGAGCAGGTAGTTGTGGAGCTGGGCTCCCAGATCTAGTGATGGCCAGCTGGTGGGTGGGACCAGTTCCTGACACAGCTGGCTATAGGGCTGGGCATATCCCAAAGCTGGTGTTGGCCTGGTGGTGACTAGGGCTGGACCCTACATGGGGCTGGAGTCCAGGAGGTCTTGGGTTTAGTGCTGGCTTACTGGTGAGCAAAGACAGGTTCCCAGGTCTGTAGCTGCAGGACCCAGAGCTAATGCTGGTCTGCTCATGGTTTGGCTGGATGCTGGTTTAGAAAGCTGCTAGGCTGTGGTGGTTCTGCGGCTGCAGCCTGTCCACTGGGGGTGGAGTCAGACCCCAGGGTCTCTGGCTGCAGGACCCTAGGGCTCCAAGGGTTAGTGCCAATGTGTTGATATATATGGCAGGTCCTGGGCTGTCAAGTGGACTGGTCTGTGTCCTGGGGTGGCTAAGAGCTCAGGTAGTCTTAAGGTAGCAAACCTGCTGGTGGGTGGGACTATGTCTCCACCTGGCTGGTTGCTTAGCATGAGGCATCCTAGTACTGGTGGGCAGACCCAGGTCCCCAGGCTTATAAGCTAGAGGGTGGATTCTAAGAATGTGCTTGCCAAAATCATTGTCCATGTGGTAGAATGAACATCTAAAAATATTAACAGCTGCCAGCAGCATCTATGTCCCCACAGTGAGCTCCAGTTTCCTCTTGCCTCTCTGGAGACTTTCCAAGATCAGCAGGCAAGTCTGACTCAAGCTCCTTTCAAACTACTGCAGAAGCCCTGGGGCCCCCTGAGATTTTGTGTGTTCCCTTTAAGATTGGAATTTCCATTTCCCACAGCCCTGTGGGCCTCCTGAAAGTAAATCCCATTGGCCTTCAAAATCAAATGTTCTGGGGGCTTGTCTTCCAGGTGCAGGACCCCAGGACTGGGGAGCTGGGTGGGGTCTCAGACCACTTGTTCTTTGGGGAGGACCTCTGTGATTGTAATTATTTTCTCCTTTGTGAGTCACTCCTTGATGGCTCAGTAGGTACAGAACCCGCCTGCCAATGCAGGAGACACAGGAGACATGGATTCCGTCCCTGGGTGGGAAAGACCCTTAGAGGAGGAAACGGCAACCTATTCCAGTATTCTTGCTGGAAAATTCCATGGACAGAAGACCTGGCGGGCTACAGTCCATGGGGTCACAAAGAGTTCCACACGACTGAGCATGTGGTGTACACACACACACACACACACACCTCCCAGGGATATGGGTCTTAATTATACCATGCCTCTGCCCCTTCTTCCCATCTCATTGTGGTTCCTTCTTTGTATCTTTACCTGTAGGCAGTTTTTCCTGCTAGCCTTCCAGTTTACATAGTTGTGACTTTGGTGTGTCCCTGGCAGAAGGTGAGCTTAGGGCCTTCCTACTGTGCCATCTTGGCCCCACCTCCGGTCTTATCAAATCTTTTGTATCCAAGTTAGACAAGATACAGATCCTGTCATGGGTTTATCACCTGGGTGGGATAAGGGGCCAGAGCCCCCATTTTCTACCAACGGTCTTTGCTCTGATTTTTAGGGACCCTTTCACAGAGGAATACTTCTTTAACAAGAGTCAGGGGGGTAAAGAGACTAAGTCATTGATGGGAAACTGTCATTTCTCCTGCTGTGCCACTTCCTGCACGCCCAGTCACTTAGTGGTGTCTGACTCTTTTATGACCCCTATAGCCTGCCAGGTTCCTCTGTCCATGGAATTCTCCAGGCAAGGACACTGGAGTGGGTTGCCATTTCCTTCTCCAGGGGATCTTCCCAACCCAGGGATCAAACCAGTGTCTCCTGCATTGGCAGGTGCAGACTTTACCACTGAGCCACCTGGGAAGCCCTGTGCCACTTCCTAACATATCTGAATTCAGAATATCCTGTTTCTAATGGTGGCTCAGATGGTAAAGCGTCTGCCTACAATGCGGGAGACCCAGGTTCGATCCCTGGATTGGGAAGATCCTCTGGAGAAGGAAATGGCAACCCACTCCAGTACTCTTGCCTGGAAAATCCCAGGATGGAGGAGCATGGTAGGCTTCAGTCCACGGAGTCCCAAAGACTTGGACACGACTGAGCGACTTCACTTCACTTCACTTTACTTCAATGTTTCTCTCTCAACCGAAAAACATTAGACAGCAAATGACACCTGTGTATTTATGGTGCCTTGATTAAACAAAGCTTCTCCAGTATGAATGGCATAAGATTCATTGTTATTCAGTCCTCCTGGGGTTTTACATCCTGATAAATGAACCAGAGTAAGATCCATGATCTGGGAGTACACTTGTAATAAGGTAGAGTCTATTGTAAAAGAGAAGATGGGGAAGCAGAGACTCAAGAGTCCTCAAACTGAAACGAGTCTCAGAGGGATCAGTTGTAAGAGATGAGAATCTGGACACTGATTCCCTCAAAACTTTCCATGCTGAAGTACCCCCGGAATGTTTTTATGTACCTCTAAATTTACTGGAGTAACAGGCATATTTGACCTTGGAGTACAGAATGAAGCAGGGCAAAGTCTAACAGAGTTCTGCCAGGGGAATGCACTGGTCATAACAAACACTGTCTTCCAACAACACAAGAGAACACTCTACACATGGACATCACCAGACGGTCAACACCGAAATCAGATTGATTATATCCTTTGCAGCCAAAGATGGAGCAGCTCTATACAGTCAGCAAAAACAAGACCGAGAGCTGACTGTGGCTCAGATCATGAACTCCTTATTGCCAAATTCAGACTTAAATTGAAGAAAGTGGGGGAAACCACTACTAGATCATTCAGGTATGACCTAAATCAAATCCCTTATGATTATACAGTGGAAGTGAGAAATAGATTTAAGGGACCAGATCTGATAGACAGAGTGCCTGATGGGAGCTTCATGACATTGTACAGGAGACAGGGAGAAAGACCATCCCCAAGAAATAGAAATGCAAAAAAGCAAAATGGCTGTCTGAGGAAGCCTTACAAAGAGCTGTGAAAACAAGAGAAGCAAAAAGCAAAGGAGAAAAGAAAAGATATACCCATTTGAATGCAGAGTTTCAAAGAATAGCAAGAAGAGATAAGAAAGCCTTCCTCAGAGAACAATGCAAAGAAATTGAGGAAAACAATAGAAAAGGAAAGACTAGAGATCTCTTAAAGAAAATTAAAGATACCAAGGGAACATTTCATGCAAAGATAGGCAAAATAAAGGATAGAAATGGTAGGGACCTAACAGAAGCAGAAGATATTAAGAAGAGGTGGCAAGAATACACAGAAGAACTGTACAAAAAGATTTTCATGACACAGATAATCACGAACGTATGATCACTCATATTCACACTCACACTCACCCTCACCTAGAGCAGGACATTCTGGAATGTGAAGTCAGGTTGGCCTTAGGAAGCATCACTAGGAACAAAGCTAGTGAAGGTGATGGAATTCTAGCTGAGCTATTTCAAATTCTAAAAGATGATGCCGTGAAAGTGCTATACTCAATATGCCAACAAATTTGGAAAACCCAGCAGTGGCCACAGGACTGGAAAAGGTCAGTTTTCATTCCAATCCCAAAGAAAGGCAATGCCAAAGAATGCTCAAACTACCACACGATTGCACTCATCTCACATGTTAGTAAAGTAATGCTTAAAATTCTCCAAGCCAGGCTTCAGCAATATGTGAACTGTGAAATTCCAGATGTTCAAGCTGGTTTTAGAAAAGACAGAGGAACCAGATATCAAATTGCCAACATCCACTGGATCATGGAAAAAGCAAGAGAGTTCCAGAAAAACATCTATTTCTGCTTTATTGACTATGCCACAGCCTTTAACTGTGTGGGTCACAATCAACTGTGGAAAATTCTGAAAGAGAAGGGAATACTAGACCACCTGCCCTGCCTCTTGAGAAACCTGTATGCAAGTCAGGAACAGTGAGAACTGGACATGGAACAACAGACTGGTTCCAAATAGGAAAAGAAGTGTGTCAAGGCTGTATATTGTCAGCCTGCTTATTTATCTGATATGCAGAGTACATCATGAGAAACGCTGGGCTGGATGAAGCACGCACTGGAATCAAGATTGCCAGGAGAAATATCAATAACCTCAGATATGCCAGATGACACCACTCTTATGGCAGAAAGTGAAGAAGGACTAAAGAGCCTCCTGATGAAAGTGAAAGAGGAGAGTGAAAAAGTTGGCTTAAAGCTCAACATTCAGAAAACAAAGATCATGGCATCCAGTCCCATCACTTCATGGCAAATAGACGTGGAAACAGTCAAAACAGTGGCTGACTTTATTTTTCTAGGCTCCAAAATCACTGCAGATGGTGATTGCAGCTGTGAAATTAAAAGACACTTGCTCCTTGGAAGGAAACTTATGACCAACCTAGACAGCATGTTAAAAAGCAGAGACATTACTTTGTCAACAAAGGTCCATCTAGTCAAGGCTATGGTTTTTCCAGTAGTCATGTATGGATGTGAGAGTTGGACTATAAAGAAAGCTGAGCACCGAAGAATTGATGCTTTTGAACTGTGGTGTTGACAGAACGGGTGGAGTAAGCATGCTGTAGAAAATCCCTGACTTGCAGCTATATAATCTTATGCCATTGGTCAGCACAGGGACAGAAGTTTGCATCATCTCCCACTGGAAAGGTGTGGTGCAGCTGTGTGTGGGAGAGATGTACCATGCAGTGACAGGAAGGCTTCAGATGTATGAAATGGGCAGGTGGGCATAATGGAGTGGACAGTTTTTGGAGTACTGTTCAGCTCACAACACTTTGTTTCTTTGCAACCTCCCACTGGTACACAGGGTTGGGCAGTCATGTCTGTAATACATGAATCTGTCCGCCTAAGAATAGATACTTGATATGGAGATTGATACTTAACCTAAGCTAAACCAATCAGATTTTCTGAGGAATTTGAAATTTTGGACTAAAAGTCACCCAGAATATGAATTTTAGAGCTGAGTTACTTTAATGGCAGAATTCTAGAAAGAAGAACTCCCATTCTTTGAAGTTTCCTGATTTCTGACATTCCAGAGGTTTTTAGTAGTGCTTTATATTTCATGCAATTTTACAGCATCATCATAGTACCATTTTTTAAATTTGGTAATACTACATAAATAAGTAGGTCAATGAAGCAGAATGAAATCCAGAAATAGACCGACATACATTGAATTTAATGAGAATATGACAGTGTCGATACGAGACTATTATAAGTAGTACTCAAAACTTAGTGGAGAAAGGAATTGTTTGACAGGTGGAGTTGAGAGAATCTCATTTCTTTTCCCAAAATATACTTAAGATAGTATTTTTTATCCCAAATATCTCAATGAAAAAAAATCACATAAGGTATACAAAGAGGATTTTCCTGGCCTGTTTTCTTCAAAGATTTCATTCAAGTCTTTCCTGGGAATGTACAACTTTGGGAGCTGACTTCATGCTGAGTACGGATTTGGGGCCTGGAGTTATTTTAAGGACTGAAGTTCATAAGCTATTGCTTTGAAAAATTTTAAAAAATTTTGGCTACGCCAAAACTTAGTAGATGGCTGGTCTCCTAGCAAGAACCACAGCCAAAAACTTTATCCAGACATAATTTTCAATGTATATGCCTATCATTTATTTAACTGGCCTCTCCATTCTGCATCCCTCCCATCCACAGCTAGCTTTACCCCATCTGGAAGATAACACTCAATCTGAACTTCTCTAATCAGTTTGCTCCTGTTTTCTAGCTGAAGATTCTGAGGAAAATGGAAGGAATAGGCATTGAGATACAGTCTTCAGTAAGGCTTCCATTTTACAACCACCAAATAAACAGCTCTAGTGTGGGACACAGGAGTTAGCTTTTTCAAGCTCCAAGCCAGAGTAGTCAGGACTTTTAACTGCAGGGTGCAACAGAAAGCTAGGAGACCAGCCATCTACTAAGTTTTGGCATAGCCAAAATTTTTAAAAATTTTTCAAAGCAACAGCTTATGAACTTCAACAGAAAGCAGCACCCTATATATCCAGGCTGAACCATACTCAGGTTTGATTATTATTAAAAGGGAAGGGGTCAATGTTACTTTATAAGAGGTGTTGTGTTCTTCCAGGCACAAACTGTTTACCTATCTTTTCCTGAAGCTAACAGCCATAGGCGCTCAAAACTTACATTCATACTAATTCATTAGAGATTGTGAAATACTGCTCATATTCAAATTCTGTTTCTTCTTCTTCTGTTATCTGCTGGACTGCTTCCATAAAGAGAAACTTCACATCATCTACTATTTGGTTACCTAGTGTTACAGTTTATACAGGAAAGGCAGCCTAAATGCTTGATTGTTTTCTTTTATTTACCAGTTTTCAAAATAAAGAGATGGTTTCTAAGCATCCTCCAATGATGACCAAATGACCAAGTAGTTTTCTGTATCCAGATGAAATCATGGTTTTAAATATATTTGATGTGTATTGATTCATTGTATTTATTTTCCTCAGTATTATTCAAATTATTCCATCTTTAGTCCATAGGAGCCAATAATGATACCACCAGTGTGATTACTGAAAAGAGTTACAAGTTCTTTTGAATGTGTTCTCCAGCTTCACCCCACTTTTCTGTAGTTGTTGTTGTTAAGTCACTCAGCTGTTTCCAACTCTACACCCCCATGGACTACAGCATGCCAGGCTTCCCTGTTCTTTACTCTCTCCAGGAATTTGCTCAAATTCATGTCCATTGAGTCAATGATGCTACCCAAACAACTCATCTTCTATCACCCCCTTCTCCTCCTGCCCTCAATCTTTCCCAGTATCATGTTCTTTTCCAATGAATCAGCTCTTTGAATCAGGTGGCTAAAGTATTGGAGCTTAAGCTTCAGCATCGGTACTTCCAATGAATACTTGGGACAGATTTCCTTTAGGATTGACTGGTTGAATCTCCTTGCAGTCCAAGGGACTCTCAAGAGCCTACTCCAACACCACAGGTCAAAAGCACCAATTCCTCAGTTCTCAGCTTTCTTTATGGCCCAACTCTCACATCTGTACATGACTACTGGAAAACCCATAGCCTTGACTAGAAGGACCTTTGTTGACAAAAGAATGTCTCTGCTTTTAAATAACTGTCTAGCTTGGTCATAACTTTTTTTTCAAGGAGTAAGTGTCTTTTAATTTCATGGCTGCAGTCACCATCTGCAGTGATTTTGGAGCACCCCAAAATAAAGTCAGCCACTGTTTCCACTGTTTCCCCATCTATTTGCCATGAAGTGATGAGACCTGATACCATGATCTTAGTGTTCTGAACGTTGAGCTTTAAGCCAACTTTTTCACTCTCCTCTTTCACTTTCATCAAGAGGCTCTTTAGTTCCTCTTCACTTTCTGCCATAAGGGTGGTGTCATCTGCATATCTGAGGTTAAAAATCAAGATATTTCACCCCGCAATCTTGATTCCAGTGTGTGCTTCATCCAGCCCAGCGTTTCTCATGATGGACTCTACATAAAAGTTAAATAAGCAAGGTGACAATATACAGCCTTGGCACACTTCTTTTCCTGTTTGGAACCAGTCTGTTGTTCCATGTCCAGTTCTAACTGTTGCTTCCTGACCTGCATACAGATTTCTCAAGAGGCAGCTCAGGTGGTCTGGTATTCCCATCTCTTTCAGAATTTTCCACAGTTGATTGTGATCCACACAGTCAAAGGCTTTGGCACAGTCAATAAAGCAGAAATAGATGTTTTTCTGGAACTCTCTTGCTTTTTCGATGATCCAGTGGATGTTGGCAGTTTGATATCTGGTTCCTCTGACTTTCTAAATCCAGCTTGAATATCTGGAAGTTCACGGTTCATGTATTATTGAAGCCTGCCTTGGAGAATTTTGAGCATTACTTTACTAGTGTGTGAGATGAGTGCAATTGTGCAGTAGTTTGAGCATTCTTTGGCATTGCCTTTCTTTGGGATTGGAATGAAAACTGACCTTTTCCAGTTCTGTGGCCACTGCTGAGGTTTCCAAATTTGCTGGCATATTGAGTGTAGCACTTTCACAGCATCATCTTTCAGGATTTGAAAGAGCTCCACTGGAATTCCATCACCTCCACTAGCTTTGTTCGTAGTGATGCTTTCTAAGCCCCACTTGACTTCACATTCCAGGATGTCTGACTCTAGTTGAGTGAGCACACCATCATGATTATCCGGGTCATGAAGATCTTTTTTGTACAGTTCTTCCATGTATTCTTGCCACCTCTTCTTAATATCTTCTGCTTCTGTTAGGTCCATACCATTTCTGTCCTTTATTTTGCCTATCTTTGCATGAAATGTTCCCTTGGTATCTCTAATTTTCTTGAAGAGCTCTCTAGTCTTTCCCATTCTGTTGTTTTCCTCTATTTCTTTGCATTGATTTCTGAAGAAGGCTTTCTTATCTCTCCTTGCTATTCTTTGGAACTCTGCATTCAACTGGGTATATCTTTCCTTTTCTCCTTTGCTTTTTGCTTCCCTTCTTTTCACAGCTCTTTGTTAGGCCTCCTCAGATAGCCATTTTGCTTTTTTGCATTTCTTTTCCTTGGGGATGGTTTTGATTCCTGTCCCCTTTACAGTGTCATGAACCTCTGTCCATAGTCCATCAGGCACTCTGTCTATCCGATCTAGTCCCTTATCCAATGGTAAATCACATATTGGATATCTATATACAATTGTGTGTCTATAAGTGATTATTATTTTATTCATTTATGTCTAAAAATTGCTGAGGCAGACACTTAACCAATGAGCATTACTGAAGCTAACTAGCAAAAAGAATCTCCCTCCAATGTGGAGACCTGGATTCGATCCCTGGGTTGGGAAAGTTCACCTGGAGGAGGGCATAGCAACCCACTCCAGTTTTCTTACTGGAGAATCCCCATAGACAGAGGAGCCTGCTGGGCTACAGTCCATGGAGTCGCAGAGTTGGACATGACTGCACGACTAAGCACACACAGCACTAAATAATTAGGCTTTACAAAAGTCTCAAGGAGGCCCGAGCAGCTTTCAAATGTGAGACCACTCACCTCTTGGATTTAGTTGGATGGATATCATTCAAAATCATTTGTGGCACAGTTTTATCTTATCCCTTGCATGTATTTCTACTGATTGGAAGTTACAATTTGAGACTCCTTTGAACTTGAGGCCCCGAAGAAACAGCCCTGACCTCCAGCCACAGGCAGTTCTGCAAAGAGTTCACTGCACATGAAATCCAGCCCAAGTTCCACTAACCTAGCTGTGTGTTCTGGGCTGTGTCCACCAAAGGAGCATATTTTTTTAATTTGCATGAAGTCATCGTATGACCTAGCTTACCCCATCCCTTACCCCACTCCTTGCTTTCTGGGCTTTTGAAATATTATAATTCATTCATATAATACTTCATAACTTTCACAACAATTCTCCTATGACATAAGGCAAATCTTATTACCCTAGGTTTTTAAAGGAGTCAATGAAGGTTCAGTGAGACAAAATGGTTGGTTCAAAGTTTTCTCTTGAACGTGGCAGAGTTGACTGTACATCACAGATGTTAAGCTGGGGTCTTAACCTGCATCCCACTGCCTCTGGTGGTGGGATTAGAATGGGGAGAGCTACAGCTCTGGCTGAACTGATGCTCTAGGCTTTGAACACTCCAGAGACTTTTCTAACCACAGAAAGCACCTATCCAACGGCAGGGCTAGCATTTCTTCCCCTTCCTCTCCTTATGTTTGAAACAGAACAGCTGCTAAAACCAATAAAACTGACTTTTATTTTAAAAACAATCACCATTTTTTTGACTTTACTTAAACTATAAAAAAATAAAAATTTTCCTAACAGTTTATTTCATGCTAGAAAAAGGAAATGTGTTAACGAAAGCAAAATAGAGATAGTTTAATAGATTCAGATGTTATTCTCTAACTAGGTCATTCTGGTACCTTTAATTGTTTTGCTATTTACCTCTTTGATTTCCACTGGGGACCACACCACCATTCATCTACAATGGGTATGCAGCCTCATCACACAACCCCACACACACATCATGCTCATCTTTCTATCCCAAGCCTCCTTTCAGTTGAGGTCTTGAGAATCAAGATTAGAATTCTCTCCAACTCACTCAAGAATAACTTCCTAGGCCTGAGTCCAAGGAAACTCTTTCAGATCAGTTCAGTAGCTCAGTCATGTCAGAATTTTTGCGACCCCAAAACTGCAGCATGCCAGGCCTCCCTGTCCATCACCAACTCCCAGAGCTTGCTCAAACTCATGTCCATTGAGGCAGTGATGCCATCCAACCATCTCATCCTCTGCCGTCCCCTTCTCCTCCTGCCTTCAACTTTTCCAACATCAGGGTCTCTTCAAATGAGTCAGTTCTTCCCATTAGGTGGCCAAAGTATTGGAGTTTCAGCTTCAGCATCAGTCCTTCCGATGAATACTCATGACTGATTTCCTTCAGGATTCACTGGTTTGATCTTCTCACAGTCCAATGAACTCTCAAGAGTCTTCTCCAACACAACAGTTCAAAAACATCAATGGTTCGGTGCTCATCTTTCTTTATATTCCAACTCTCACATCTATACATGACTACTGGAAAAACCATTGCTTTGACTAGATGGACCTCTGTTGGCAAAGTAATATCTCTGGTTTTTAATATGCTGTCTAGCTTGGTCATAGCTTTTCTTCCAAGGAACAAGCATCTTTTCATTTCATGGCTGCAATCACTATCTGCAGTGATTTGGGAGCCCAAGAAAATAAAGTCTCTCACTGTTTCCATTGTTTCCCCATCTATTTGCCATGAAGTGATGGGACTGGATGCCATGATCTTAGTTTTCTGAATGTTGAGTTTCAAGCCAACTTTTTCACTCTCCTCTTTCACTTTCATCAAGAGGCTCTTCAGTTCTTCTTCGCTTTCTGCCATAAGGTGTGGTGTCATCTGCATGTCTGAGGTTACTGATATTTCTTCCAGCAATCTTGATTCCAGCTTGTGCTTCATCAGCCCAGCATTTCACACGACACACTTTGCATATAAGTTAAATAGGCAAGGTGACAATACACAGCCATGATGTAGTCCTTTCCCGATTTGGAACCAGTCTGTTGTTCCATATCCAGTTCTAGCTGTTGCTTCTTAACCTTCATACAGATTTCTCAGGAGGCCAATAAGGTGGTCTAGTATTCCCATCTCTTGAAGAATTTTCCACAGTTTTTTGTGATCCACACAGTCAAAGACTTTGGCATGGTCAATAAAGCAGAAGTAGATGTTTTTCCAGAATGCTCTTGTTTTTTCTATGATCCAGCAGATGTTGGCAATTTGATCTCTGGTTCCTCTGCCTTTTCTAAATCCAGCTTGAACATATGGAAGTTCATGGTTCATGGCTAAATTGAAGAAAATAGGGAAAAGCACTAGACCATTCAGGTATGACCTAAATCAAATCCCTTATGATTATACAGTGGAAGTGAGAAATAGATTCAGGGGTTAGATCTGATAGACAGAGTACCTGAAGAGCTATGGACGGAGGTTCATAACATTGTACAGGAGGCAGTGATCAAGACCATCCCCAAGAAAAAGAAATGCAAAAAGGCAAAATGATTGTCTGAGGAGGCCTTAGAAATAGCTGAGAAAAGAAGAGAAGTGAAAGGCAAAGGAGAAAGGGAAAGATAAACCCAGTTGAATGCACAATTCCAAAGATTAGCAAGGAGTGATAATAAAGACTTCCTCAGTGATCAATGCAAAAAATAGAGGAAGACAATAGAATGGGAAAAACTAGAGATCTCTTCAAGAAAATTAGAGATACCAAGGGAAAATTCCATGCAAAAATGGGTACAATAAAGGACAGAAATGATATGGACCTAACAGAAGCAGAAGATATTAAGAAGAGGTGGCAAGAATACATAGAAGAACTATATAAAAAAGACTTTAATGGCCCGGATAACCACAATGGCATGAGCACTCACCTAGAGGCAGACATCCTGGAATGTGAAGTCAAGCGGGCCTTAGGAAGCACCACTACAAACAAAGCTAGTGGAGGTGATGGAATTCTAGCTGAGCTATTTCAAATCCTAAAAGATGATGCTGTGAAACTGCTACACTCAATATGCCAGCAAATTTGGAAACCTCAGCAGTGGCCACAGGACTGAAAAAGGTTAGTTTTCATTCCAATCCCAAAGAAAGGCAATGCCAAAGAATGCTCAAACTACTGCACAATTGCACTCATCTCACACACTAGCCAAGTAATGCTTAAAATTCTCCAAGCCAGGCTTCAACAGTACATGAACCGTGAACTTCTAGGTATTCAAGCTGTATTTAGAAAAGGCAGAGGAAACATCTTTAACCCTCTTTTATTAGACTGCAATCTCCTTCTTCAAAAGCAAGAAGTTCTCATTCTAGCTTCCTTCTCAATTTTTTGTTAATTTAGAAATCAGAAAAACATCAAGGCAGTTGCTTCTAATGCAGATGGAAAGCAAAACATGCAAGTGAGAGTTTTCATCTGCTGACACAGAGAAAGAAAAATGACAGTGCTATGAGTATTGAATATTCACATTGAATATTGAATAAGCTTGAATTTATCCAATTTGACCATCCATTATTCTAAGGTTGTCTCTCTGCTTTTATGTTAACAGCTTAAAAAAAACTAATGGTGATAATGGGTAGAAAATTTTTTATTTTTTATGTTTTATTTTGATTTTTTAATAATGTCCTTTGATACTGGCAAAATAAGGTCACAAAGTCACAAGGTTGGGAGCCAGTTTCCTGACATACAGGATAAATAAATCTCCCTGTGGAAGATATTTCCATTTTCCTCTCATGTGTATTCCACCCGTGGCCAGGGCTGATTCAGCAATTCTGTCTATCACTCTGCCATGATACTGTGAGCAGTTACTCTGAGAACAGAGCACAGAAAGAACTTAAATAATCATCAAAAGGGAAACAGTTAAAAATACCATAGCACTAGGGACATCGTGCCTCAGTTATGAAGAATGAGGCTGACGTAAGTGAATGACAGATAAAGCCCTCCCTGACCACATATTTTATGAAAGAAGGGTGTACTATTTATCCAGTGTATAGTCTAGGTTCTCCAGAGAAACAGAACTGATAAATATATATTCTCTAAAAACACAGATAGATACATATTTTCTACATATCTGTATCTGTTGCTGCTGTTCAGTTGGTAAATTATGTCCGACTCTTTTGCAACCCCATGGACTGTAGCCCACCAGGCTCCTCTGTCCATGAGATTTCCTAAGCAAGGATACTGGAGTAGGTTGCCACTTCCTTCTCCAGGAGATCTTCCCAACCCAAAGATCAAACCCATGTCTCCTGTACTGGCAGGAGGATTCTTGACCACTGCGCCACCTGGTAAGCCCATCTATATCTGTATCTATACATGGTAAGAGAGAGATAAGGAATTGGCTCACACAATTATGGAGGCTGAGAAGTCCAAGATCTGAAGCTGGCAAGCTATAGACTAGAGAGAGCCTGTAGTGAAAGTTCCAGTCCAAGTCCAAAGACCTGAAATTCAGGAGAGCAGATGGCATAAGTTTAAGTCCAAGTTAAGAGTTCAAAGGCAGAAGACTGATGTCCCAGCTTGAAAATAGACAGGCAGAGAAAAAGAATTCTTTTGTACTCAGCTTTTGATTCTGTTCAGGCATTCAGTGGACTGGATGAAGTTCATCCACATTGGCAAGAGCAGTCTGCCTTACTCAGTCTACTGATTCAGATATTAATCTCATCCAAAAATGTTTAGCCAAATATCTAGGCATCCTATGAATTACCGACACACAGAATTAATCATCACAAGTCTACTCCTTGTCAGCTTGTCACTCATGCATCCTCCTCAACTATACATACCTAAAGCCTCCAAAAAAAAAAAAAAGACATTAACATGATCCTAATTCCATCTAACATGATACAACTGTCCTGTGTACAATCAGAAATGTACTGATCCTTCCCCCAGAAGAAGTAACGTGGTGTCCTTAAATGATGTTTACTTTTCTCCTTGATATCCTCTAACTTAAATACTACGACATAAAGTCAGTACAGCTATGTTACACATTAAGGACTATGAGGAGAAAGAAAACAAAGATACTTGCTTTATACACACACACACTCACACACATTCATAACAAAATAAGGAGGAATACTCATGACAATTACAGTCCCTATTTCTGTAACTGGTCATGTGGTCACAGTATTTATAACTACCTTCTTCCACCATGGGCTTCCCTGGTTGCTTAGATGGTAAAGAATCTGCCTGCAATGCAGGAGACCTAGGTTAAGTCTCTGAGTTGGGAAGATACCCTGGAGAAGGCAATGGCTACCCACTCCAGAATTCCTGCCTAGAGAATTACATGGACAGAGGAGCCTGGCAGGCTCCAGTCCATGGCGTCACAGAGTCAGACACAACTGAGCGACTAACACTTTCACTTTTCTTCCACTTCCCATTCTCTATTCCCTTTGCCTTTGGTAAACACCTCAGGTGGTAGTGACTCTTAACACACTGAAATGATCAAACCTTCATTCAAGAAAGATCTGTGCCATGGATAGTCCTGCCTGGATTTGATTATTGTTTGTTACTGACCTTAATCACAAAGCATGGTAATATTGATACCTCCTTAAGGGATCTTCTATATTCCAGACACACTCTTCCATATCTCTGTTGCAGAGTAAAGTCCATTTTTCTCTAGGTAATCAGGACCAGTCATCCCAGCCAGCATAGTAACTCACTACATTTCCTGTTGAGTCAGAGGCATGCAGAGTCCAAAGTGACCAGGCAGCAATTTTAAATTTCAGTTCAGTGAAACCATTCTTCTGTCTCCTGATGAAAGCATTTTTCTCTTTGGCCTAAGATTTCTAGGCCAGTAGAGCATAAGTTCATGGGAGCAAGAAGCAAAAAAGCATTTTTTTAATGTGGACCATTTTGTTAAAAATTATGTATTTTTAATTAAGTATAATTGTTTTACAAGGTTGTGTTGGTTTCTGCTATACATCAACATGCATCAGCCATAGGTATACATATGTCTCCTCCCTCTTGAACCTCCCTCCTGCCTTCCACCCCATCCCATCCCTCTAGGTTATCACAGAGCCTCAGTTTGTGTTCCCTGAGTCATACAGCAAATTTCCACTGGCTATGTATTTTGATGTGGGCCAGTTTTAAAGTCTTTATTGACTTTGTTGCAATATTACTTCTGTTCTTTTGTTGTGTTTTTTTTTTTTTTGGTCACAAAGTATGTGAGATCCTAGCTCCACAAATAGGGGCTGAACCCGCACCTCCTGCATGGGAAGGTGAAGTCATAGCTACTGGACGACCATGGAAGTCCCAAGAAGCAAAACTTTTGCTAGTTGGTCACTACGGGTCATAGTGAGTAGGTGCAGTCATGTTTGACTCTTTGTGACCCTGTGGACTGAAGCCCACCAGGCTCCTCTGCCCATGGGATTCTCCAGGCAAGAATACTGGAGTGGGTAGTGATTCCCTTCTCCAGAGGATCTTCCCAACCCAGGGATCGAACCAGGGTCTCCTGCATTACAGACAGATTCTTTACTGTCTGAGCCACCAGGGAAGCCCACAGTGAGTAAAGCCACTTCCATTTCCACCCCTTGATTCATGAATCTCAGTTTCAGGAGACATAGCAACAAATAAGTGCATTCAGGGCATTCACAGCCTTCTGGAGAAACCTGACCCAGTCCTGCAAAGTACTGCCATCTACTGGATGCTGTAACTGATTCTTCAAAAGGACATCCCACCATTCCATCAAGCCAGCTGCTTCAGAACAGTGGAGAACAGGTAAGGCAGTGAATTCCGTGAGCATGGGGCCACTGACACACTTCTTTTGCTGTGAGGTGAGTTCCTTGATCAGAAACAGTGCTGTGTAGGCTGCCATGATGGCCAATAAGGTGTCCTGTAAGTAAGATGGTAGTTCTGGTAGAAGTATTGTGTGCAGAGAAGGCAAGTCTTCTATCCAGAAAACAGATCTATTCCAAGAACAAGATACTGCCCCTTCCATAATGGAAGTGGTCCAAGGTAATCAACCTGCTGGCAGGTAGTTGGCTGATCACCGTGGGGGACAGTGCCCTATCTAGGACTCAGTGTTGGTCTCTGCTGCCAGATTGGATACTCAGCAGTGGCCACAGCCAGGTCAGTCTGGTTGAGCTGAAGTCCATGTTGCTGAGCCTGTGCATAACTTCCATCCGTGGCACTATAGCCACTTTGCTCACAAGCCCACTGAGTGAGGATGAGGGTAGCTGGGAAAGAGGCTGACTGGCTTCCACAGAAAGGGTCATCCTTCCCACTTGATCATAAAAATTCTTCTCTGCTTAGGTTACCCTAGGGTGAGCATTCATATGGGACTTGAAATATTTTCATGTTTTCAGTTATTCAGAGACATCTATCTATATACCTCTTCCCCAGATTTCCTTGTCACCAATCGCGTTCCTTCTGAGTCCTTGACCATCCAGAAAAACCACGGGCCGCAGCCAGGAATCAGTACATAATCACATGCCTGGCTATTTCTCCTTCCAAGCTAAGTGAACAATGGCGCAGTGCTCAAAGTTCCGTCCACTGGGAGCGTTTCCCTTCAGCTTCAGGGATGTCCCAGAAAGGGGCTGTGGTCTGCAGCTAACTACATCCCAGTGATGTATGCATATTGTATAGAACCATCTGTAAATCTAAGTCTTCCTCTGTCAAGTGATCAATCATAGAGAACTCTCCATGAGGCCATAGGTACAGGCGGGGAGAGAGAAAGAAGTGTAGCAGAAATGGGGATCATGGGCACTTGGGCCACTTCTTCATGTAACTTACTTATGCCCTCAGGGCCTACTTGGGTCCATCCCATGTATACCACTTCCATTTTGTGATGGAGTGCTGCTGTACAAACCTAAATTTATGGCTTGGTGGGTCAGATCACACCTAGATTGAGATGAGCTTCTTAGGTCTTATGGTAACTTGGTGGTGTATGGTCAAGTATTCAGTCTCTACTAAGGTCTAGTATCAGGCCAAGAGCTATTTCTCAAAAGAAGAGTAGTTATCCACAGAGGTTGGCAGGGCTTTGCTGCAAAATCCTAAATGTCTGCTCTGTGGTTCACCTTTAGGGGCTTCCCTAGTGGCTCAGATGATAAAGGACCTGCCTGCAATGCAAGAGATCGGGTTCAATCCCTGGATTGGGAAGATCCCCTGGAGAAGGGAATGGCTACCCACTCCAGTACTCTTGCCTGGGAAATTCCATGGACAGAGGAGCCTGACAGGCTACAGTCCATGGGGTCACAAAAAGTCAGACATGACTGAGTGATCAACACTTCTACTTTTTTTAGGGACCTTCCAAAGGCTTCAAGTCACACCCCCATCTGCCACTAACACTTCAGAAACGTTGGATCTGCTGGATCTTGTGACCCAAGGATCAGAGCAGCTTGTACACCAGCCTAGACCAGTTGCAGAATCTTCTCTTTTTATGAATCCACTTAAAACTTGCTGGTTTTCAGGTCAGTAAGGAATGGGCTGGAGTAATTCACCTAAATAAGGATTATGTTGCCTCTGAGATCCAAGGAGGCCCCGTAGGCATTATGTTTCTTTCTTGGTTTTAGGAGGGGCCAAATGCAAAAACTTACCCTTCACATTAGAAAGGATACCTTGACATGCCCTACGCTGCTAGACTCCTACAAATGTCCCTGAATTTAGAGGGCCTCTAAATTTCTGTCAGATTTATTTATCACCTTGACATGCAAATGTCTTGCCGATAAGTCTAGAGTACTTGCTATTTCTTACTCACTATGTCAAAGCAGCATGTCTTCAATGTAATGCAACAGTGTGACACCTTCTGGGCTTCCCAGGTGGTGCAAGTGGTAAAGCATCTGCCTGCCAATGCAGGAGATGCAGGAAATGTAGGTTCTATTCCTGGATCAGGAAGATCCCTGGAGAAGGAAATTGCAACCCACTTCAGTATTCTTGCCTAGAAAATTTCATGGACGGAGGAGCCTGGTGGGCTACAGTCCATGGGGTTACAAAGAGTCAGACACTGACTGAGCATGCATGCATGTGACATCTTGTAGAAGGGAAAGGCAGTCAAGCTTCCTGAGACCTAAAAAAAGACACGGGGTGAAAGAGTTGATACACCCCTGACACAGGACAGTGAAGATGTATTACTGGCCTTGCCAGCTGAAAGCAAACTGCTTCTGGTGGTCTTTACTAGCAAGTTAAGAGGAAAGCATTTACCAGATAAGTTGCTGCATACCAGGTAGTAGAGGAGGTTCTAATTTGCGCAAGCGGTGAAAACACATCTGGTACAGCAACTGCAACTGGAATTACGATCGCTTTAAGCTTGCGATAGTCCACCATCCTTCTCCAAGGTCCATATGTCTTCTGCACAGACCAGATAGGTGAGCTGAATGGGGACATGGTAGAAATCACCAATGTGAATCTTTCAAGTCCTTGATGGTAGCACTGATCTCTGCTGTTCCTCCAGGAATGTGGTATTGCTTTTGATTTGCTGTTTTCCTAGGTGGAGTTCTAGTGGCTTCTGTTTGGCCTATTCTGTCATCACAGCCCTCACTCCAACAGGTCGGGGAACCAATGTGGTGGTTCTGCCAACTGCTAAGTATATTTACTCTGATTATGTTTATGAGAGGGCTTCCCAGGTGGCACAGTGGTAAAGATCTCACCTGCCAATGCAAGAGATATAAGAAATGCAGGTTCAATCCCTGGGTTGGAAAGATCCCCTGGAAGAGGCCATGGCAACCCACTCCAGTATTCTTGCCTGGAGAATCTCATGGACAGAAGAGCCTGCTGGACTACAGTCCTTAGTGTCGCAAAGACTCGGACACGACTGAAGCAACTTAGCATGCATTTGTTTTCTAGAGCTGGAGAAATAACCACAGGGTGGATTTGGGAACCCACTTGGCCCACTGTGAGGTGGACCTGAGCTAAAACTCCACTGGCCACATCACTTCCATAAGTCCCCTACTCTGACTAGTTGACCTCAGGGACATTTGGATCTCCTGGAAGTAGGGTCAATGAAGGGCTAGTAGTCCCTGAAAGGTCTAATTATTTCCTTTTCCCCAGTGCACAGTTTCCCTGGTAAAGGCCACAGGTCCCTCAAGGAAGGCTAGGAGAAAGATCAACAGTACAAATGTTTAACCGTGTCCAAGGGCAACTGGTCTCCTCTTCGTTCAAGGGGTTCTGGGTCTGTAAGCTGGCTCAAGTCTGAGAATTGATTAATGGGCTGTTACTTCCCATTTTTATGATTCAGATTTGACTTTCTTTAACTTGACCTAGAATTTTTCTGTTTATACAGATCAAGTAAGCATTCAGTAGGCTTCCAATCTATTTCCTATCTACTACTTCCTATCTACTTTCAGGAACACTGGTGTCACTGCCATAGGTCTGTGGGAGTCAGACTGTTCTGATTGCTGCTTTGACTCTGCTGTCTATCACCTGACCTTTGGTGATTGAATGTGGTCATTTGGCCCTTGCCATCCACAGATCCTACGGCCCTTAGGTTTTCCAATTCAATGACTATAGTCCCCACTGTAAGGTCTGGTATGTAGAGAAGAACAGTCATGGAACTCTTAAGAATGCTGGGGCTCCTCTCACAAATTTATTTCTCACAGAAGAGGTGACTGGTATATCTTCTGGACCCTCCAGTGTGGGTAAGTAGATCTTAAAGGACAAATTCAATCTAATACTGCAAATTCCCTAAGCCTTTGAATCCCTCCCCCTACATTAAACCAAGGCATGTCTACAATTTCTAAATTCTAATTTGCTCACCATGGGCTCACTTTTGGGTCCATGTTTCAGCCAACAACCAAACAAACCACTTGAGCTCTTCCTGACTCCTCAAGCTGCAATATTCAATGCAGCATCTCTGCTTAGATACCCCATATCAATCCGCTGGCTCCATCCAACTTTACATTCCTTCCATCACTATCCCACACCTCAATTTCCATTCTCACACATATTCTCCAGATTTCTTTCTGTATAAATTATAAAATTCAAAGTAGTTCTTTTGGAGTACAGTACACCTCCTCATGGGTCTCACCCTGTATTTCTCTGTTAAGGCTGCTGGGACTTGAGTCTAGTTATAGGTCTCAAGGGCTTTCCTGGTGGCTCAGGCAGTAAAGAACCTGCCTGCATTGCAGGGGATTCAGCTTCGATCCTTGGGTCAGGAAGATCCCCTGGAGAAAAGAATGGCAACCCACTCCAGTATTTCTGCCTAGAGAATTCCACGGACAGAGGAGCCTGCCAGGCTACAGTCCATGGGGGTCACAAAGAGTCAGATATGACTGAGCGACTAACACTTTCACTTTCATAGGTCTAGAAGCAGAGAGGGTTGAATTATGGAGAGAACCAGCACTGTCATATTTGGCAATTGCCTCAGGGGAGGCCATTACGGTTTCTTCAGACTAGAGGAATCCCCTCAGATAGAGGTGGACAGACTACTACCAGGGAGGGTAGGGAAGCCACTTTTTTTTCCTTTTGGCCTTGTGGCATGTGAGATCTTAGTTCCCTGACCAGGGATCAAACTTGTGCCCCCTGCAGTGAAAGTGCAGAGTCAACCACTGGACCACAAGGGAAGTCCCAGGGAAGCCACTTCCAAATGGCCACATTCAACCACCAAATGTCAGGTGATGGAGAGCCTGCATTCATTCAGGGTGGGGTGGCCTCTTCCACTGGCAAAAATGACTTTAGAATTTAGGTGCTCAGTGTCTCCAGCTTCACCAGGTTCTTACCACATGTCCCATTACAGCTTACAGGATTCCCACCCAGTCGGCATCTTCTCTGTAACAAGGGACACCTACCACAGCTGGGAGTTTAACTTGTGCTGTCATCCAGCCAATCACAAGATAAGATTCTCTATTTGGATTTAAACAACATCAGCCCTGAAACTACAGTTGCGAAGGGTCCATCAGGACACTTATAAATTTTCAGGTCATGCTGTGTGGTGCTTGTGTTGAGAATCTGAATCCCTGAACTCAAACTTTTCCTTCACTACTTAGTCTAGAGGCATGAGGACCAACCAGCCAATCTCACTATATTTGTTAGCTTTCCAACGATGTTTTGAAAGTATCATATGCACAGTCACTCAGTTCTCTGATTCTCCTAAGTTGTTGATTAAGAGTATGCAATGGAGATATTTTCCATATCTCTATTGCCAGATCATGTCATGGACTATAAGTGCTCTCTTTACTACTGGAAATAGTCATTAGTGTCTTTTAATCTAATCATGTGAGAAAGTCAAGTCCAGAAATCCCAGAACCCAATTAAGAAAACCTCCTTAACATTCTGTTCCTCTAGAGCCACTCTCAATACCTAAATCTACACTAATCTGGGTTCTCCAGTGAAATAGGACTACCAAGTACACCATGGCCCAGTCAAGCTAACGCATAAAATTAGCCATCACATGTACTCATGCATAATAAATTATTCCAAAACATTGCAGCTTAAAAGAGTAGACATTTATTGTCTCACTGCTGTACATCAGGAATCAAGTAACAGCTTAGACTCTCTTAAGAGGCTTCAGTCAAAGTGTTGGCCACAGCTAGTGTTATTTCAGGGCTTGAGTGGGAATGGATCTGCTTCTAGCTCACTCTTGTTTTCAAGTCTCAGGTCCCACCTAACTGTTATCCAGAGATTAAAAATTTTTTTTTGCAACATAGGACTAGTCCCAACATGGCAGCTTGCATCCCACAGAGTGAGGGTTCAGAGAGAAAGAACAAAACAGAATCCAGTCTTTCTGAAACCTAATCTTGGAAGTAACATATTATTGCTTTTGCCTTACTTTATTGGTTAGAAGCAATTCACTAAGTCTAGCCTACTCGTTTGCATGCATATATGCTAAGTTGCTTTAGTCTTGTCTGACACTTTCAGATCCTATGGACTGTACCCAGCCAGGCTCCTTTGTCCATGGGATTCTTCAGGCAAGAATACTGGAGTGGGTTGCCATGCCCTTCTCCAGGGGATCTTCCCGACCTAGGGACTGAACCTGCATCCCTTACATCTCCTGCATTGCCAGGTGGATTCTTTACCACTGAGCCACCAGGGAAGCCCAGCCTACTCATTTGTGTATATGTAAAAATCCAGCTCTCAAATAGCTTGTGTGTGGAAAGGAACTGGAAAGCTACAGAGCAGGCCAACATGGGTGGTTGGTTCTTCCTGGAAAGGTAGTGGAATTCTGGTATAGGGGAAGGCCAGGTGAGATGGAGATACAAGGGAAAAAATGGTGTTAAGAAGGGCTTTCACATTTTCATTTTATTTGCATTGTTTGAATAGTTTTACCAGAATATATTAAAGTATTACATGTGCAACTGAAAATAAATACAAATCCAGAAAAATCCTCACTGAAGTCAATAAAGCATTCCTATTTGCTGTTGAAAGAAAAAAATTTTTAAGGAATGAAATGTCATAATCACTGAAATGTTCTTATATTGAAAGAAGCACTTTAAGAATATCTGCAGCTTACATTATGAGCTATATGCAAAGGTACAATAAAGCAGTGACCTTTTGGTTTGGAGTTAATTTTCCTAAGTTGAATGGAACTCTGGTAGTAGCTTTTAATTGTTTTTTGATTAACTATAACTGAAAGTATCTATTTACGTTGTCAGTGGGAACCAGGAAGGCAAAGGGCAAGCATTAAATAGACTTGTTCACAAGCTAATTTTTGAGAATGATTTTTTTTTGCCTATTACTGAGATGGAATATAATTTTTCCATGAGAGGCCATTATGCTAACAATGATAAAGCTATATGACACCTTTTGAATTTTTAATATGTACCAGCCTCTGTACTAAGAGCTTTTCATACATTATCTCATTTAATCCTGATACCCCTATGCAGAATGCACTATAACTGCCCTCTTTTTTCAGGCTAGGAGAGGCTCAAGGTCACACAAGAGTAAGTAGTTAATATGGAGCTCTGTTCAATGTTATGTGGCAGCCAGGATGGGAGAGGAGTTTGGGGGGAAATGGATATATGTCTATGTATGGCTGAGTCCCTCCGCTGTTCTTTTTCTTTCTTTCCATCTCATCCTCTGTCACCCCCTTCTCCTCCTGCCCTCAATCTTTTATAGCATCAGAGTCTTTTCTTCTTTTTTTTTTTTTACTTTACAATACTGTATTAGTTTTGCTATACATTGACATGAATCCACCACGGGTGTACATGAGTTCCCAACCCTGAACCCCCCTCCAACCTCCCTCCCCATATCATCTCTCTGTGTCATCCCAGTGCACCAGCCCCAAGCATCCTGTATCCTGTATTGAACCTAGACTAGCAATTCGTTTCTTACATGATAGTATACATGTTTCAATGCCATGCTCCCAAATCATCCCACCCTCTCCCTCACCCTCTGAGTCCAAAAGTCTGTTCTTTACATCTGTGTCTCTTTTGCTGTCTCGCATACAGGGTTATCATTACCATCTTTCTAAATTCCATATATATGCGTTAGTATACTATATTGGTGTTTTTCTTTCTGGCTTATTTCGCTCTGTATAATGGCTCGAGTTTCATCCACCTCATTAGAACTGATTCAAATGTATTCTTTTAATGGCTGAGTAATACTCCATTGTGTATATGTACCACAGCTTTCTTATCCATTCATCTGCTGATGGACATCTAGGTTGCTTTCATGTCCTGGCTATTATAAACAGTGCTGCGATGAACATTGGGGTACACGTGTCTCTCAATTCTGGTTTCCTCAGTGTGTATGCCCAGCAGTGGGATTGCTGGGTCATAAGGCAGTTCTATTTCCAGTTTTTTAAGGAATCTCTACACTGTTCTCCATAGTGGCTGTACTAGTTTGCATTCCCACCAACAGCGCAAGAGGGCTCCCTTTTCTCCACACCCTCTCCAGCATTTATTGCTTGTAGACTTTTGGGTCACAGCCATTCTGACTGGTGTGAAATGGTACTTCATTGTGGTCTTGATTTGCATTGCTCTGATAATGTGCGATATTGAGCATCTTTTCATGTGTTTGTTAGCCATTTGTATGTCTTCTTTGGAGAAATGTCTATTTAGCTCTTTGGCCCATTTTTTGATTGGGTCGTTTATTTTTCTGGAATTGAGCTGCAGGAGTTGCTTGTATATTTTCGAGATTAGTTGTTTGTCAGTTGCTTCATTTGCTATTATTTTCTCCCATTCAGAAGGCTGTCTTTTCACCTTGCTTAAAGTTTCCTTTGCTGTGCATAAGCTTTTAATTTTAATTAGATCCCATTTGTTTATTTTTGCTTTTATTTCCAGTATTCTGGGAGGTGGGTCATAGAAGATTCTGCTGTGATTTAGGTCAGAGAATGTTTTGCCTATGTTTTCCTCTAGAAGTTTTATAGTTTCTGGTCTTACATTTAGATCTTTACATCATTTTGAGTTTATTTTTGTGAATGGTGTTAGAAAGTGATCTAGTTTCATTCTTTTACAAGTGGTTGACCAGTTTTCCCAGCACCACTTGTTGATGAGACTGTCTTTAATCCATTGTATATTCTTGCCTCCTTTGTCGAAGATAAGGTGTCCATAGGTGAGTGGATTTATCTCTGGGCTTTCTATTTTGTTCCATTGATCTCTATTTCTGTCTTTGTGCCAGTACCATACTGTCTCGATGACTGTGGCTTTGTAGTAGAGCCTGAAATCAGGCAGGTTGAGTCCTCCAGTTCCATTCTTCTTTCTCAAGATTGCTTTGGCTATTCGAGGTTTTTTGTATTTCCATACAAATTGTGAAATTATTTGTTCTAGCTCTGTGAAAAATACCACTGGTAGCTTGATAGGGATTGCATTGAATCTGTAGATTGCTTTGGGTAGTATACTCATTTTCACTATATTGATTCTTCCGATCCGTGAACATGGTATATTTCTCCATCTATTAGTGTCCTCTTTGATTTCTTTCATCAGTGTTTTATAGTTTTCTATACACAGGCCTTTAGTTTCTTTAGGTAGATATATTCCCAAGTATTTTATTCTTTTCGTTGCAATGGTGAATGGAATTGTTTCCTTAATTTCTTTTTCTACTTTCTCATTATTAGTGTATAGGAATGCAAGGAATTTCTGTGCGTTGATTTTATATCCTGCAACTTTACTATATTCATTGATTAGCTCTAATAATTTTCTGGTGGAGTCTTTAGGGTTTTCTATGTAGAGGATCATGTCATCTGCAAACAGTGAGAGTTTTACTTCTTCTTTTCCAATTTGGATTCCTTTTATTTCTTTTTCTGCTCTGATTGCTATGGCCAAAACTTCCAAAACTATGTTGAATAGGAGTGGTGAAAGTGGGGACCCTTGTCTTGTTCCTGACTTTAGGGGAAATGCTTTCAATTTTTCACCATTGAGGATAATGTTTGCTGTGGGTTTGTCATGCATAGCTTTTATTATGTTGAGGTATGTTCCTTCTATTCCTGATTTCTGGAGAGTTTTTATCATAAATGGATGTTGAATTTTGTCAAAGGCTTTCTCTGCATCTATTGAGATAATCATATGACTTTTATTTTTCAATTTGTTAGTGTGGTGAATTACGTTGATTGATTTGTGGATATTGAAGAATCCTTGCATCCCTGAGATAAAGCCCACTTGGTCATGGTGTATGATCTCTTTAATGTGTTGCTGGATTCTGATTGCTAGAATTTTGTTAAGGATTTTTGCATCTATGTTCATCAGTGATATCAGCCTGTAGTTTTCTTTTCTTGTGGCATCTTTGTCAGGTTTTGGTATTAGGGTGATAGTGGCCTCATAGAATGAATTTGGAAGTTTACCTTCCCCTGCAATTTTCTGTAAGAGTTTGAGTAGGATAGGTGTTAGTTCTTCTCTAAATTTTTGGTAGAATTCAGCTGTGAAGCCATCTGGACCTGGGCTTTTGTTTGCTGCAAGATTTCTGATTACAGTTTCAATTTCCATACTTGTGATGGGTCTGTTAAGATTTTCTATTTCTTCCTGGTTCAGTATTGGGAAGTTGTACTTTTCTAAGAATTTGTCCATTTCTTCCACGTAATCCATTTTATTGGCATATAATTGCTGACAGTAGTCTCTTATGATCCTTTGTATTTCTGTGTTGTCTGTTGTGATCTCTCCATTTTCATTTCTAATTTTATTGATTTGATTTTTCTCCCTTTGTTTCTTGATGAGTCTGGCTAATGATTTGTCAATTTTATTTATCCTTTCAAAGAACCAGCTTTTTGTTTTGTTGATTTTTGCTATAGTCTCTTTTGTTTCTTTTGCATTTATTTCTGCCCTAATTTTTAAGATTTCTTTTCTTCTACTAACCCTGGGGTTCTCCATTTCTTCCTTTTCTATTTGCTTTAGGTGTAGAGTTAGGTTATTTGACTTTTTTCTTGTTTCTTGAGGTATGCCTGTATTGCTATGAACTTTCCCCTTAACACTGCTTTTATAGTGTCCCACAGGTTTGGGGTTGTTGTGTCTTCATTTTCATTCATTTCTGTGCATATTTTGATTTCTTCTGTGATTTGTTGGTTATTCAGAAGCATGTTGTTCAGCCTCCATATGTTGGAATTTTTAAAAGTTTTTTTTCCTGTAATTGAGATCTAATCTTACTGCCTTATGGTCAGAAAAGATGCTTGGAAAGATTTCCATTTTTTTTTTAATTTACCAAGGCTAGATTTATGGCCCAGGATGTGATTTATCCTAGAGAAGGTTCCATGAGCACTTGAGAAAAAGATGAAATTCATTGTTTTAGGGTGAAATGTCCTATAAATATCAATTAGGTCCAACTGGTCTATTGTATCATTTAAAGTTTGTGTTTCTTTGTTAACTTTCTTTTTAGTTGACTTGTCCATAGGTGTAAGTGGGGTATTAAAGTCTCCCACTATTATTGTGTTATTGTTGATTTCCCCTTTCATACTTGTTAGCATTTGTCTTACATATTGCGGTGCTCCTATGTTGGGTGCATATATATTTATAATTGTTATATCTTCTTCTTGGATTGATCCTTTGATCATTATGTAGTGGGCTTCTTTGTCTCTTTTCACAGCCTTTGTTTTAAAGTCTATTTTATCTGATATGAGTATAGCTACTCCTGCTTTCTTTCGGTCTCTATTTGCATGGAATATCTTTTTCCAGCCCTTCACTTTCTGTATGTGTCCCTTGTTTTGAGGTGGGTCTCTTGTAGACAACATATGTAGCGGTCTTGTTTTTGTATCCATTCAGCCAGTCTTTGTCTTTTGGTTGGGGCATTCAACCCATTTACATTTCAGGTAATTATTGATAAGTATGATCTCGTTGCCATTTACTTTATTGTTTTGGATTCAGGTTTATACACCCTTTTTGTGTTTCCTGTCTAGAGAATATCCTTTAGCAATTGTTGGAGAGCTGGTTTGGTGGTGCTGAATTCTGTCAGCTTTTGCTTGTTTGTAAAGCTTTTGATTTCTCCTTCATATTTGAATGAGATCCTTGCTGGGTACAGTAATCTGGGCTGTAGGTTATTTTCTTTCATCACTTTAAGTATGTCTTGCCATTCCCTCCTGGCCTGAAGAGTTTCTATTGAAAGATCAGCTGTTATCCTTATGGGAATCCCCTTGTGTGTTATTTGTTGTTTTTCCCTAGCTGCTTTTAATTTTTGTTCTTTATGTTTGATCTTTGTTAATTTGATTAATATGTGTCTTGGGGTGTTTTGCCTTGGGTTTATCCTGTTTGGGACTCTCTGGGTTTCTTGGACTTGGGTGATTATTTCCTTCCCCATTTTAGGGAAGTTTTCAACTATTATCTCCTCAAGTATTTTCTCATGGTCTTTCTTTTTGTCTTTTTCTTCTGGGACTCCTATAATTCGAATGTTGGAGCATTTCATATTGTCCTGGAGGTCTCTGAGATTGTCCTCATTTCTTTTAATTCATTTTTCTTTTTTCCTCTCTGATTCATTTATTTCTACCATTCTATCTTCTATTTCACTAATTCTATCTTCTGCCTCCATTATTCTACTATTTGTTGCCTCCAGAGTGTTTCTGATCTCATTTATTGCATTATTCATTATATATTGACTCTTTTTTATTTCTTCTAGGTCCTTGTTAAACCTTTCTTGCATCTTCTCAATCCTTGTCTCCAGGCTATTTATCTGTGATTCCATTTTGATTTCAAGAGTTTGGATCATTTTCACTATCATTATTTGGAATTCTTTATCAGGTAGATTCCCTATCTCTTCCTCTTTTGTTTGGTTTGGTGGACATTTATCCTGTTCCTTTATCTGCTGGGTATTCCTCTGTCTCTTCATCTTGGCTATATTACTGCATTTGGGGCGGCCTTTCTGTATCCTGGCAGTTTGTGGAGTTCTCTTTATTATGGAGTTTCTTGCTGTGGATGGGGTTGTATCAGTGGCTTGTCAAGGTTTCTTGGTTAGGGAAGGTTGTGTCAGAGTTCTGGTGGCTGGAACTGGATTTCTTCTCTCTGGAGTGCAATGAAATGTCCAGTAATGAGTTATGAGATGTCAATTGTTCTGGAGTAACTTGAGCTGCCTGTATATTGAAGCTCAGGGGTGTGTTCCTGTGTTTCTGGAGAATTTGAGTGGTATGTCTTGCTCTGGAACTTGTTGGCCCTTGGGTGGTGCTTGGTTTCAGTGTAGGTATGGAGGCGTTTGATGAGTTTCTATTGATTAATGTTCCCTGGAGTCAGGAGTTCTCTGATGTTCTTGGGATTTGGACTTAAGCCTCCTGCTTCTGGTTTTCAGTTTTATTTTTACGGTAGCCTCAAGACTTCTCCATGTATACAGCACCGATGATAAAATATCTAGGTTAGAGATGAAAAGTTTCTCCACATTGAGGGACACCCAGAGAGGTTCACTGAGTTACATGGAGAAGAGAAGAGGGAGGGGGTAGTTAGAGGTGACTGGAATGAGATGAGTTGGGATCAGAAGAGGAGAGAGCAAGCTAGTAGTAATCATTTCCTTATGTACGCTCCACTGTCTGGACCGCTCAGAGGTATTCACAGAGTTATACAGAGAACATAAGTGGGAGGAAGGAGACAGAGATGGCCAGGAGGGGAAAAGAGGGAAATGAAAAGGAGAGAGACAGATCCAGCCAGTAAACAGTTCCCTAAGTGTTCTCCACCATCTGGGACACACAGAGATTCACAGAGTTGGGTAGAAAAGAGAAGGGGGAAGGAGGAGACAGAGGCAACCTGGTGGAGAAAAAGGAGAGTCCAAAGAGGAGACAGCAGTCAAGCCAGTAATCTCACTCTCAAGTAAAAATGGGTACTGAAGATTGGGTTTTTAAAGATAGAAAATTGATAACAAATACCAAAAAGCAAAGATTAAAAATCTAGAGTAGAGGTTGGATTTTCAAAAATTCAATATTAAAGAAAAGAAGAAAGAAAGAAAAAAAAACAAAGTCACAAGAATTATTTTTTTTAAAAAAAACAACCACACAAAAAAAATATATATGGTGTTTGCTTTAAGAACTTAAAAATTTTTTAATGTTAAAATTTAAAAAAAGAAGAAAAAACCAAAACAAACAAACAAAAAGAATGATCATAAAAATAGTAAAGGTATATCTCGGAGTTTCTCTGGTGTTGTTGTGGGCGGTATGGGGTCAGTTCATTTTTGGATAGTTGCTTGGTCTGGCTTATATTTCTTAAGATCTATACTTCCAGGGCGGTTCCCTCTGTTTTAGCTTCTTCTGTTTGCTGGTCTCTTCAGTGTCTGTTTTCTGCCCTGACACAAGGGGGATGGTGGTGGACACTTTTTTTTTTTTTACTCACTTGTTCAGTTGCGCTGTGGGGAGGGAGGGATGCTGCAAACAAATAACACTAGCATGTGCTCATAGTGTCTCATCAACGCTGGGCCTGCCCCCGCTCACAGCGCACACCACTCAGGCTCTAGGTTGCTCTGCTGGGAACCGTCTGAGGCTGGCCCTGGGCTGGATGCATCTCCCTGGTCTAAGCTGTTCAGGCTCAGGCACTCAGGTAGTCCTCAAAGGCGCAGACAGTTGAGCCTGCGTTTTGTGCCCTTCCCAGGTCAGAGCAGCTCGGGTGTTTGGCGAGTGCAGTCACTGCGACTTATTGCCTTTCCCGTCCCTGCTGCTCAGTTTTCTGGGTATACCGCTGGCTCCCCTTCTCAGGTGGATGGTAACTGTCCAGAACCCCAAGAAGTCTTAGTTAGCAAAGAAGCTTGCTTGCAGTTTGGGAGTTAATGTTTCTCTGGGGCTGCGACTGCCCCCTTTCGGCCCTTCCGGCTCTGGCTGCCTGTCACCAGAGGGGGATGGTCTGTAGCTGGCTAATTCTGTTCCGTCCTTTGTTCTGTGTGTGGTCCTGGCAGTCTTGTGTTAGAGCTTTTCGCGTGGTAGCTATCCCACAGTCTGGTTTGCTAGCCCAAGTTAGTTTGCTCTGATTACCCTCGGGGCATTCCAGCCCGATTCGTAAAAAGCACTGCAGCCTGCACCTCCCGCGCCTCCCTGCCCAGCCCCCGCTTGCTAGTGGCGGATGCAGGCGTCTGCACTGCTTCTCCGCTGGGCGAGTTACCGTTGGGCTCGTAATCTGTTGCTTTTAATTATTTATTTATTTTTCCTCCCTGTTATGTTGCCCTCTGTGCTTCCAATGCTCACCACAGACTTGGCAGCAAGAGTGTTTCCTGGTGTTTGGAAACTTATCTCTTTTTAAGACTCCCTTCCTGGGATGGAGCTCCCTCTCTACCTCTTTTGTCTCTTTTTTCCGTCTTTTATATTTTTTCCTACCTGTTTTTGAAGCCAATGATCTGCTTTTCTGGGTGCCTGATGTCCTCTGCCAGCATTCGGAAGTTGTTTTGTAAGTTTACTCAGCGTTGAAATGTTCTTTTGATGAATTTGTGAGGGAGAAAGTGGTCTCCCTGTCCTATTCCTCCGCCATCTTAGGACCGCCCCTCCGCTGTTCATTTTAAGCTATCATAACAGTTTGTTAATCAGCTATACCCCAACACAAAATTTAAAGTTTTTAGAAAAATTATGATGTGAAAAAAAAAAAGTGGTTAAGCTGTGATTCAGAAGTCTTTGTTTTGTCGCTTCCCCGTGAGAAATGAGGCCCATCTCTGACCCTGAGAGCAGCAGCACACTGCCTGGCACGTGCACACTCAGTCCTGTCAGCTGTGTCCGACTCTTTGCAGCCCTTTGGGTTGTAGCCCACCAGGCTCCTCTGTCCATGGGATTCTCCAAGCAAGAATACTGGAGTGGGGTGCACTTCCTCCTCCAGAGGATCTTCCCCAGTCATGGATCGAACCCAAGTCCTTTGCATCTCTTGCATTAGCAGGCAGATTCTCTACCACTGTGCAACATAGGAAACCCCACTATCTGGCAGAAAATGTAAAAAGTGATGGTGAAATTAAATTACAACTCTTTCCTTCTGCTGTTCTCCAGAGGACTTGCCTGACCAGGATTTGATCTCAAAATCTGGGGCCCAGCTCTTCCTAGATGGTGGTTCTGGTCTTACTCAGGTTATGTGTCTTGGCCCAGGAGAGAGGTCAGTTGTGGAGTACACACTTTAAATTATTATGTGAGAGATTCCTCAGGCACCAAATAAGGAGATGAATGTTTTCTTCCATCAAGACTAATGTTTTCTTCTTCCAACCAAGACCAGGAGGAAGAAAGGGAGCCTCATACAAATAAATCAAACATGTCTTATCCACTAGGGTCGGGGGGAGGTGTGTGCCTGGTAAGCAGCATTACAAGGACATTGAGTACTCGTACAGCATAAGTGCCTCATTACACAATTGAGAAATCCAGGGGCCAGAGAGGAAAGTGATTCATGACTTTCTACCAACAAAGGTATAGCTGGTAGTGGAGGCCAGATCTCCTGGATCCTGGCTCAGTGCTCTTTTTCTATCATATGCCAAAATGAAGACCTCACGTCCTTCTGGCTGAGATATGTGATGGCGTTAACAAAAGTGTAAATAAACTGCAGGTAATCAGGCACAGGCTGGAAACACAAAGAACAGGAAATCATTTAGGAGCACAGAGATCCGAATGAGAGCACCTCATCACAGCCAGAAATGCAGGAGAGGGTCTCCAGCAAGCTGTACATGCTGGGGTCAGGACCACAGTGTGAAGCAGTGAGAATGCACCAGCTGGCACAGGCTGAAAGCCAAAGGGCAGGTGGAAAGACATGGAAAGGGCTTTAGTGAAGAGAGTCAGTTTTTGGAAAGCTATTCCAGGCCTGGAGAAAGGAACAGACAAGGAGTGAGTCAGTGGGGACCAAACCTCTTATGGAAAATGCCCTGGGCTCTATTAACTTAAGGTCACTGGTGAGTCAGCACTATAGCTAAGATGGTAACCCAGGTTGAGTCCTGGAAATTTGATGAAAAAGTTTTGACTCTGGGGTATAGTAGGGATCAAAAACTGAAATGCCTTCAGTAGCTGGAGAGATAATGAAAATAAATTACATGAGCAGGGTGAAGTAAAGCCTTTGCCCCACTACCTCTTTTCATTCCTCTCAAACCAGTTTTCAAAAAGATCATTAACAGTAAGGAACGGGTCACTTAAGGCAGAAATTTGATTTTTCACATGATTCATCAAATGTACTATATTAGAGTTCCAAAGAATAGCAAGGAGAAATAAGAAAGCCGTCCTAAGTGAACAATGCAAAGAAGTAGAGGAAAACAATAGAATGGGAAAGATCAGAGATCTCTTCAAGAAAATTAGAGATACCAAGGTAACATTTCATGCAAAATTGGCACAATAAAAGAAAGAAGTGGTATGGACCTAACAGAAGCAGGAGACATTAAGAAGAGGTGACAAGAATATATACAAGAACTATGCAGAAAAGATCTTAGTGACCCAGATAACCATGATGGTGTGATCACTCACCTAAAACCAGACATCTTGGAGTGCAAAGTCAAATGGGCCTTAAGAAGCATCACTACGACACAAAGCTAGTGGAGGTGATAAAATTCCAATTGAACCTTTTCAAATCCTAAAAGATGCTGTGGAAGTGCTGCATTCAATATGCCAGCAAATTTGGAAAACTCTGCAGTAGCCACAGGACTGGAAAAGGTCAGTTTTCATTCCAATCCCAAAGAAAGGCAATGCCAAAGAATGTGCAAACTACCATACACTTGCACTCATTTCACATGCTAGGAAGGTAATGCTCAAAATCCTTCAAGCCAGACCTCAACAGTATGTGAACTGAGAACATTCAGGTGTATAAGCTGGATTTAGAAAAGGCAGAAGAACCAGAGATCAAATTGCCAACATCCATTGGATCATAGAAAAAGCAAGGGAATTCCAAAGAAAAACATTTACTTCTGCTTCATTGACTACACTAAAGCCTTTGTGTGGATTACAACAAACTGTGGAAAATCCTTAAAGTGATGGGAATACCAGACCTCCTTACCTGCCTCCTGAGAAATCTGTATGCAGGTCAAGAAGCAACAGTTAGAAACAGACATGGAAAGGACTGGTTCAAAATTAGAAAAGGAGTATGTCAAGGCTGTATATTGTCACCCTACTTATTTAACTTATATGCAGAGTACACTATGTGAAATGCCAGGCTGGATGAAGCACAAGGTAGGATCAAGATTGCTGGGAGAAATATCAACAACCTCAGATATGCAGATGACACCACCTTTATGGCAGAAAGTGAAGAGGAACTAAAGAGCCTCTTCATGAGGGTGAAAGAGGAGCGTGAGAAAGCTGGCTTAAAACTCAGCATTCAAGAAATGAAGATCATGGCATCCAGTCCCATCACTTCATGGCAAATAGAAGGGGAAAAACAGAAGCTGTGACAGATTTTCTTTTCTTGGGCTTCAAATCACTGCAGATGGTGACTGCAGCCATGAAATTAAAAGACACTTGCTCCTTGGAAGGAAAACTATGACAAAATTAGGCAGTGTATTAAATAGCAGAGACATCACTATGCCAACAAAGGTCCATACAGTCAAAGCTATGATTTTTCTAGTAATCATGTACGGATGTGAGAGTTGGACTATAAAGAAGGCTGAGAGCCAAAGAACTGATGCTTTTGAATTCTGCTGGAGAAGACTCTTGAGAGTCCCTTGGACTGCAAGGAGATCAAACCAGTCAATCCTAAAGGAAATCAACCTGGAATATTCATTGGAAGCACTGGTGCTGAAGCTGAAGTTCCAATACTTTGGCCACCTGATGCAAAGAGCCAACTCACTGGGAAAGGCCCTGATGCTGGGAAAGATTGAAGGCTTTTTGGAGAACGGGGCAGCAGAGAATGAGATGGTTAGATAGCATCACTGACTCAATGCACATGACTGCGCAAATTCTGGGAGCTAGTAAAGGACAGGGAAGCCCGGCGTGCTGTAGTTTGCTGCTGCTGCTGCTGCTGCTAAGTTGCTTCAGCCATGTCCGACTCTGTGCGACCCCATAGACGGCAGCCCACCAGGCTCGCCTGTCCCAGGGATTCTCTAGGCAAGAACACTGGAGTGGGTTGCCATTTCCTTCTCCAATGTATGAAAGCGAAAAGTTAAAGTGAAGTCGCTCAGTCACGACTGACTTTCGCGACCCCATGGACTGCAGCCCACCAGGCTCCTCCGTCCATGGGATTTTCCCAGCAAGAGTACTGGAGTGGGCTGCCATTGCCTTCTCCCGTGCTGTAGTCTATGGGGTTGCAAAGAGTTGGACACAACTTAGCAACTGAACAACAACAACTTTTCTTTAGGCAAATTAGATTAGAGTTCTTTTACAAATTAACCTCAGTAAAATTATCCAAAGACAAACTCACATATTGAGACATACATACATCCAGACAGACACAATGAGATATCTAGCTTTATTTTCTAAACTTAGTCATGAATCTGATATCACAATATAAAACTTACTAATTGTAAAGAACAGTTGAAATAAGAAAATTTTTAAATGTTTCATTCCCTTTTTTTTTTTGTCTCCTCAGTTTCAGAAATTAGAGATGCTCCAGATACAGAGATAAGTGATAAGTGATTCAGAGAGCTCTGGTCTCAAGGCACAGGAAGCAAAAATCAGGTTCTCCTAATAGCAGTTATTTCCTCAGGGAAAGAATTCTAAAGAGATATTTTTTCCTTCAAGCTTTCTCTAGTGTTTGAGAGTTAAACTGATTAGGGGCCTGTTAACCTTCTACTCAGCATTCAATAAACTAAGATGATGGCATCCGGTCCTATCACTTTATGGCAAACAGATGGGGAAAAAATGGAAACAGTAACAGACTTTATCTTCCTGGGCTCCAAAATCATAAAGATTCAGACACGACTGAGTGACTGAATGACAAACCTTACTGGCATTGTGTAATTAATTGGCAGAAGTGAATATTCATAATTTTCATAGATACCTCATTTTCTTTCTTTTTAATGGTTTTGAAAAGTTGGTCAGCCAGTATAACAAGGGCATTTTGTGTATAACTCAGACCAACCTAAATTTTCTTTCTGACTAAAAGTAGCCAAATCCTTATCTAAGTCTTCTTTAAAGGCGGAATTAAGCAAAGCATCCTTTTGGTGGTTAGAGGTGTCAAGCCAGAATATTGCTTACAAGTTTTTTCTTTCCAATTTCCCACAATAGTCTGGATTGATTCATCTCATCTTTCCTTGCGTTGTTGAACCTTTGTCCAGTTTTCAGTTTTTGGAGAAACCTCTGGGATCGTTTCGAGTAATTGCCGAGCTAATTCCTTGCATTCATTGTGATTGTCTGGACTATGTGATTTAAAGTCCATTAAGCGGCTTTTCCTTCCTGCTTTCTCTCTTCATTCCCTTGCTTTGCTTTCAGAATGTAACAGCTGTATTAGTTGATACAGATCGGAAAACCTGGCTTATAGGACCAGATGGTTAACTCAAATTCCTTAGCAAATCCCAATGGACCCTGACTTGGATCAGGAAATTCTTTAGTTAAGGCCCTAAGTTCTGTTTGGGTCCAGGGTATATAGATAAACACTGAGGACAGTTCATTTCTCCCTGTAATAGGTTTCTCCTTAAAAGAGCTATAATCTCTTCTGATTTTTTTTTTTTTTTTAATCCTCTTTTGCTGGGGAAAAGGGAGCAGCAGGAAGCAGAAGAGTTGGAAGAGAAAAAGTCTGGGCCAGGCAGTTCAGATGGAAAAGGATACACAGGAGGAGCAGAGGGAGAGGGAGAGGGAGAAGCAGTGCTGGCGGCCTTTCTTAGTTCTGATAGAGTTTCAAGCAATTTCTTGTTGGTTTCCTGCAAAGAAGTTACTCTATCATTTCCTCTTTTAGAAGCTTCTAGACACCAAAACATTCCATTCCATCTGTTTGATCTTATGATTGGGTCTTATTTTTTTTTCTAACTGTGCACACAAAAATATCAATTTTGGAGTATCAAAAGAACCCCAAATTTGCCATTTTAGTTGAGATTCCCCTTTAGTATAATTTCCAAATTAAGTAGGTACTTATAAGTTTTATAAGTACATAACCCTGGCTGGAGTGTTAGAAGCTGGTTTCTGATGCCCCTGGTGGCTCAGACGGTAAAGTGTCTGCCTACAGTGCGGGAGACTTGGGTTCGATCCCTGGGTCAGAAAGATCCTCTGGAGAAGGAAATGGCAACCTACCCCAGTACTCTTGCCTGGAAAATCCCGTGGACAGAGAAGCCTAGTAGGCTACAGTCCATGGGGTCGCAAAGAGTCGGACATGACTGGGCGACTTCACTTCACTTCTGATGCCCCTGGTTTCTGTGTTTGAGTGAATCTATTTTCAATTTTTAGTTGAATCTGTCAGGGATAACAATCAGTGGTGAAACTGTGGTGAGCCAGTGTGCCACTTGTGAGCTTAAGTCCTCCAGGAGTCACCCCAGAGTCGTTTCAGACCTTTTATGTGTCTCAGTTAACTCCCTTCCACACCCTAAGATCACTGAGTGGCCCATTCTTACCTGTGCCACTTGGATGAGCAAGCATTCTAATTAATAAGTGTGGGGGTGGAGAGTCCCTGTGGGGCCACCACATAGTATAGGACTCAGCCTCTACCACTCCTATAAATTTCTCAGTCATCTGAGAAAACTGTAACTGGCCGGGAGGAGTCTTGTCCCTTTCCTTTGGAACAAAGTTCTCATGTAATATCTTTACTTTTATCCTGACAAATTTTAGGGAAATTTAGGGAAATCTGAGTGGGGAAAGCTTCAGATCAGCCTCTCACCTAACTACTCAGCACAGACCACTCTGATTCCGACAACTAAGCAACCTTGGTGTCTTTCAACCGAGTCCCACTCAGTGTCTAGATGATGAGTGGGTACACCCCCATATCTTTCAGCTGAGAGGGGGCAGGTAACCTGCTCCACCACTAAGTAAAACTCAGGATCATCCATCAAAACAGGAGATCTGAGAACCAGGAGACACTTACCCAAGTTTGTCTAGACTCCCCAAAGAGGAGGATGGGCACAAGGGGTCACTGCTGGTACCAGGAACTGCTGGTTCCTCATACAGTTCAGGTCAAGGAGGGAAGTCCACTCTGGGTCACTTTGTCAGCTGCCATAACTGTTGACTTTAAAAGATGCACAAATGTGAGAATTGCAAATGAAGCTTTATTGAGGGCTAGCTGAGGTGCTGTCATTTTGCTTTTTTGCAGTTCTTTTCCATGAGGATGGTCTTGATCCCTGTCTCCTGTACAATGTCATGAACCTCCATCCATAGTTCATCAGGCACTCTATCTATCAGATCTAGTCCCTTAAATCTATTTCTCACTTCCACTGTATAATCATAAGGGATTTGATTTAGGTCATACCTGAATGGTCTAGTGGTTTTCCCTACTTTCTTCAATTTAAGTCTGAATTTGGCAATAAGGAGTTCATGATCTGAGCCACAGTCAGCTCCTGGTCTAGTTTTTGCTGACTGTATAGAGCTACTCCATCTTTGGCTGCAAAGAATGTAATCAATCTGATTTCGGTGTTGACCATCTGGTGATGTCCATGTGTAGAGTCTTCTCTTGTGTTGTTGGAAGAGGTTGTTTGATATGATCAGTGCATTTTCTTGGCAAAACTCTAATAGCCTTTGCCCTCCTTCATTCCGCATTCCAAGGCCAAATTTGCCTGTTACTCCAGGTGTTTCTTGACTTCCTACTTTTGCATTCCAGTCCCCTATAATGAAAAGGACATCTTTTGGGGGTGTTAGTTCTAAAAGGTCTTGTAGGTCTTCATAGAACCGTTCAACTTCAGTTTTCAGGGTTACTGGTTGGGGCATAGACTTGGATTACTGTGATGTTGAATGGTTTGTCTTGGAAATGAAAAGAGATCATTCTGTCGCTTTTGAGATTGCATCCAAGTGCTGCATTTCGGACTCTTTTGTTGACCATGATGGCTGCCCCATTTCGTCTGAGGGATTCTTGCCCACAGTAGTAGATATAATGGTCATCTGAGTTAAATTCACCCATTCCAGTCCATTTTAGTTCGCTGATTCCTAGAATGTCAACGTTCACTCTTGCCATCTCCTGTTTGATCACTTCCAATTTGCCTTGATTCATGGACCAGACATTCCAGGTTCCTATGCAATATTGCTTTTTACAGCATCAGACCTTGCTTCTGTCACGAGTCACATCCACAGCTGGGTATTGTTTCTGCTGTGGCTCCATTCCTTCATTCTTTCTGGAGTTATTTCTCCACTGATCTCCAGTAGCATATTGGGCACCTACTGACCTGGAGAGTTCCTCTTTCAGTATCCTATCATTTTGCCTTTTCATACTGTTCATGGGGTTCTCAAGGCAAGAATACTGAAGTGGTTTGCCATTCCCTTTTCCAGTGGACAACATTGTGTCAGATCCCTCCACCATGCCCGCCCGTCTTGGGGGTGACTGCAGCCATGAAATTAAAAGATGCTTACTCCTTGGAAGGAAAGTTATGACCAACCTAGATACCATATTCAAAAGCAGAGACATTACTTTGGCAACAAAGGTCCGTCTAGTCAAGGCTATGGTTTTTCCAGTGGTCATGTATGGATGTGAGTGTTGGACTGTGAAGAAAGCTGAGCACTGAAGAATTGATGCTTTTGAACTGTGGTGTTGGAGAAGACTCTTGAGAGTCCCTTGGACTGCAAGGAGATTCAACCAGTCCATTCTGAAGAAGATCAGCCCTGGGATTTCTTTGGAGGGAATGATGCTGAAGCTGAAACTCCAGTGCTTTGGCCACCTCATGCGAAGAGTTGACTCATTGGAAGAGACTCTGATGCTGGGAGGGATTGGGGGCAGGAGGAGAAGGGGACGACAGAGGATGAGATGGCTGGATGGCATCACTGACTCAATGGACATGAGTTTGGGTGAACTCCGGGAGTTGGTGATGGACAGGGAGGCCTGGCGTGCTGCAATTCATGGGGTCACAATGAGTCGGACACGACTGAGCTACTGAATTGAACTGAACTGGACTTGTGGAAGCGATAAGGGAAATTAGTTAGTCAGGTGGGACGTTTTGGGTATTCTTTAGTTGAGATGGCATTTGTAGTTGAACATCAGGTGGAAGTTTTCTGGGCAGGGGGTGGTAAGTCCCAGGTATATGCAACAGGGCCCGGAGCATCAGGGCAGGACCTAAAGTTCGGTTTTGTTTTCCCTGAGGTCAGATGATTCAGGAAGGGCCTTTGACCATTGTTTTCTTTTCTAGGCCCAAAGACTCATTTTTATCTCAGAGCAGGAGCAGGAGGTGGGATGGAGTTTATATCTAAAGATCAAGGGAAACAGGCTCTGCTTCCCCAAGGACTCAGGCCAACTTTCAGCTTGAATGA
Source organism: Budorcas taxicolor (assembly GCF_023091745.1). NCBI lineage: Eukaryota > Metazoa > Chordata > Mammalia > Artiodactyla > Bovidae > Budorcas > Budorcas taxicolor. Next base: position 170,429,030 of record NC_068910.1, read on the forward strand.
AGGTTCATACAGCTGCAAATCCCTTATCTAAGTCTAAATCCTTATCCATTGTGGCCAGACAGGATTTGGAACTCAGTAGCTTTCAGATTTACAGGGCCTTTGCCACAGAGCATAAAGAGAGAACTCTTGGGCAGTGCCCTACTGACAAACACATCCATTCTTCTGCAGCAAAGCATATAAATATTCAGAAATCAAGTGAGATAAACAGTATAAAGAATTTCACATAAGTTCTAGTCAACTTTTGCCACAAAATGAGATTGTTTCAAACCTGTGAAAATATATATTAAGTCTTAAAAGTCATTGGGATTTCAGAATTACTGATAGGAGATTGTGAACCTGCTATAAGGAAGAGACACAACCATTGAGTAATGGCTACATACTCCATGAATTAACAGACACAAAATATGTGTGCCTGATGACCTCTACCCTTTGGCAAATTTGTTTATATCTTTATTGACTGGCCATATCCCTGCTGTCTCCCCTTTGGTCCCAGGGGAAAGGCAGTGCTTTCCCCCTAGCTGGGGCATATGCTTCTCTTAATTTTCCCAGCACACCTGACACAGGCTGTCAGGGAAGTTTAGCACAGGCAGTCATGTTCTTCCAGCTGCTCTTAGAAGTGTCTTCTCTCAGAGATGCCTCCCCCAGCGGGCCCTGCCTTGACTGCCTCCCTGTTGAGCTCCCAACTTTCTTTTCTTCCTCTTTTTTTGGCAGTACCATGCAGCTTGTTGAGATCAGGGATCGAATCTGGACCAGCTCTCATCAATGAAAGCTCCTCGTCCTAACCTCTGGACTATGGTAAATTCCCAGCTCCCAACTATCTTGATGTAAACTGTCAACAAGGACCCAGAACAAGGAAAAAGTTCTCCTTCCTCTCTAGTTCCTGCCCCTCTTCCATCCTCAGATTTTACTCCCCAGTAGTTTATAATTGTGACCCTATTATAAAACCTATATAAACCTATATTTAGACAGCTAAAGAATAATGGGTACACATTCCATTATTCAGATAGAAGACTGGCAGTGGAATTTTGTTTCCCTTCAAAAGAATCCCCACACTAACCCTCAGGTTATCCTGAGCTCCACCCTCTCTCAGTCCTCAGGGAAATTACAACATAACAGCAGCTGGAATCAGCAGAATCTGGGTTATGGAATCTCAGTGAGTGTATCCACAATCCACTCTGTGCTAACCTGGATTCGGTGTAGGTCACTTCCTCCATGAAGTCCTGGAGGAAGATCAGGCGTGTGTATCTCTCCTGCAGCTTTAGGGGTTCTGCTCCTTCTTCACCGTCTGTTACTCCACTAAGAAGAATGTAAACACATCTTCAGTGATAACAACCAAGCAGTGCTGTGTTGCGTTTATTCACTCAGGTGTGACCGACTCTTTGTGACCCCATGGACTGTAACTGCCAGGCTCCTTTGTCCATGGGGATTCTCCAGGCAAGAATACTGCAGTGGATTGCCGTGCCCTCCTCCAGGGGATCTTCCCGACCCAGGGATTGAACCGGGCTGTCCTGTACTGCAGGCGGACTCTTTACCAGCTGAGCTACCAGAGAAGCCCATGACCAAGCAGCGCACAGGCTAAATCGAAACATGGAAAAGAATCCTTTCTCTGATGGAAGATACACTTCTGCAGGACCTTGGCTTTGTTAAAATACTGCTTTGCAGCAAGACACAGTGGATTTATATTATTAAATAAGGTACTTGGTTTAGCTTCTCAGCATCTCTATTCTGATAGCCTCAGTTTACCACAGGAACAATATTTTTGTGTCTAGAAGTAGGAGCGTTCCAAAACAACATGCCCAAAGATAAAAATGGAAGTCTCTTCTTTCAATGAAGATTTCTGTTGAAGATCTCATAAGAGTTCCTCCCATTTCTGGGCTACTGAAGGTTTATAAAGATCAGGGTACTAGTCTCGACACATTCCAGGGGGTGTGTGTATGTGTGTGTGATATTATAATTAATAGGTAACTGTGGGGTGATACATGATAATGTGTGCATACCTGTTGCTCAATAATCCTTGAAAATCTTTCATTCAATAATTTCATCATCTAAATTTATGATCTTTGCCTAAATTATTACAATATTGGTGGCAAAAATGGTAATATTTCTGACTCAATATTTTCTTTTTACATTTACTAGTTAGCAGTCTTTGAAAGAAGAAAGCTTACTTCCACCACCATTTTTAAGTGTCACTATGAACTATTGGGTAATTTTCTGATTCAACAGAATCATTATCATTATTCATGTTTTGTTTTATTTTACTCAAGTATAGTTGCTGTACAATGTTCCTGGTGTCCAATATAGTTATTAACAATTTTTGGAGGTTATAATCCATTTACATTTATAAAATATTGGCTATATTCTCCATGGAGAAGGCAATGGCACCCCACTCCAGTACTCTTGCCTGGAAAATCCCATGGACAGAGGAGCCTGGTAGGCTGCAGTCCATGGGGTCGCTAAGAGTTGGGCACGACTGAGCGACCTCACTTTCACTTTTCACTTTCATGCATTGGAGAAGGAAATGGCAACCCACTCCAGTGTTCTTGCCTGGAGAATCCCAGGGACGGGGGAGCCTGGTGGGCTGCCGTCTATGGGGTCACACAGAGTCGGACACGACTGAAGTGACTTGGCAGTAGCAGCAGTAGCAAATTCTCCATGTTGTACAATATATCCTTGTAGTTTATTTTCTACCTAATAGTTTGTACTTCTCACTCCCCCATCCCTTTCTTGCCCCTCCCTGCTTCCTTTTCCCCACTGGTAAGCATTAGTTTGTTCTCTCTATCTGTGAATCTGTTTCTTTTATGTTATATTCAGTAAGTTATTGCATTTTTTTTTTTAGATTCCACATATAAGGCATATCATACAGTATTTGTCTTTCTCTGTCTGACTTATTTTACTTTCCATAATGCCCTCCAAGTCCATCAGTTCAGTTCAGTTCAGTCTCTCAGTTGTGTCCAACTCTGTAACCCCATGGCCTGCAGCACTCCTGGCTTCCCTGTCCATCACCAACTCCTGGAGCTTGCTCAAACTCACGTCTATCGAGTCGATGATGCCATCTAATGATCTCATTCTCTGTCGTCCCCTTCTCCTCCTGTCTTCAATCTTTCCCAGCATCAGATTCTTTTCCAGTTAGCTAGTTCTTCTCATCAGATGGCCAAAGTATTGGAGCTTCAGCTTTAGCATCAGTCCTTCCAATGAATATTCAGGACTGATTTCCTTGAGGACTGACTGGTTTGATCTCTTTGCAGCCTGAGGGACTCTCAAGAGTCTTCTCCAACACCATGGTTCAAAAGCATCAATTCTTCAGCACTCAGCTTTCCTTATGGTGCAACTCTCACATCTGTACATGGCTACTGGAAAAACCATAGCTTTGACTAGACAACCTTTGTTGGCAAAGTAATGTCTCTGCTTTTTAATATGCTGTCTAGCTTGGTCATAGCTTTTCTTCCAAGGTACAAGTGTCTTTTTTAATTTCATGGCTGCAGTCACCATCTGCAGTGATTTTGGAGCCCCAAAAAATAAAGTCTCTCACTGTTTCCATTTTTTCCCTATTTGCCATGAAGTGATGGGACTGGATGCCATGATCTTAGTTTTCTGAATGTTGAGTTTTAAGCCAACTTTTTCACTCTCCTCTTTCACTTTCATCAAGAAGCTCTTCAGTTCTTCACTTTCTGCCATAAGCTTGGTGTCATCTGCATATCTGAGGTTATTGATATTCCTCCTGGCAATCTTGATTCCAGCTTGTGCTTCATTCAGCCTGGCATTTCATGTGATGTACTCTGCATATAAGTTAAATAAGCAGGGTGACAATATACAGCCTTGATATACTCCTTTCCCAATTTGGAACCAGTCTGTTGTTCCATATCTGATTCTAACTGTTGCTTCTTAACCTGCATACAGATTTCTCAGGAGGCAGGTAAGGTGTCTGTTATTCCCATCTCTTTCAGAATTTTCCACAGTTTATTGTGATCCACACTGTCAAAGGCTTTGGCATAGTCAATAAAGCAGAAGTAGTTGTTTTTCTGGCACTCTCTTGTTTTTTCAATGATCCAATGGATGTTGGCAATTTGATCTCTGTTTCTTCTGCCTTTTCTAAATCCAGCTTGAACATCTGGAAGTTCATGGCTCATGTCAAGAGATACCTGGAGTAACAGGCAAAGGAGAAAAAGAAAGATATACCCAAGTCCATCATGCTACTGCAAATGGCAAAATGTTCTCTTTTATGGTTGAATAGTATTCCATAGTCATAGAATATATGATAATATATATATGTCAAATATATATTATCTCATATATATATATATATATATATATATATATATATCTAACATCTTTTTTATCCAGTCATCTGTTGATGGACACTCAGATTGCTTCCATATCTTGGTGATTGTAAATAATGCTGCTATGAACTGGGATACATGTATTTTTTTGAACTAGTGTTTTTGTTTTTGTCAGATATATACCCAGGATTGGAATTGCTGGATCATATGGTAATTCTATATTTAGTTTTTTGAGTAGCTATGGACTCATAGATTCTTTTTTAACTCGAGATAGTATAACTATTACCATCATTATTTTTTTTGATGGTATACTTATCACAAACTTGGCCAGCGGGAACAATTCTAAGCTAGCTACCATATCCTTTGACATGTCCCCATTAATTATGAAAACGTTCCCAATTTTATGCACAAGATTCTCCAGTTCACTGTGCACTTTTCATGTTTCAAACTGTGCACTTTCCATATTCAGCCATTTCTCCAAGGAACCTGAGTTCCTTCCAGTGGAGAACAATATTTAGAAATCAGCATCCGCATGCTAGGTATACCCATTGTTGTCAGAATATTACCACTCCTAGGCTTTTTCAGGAGACTAGAAAATAAAAATTTCAGAGCTAGAAAATATTAAACCATGAGTTAATACCAATACCTCCAATGTAAATCAAATGAAATTTTAAAAATGATTCTTCCATAACCTTTTCCTATTCCACTTGGTGTCTCCTTTCCCCACAGTGAGAAAGAACCTGGTTTCCAACAATTTCTTCTAATCTATAATACATACAAAATACCTTTAGAATTTCTTCACTGATATCAATATTTTTTAAAAATAGAAAAGATCAGCATTTCTTTGCAATTCATTTGGTACTTAGAATACATTTTATTGAGGGAGTACTATGCTCAAGTCAGTTGAATGAATTATTTTTTGAGTGCCCATGGTATCAGTTTGATAGTTTCATTAGGTAGGTTAATTTGTGGCTCCTTGTTTCCAATATTAGAGTTTGCTTTTTAAATTTTTGTTCACTTAATATGCAAAAATTTACATGGTTCAAAAGTAAGAACTACAAACAGATAAGCTCAGAGAAGTGCCATTTCATTTTCAACATTTTTGTTAGTTCCTCCTTTATCCTTTTCACATAATTTTTTACACAATAAGCAAATATATATGTAGTTTAGGGCTTCCCAGGTGGCACTAGTGGTAAAGAATCTGCCTGCCAGTGTAGGAGACGTAAGAGATGCAGATTCAATCCCTGGGTCAGGAAGATCCTCTGGAGGAGGAAATGGTAACCCGCTCCAGGATTCTTGCCTGGGAAATCCCACAACAAAGGAAGCTGGCTGGCTCTAGTACATGGGTTGCAAAGAGCTGGACACGACTGAGCACACACACAGAACAGGATGTAGATATGTAGTCTTATTTCCTTCCTTTTAATGCAACAATGTTTTATTATCACAATATTCCTTGAAAACACTCCAGATCAGTACTTAGAGATTTTTGCTGCCATCAGTTCAGTTCAGTCACTCAGTCATATCCAACTCTTTGTAACCCCAGGAATCACAGCACGCCAGGCCTCCCTGTCCATCACCAACTCCCGGAGTTCACTCAGACTCACGTCCATTGAGTCAGTGATGCCATCCAGCCATCTCATCCTCTGTCGTCCCCTTCTCCTCCTGCCCCCAATCCCTCCCAGCATCAAAGTCTTTTCCAGTGAGTCAACTCTTCGCATGAGGTGGCCAAAGTACTGGAGTTTCAGCTTCAGCATCGTTCCCTCCAAAGAAATCCCAGGGCTGATCTTCTTCAGAATGGACTGGTTGAATCTCCTTGCAGTCCAAGGGACTCTCAAGAGTCTTCTCCAACACCACAGTTCAAAAGCATCAATTCTTCAGTGCTCAGCCTTCTTCACAGTCCAACTCTCACATCCATACATGACTACTGGAAAAACCATAGCCTTGACTAGACGGACCTTAGTAGTAGTCCATTATTTGGATGTATCATCCTTTATTCAACTAGTTTTATATAGATGGGCATGTAGGGCATGTATTTCTTCTATGAAAACTAATTTGTTTAAGCTTCATCCTTATTAGGGAAAATTTTGGAAATTTTAATTTTTCTGTGGAATTAGTTATTTCAACCAGGTTTTCAAGTGCATGTGCTTGAGGTTGTACAAAGTAGACTCTTAAATGTTTAACATTTTCTTCTGTTTCAGAGCGTGTATCTTGTCATTTCTTGTTTTGTATATTTTCTCCCTTTTATCATGATTGGATTTTTTCACAGAAATACTTATGTTATTTTCCCCAAAGATTTATTTATAAATTCATTTATTTCCTAGTCTAATAATTAATTTCTCTGCTTTTTATTCTTTATTATTTTCTTCTCCTTGCTTTTTTGTTTTTTCTCCCTACTTCCTTTGTTTTATTTTACTATTCTCTATCCAGGTTTGGACTTGAAATTTTAGTTTATTCATTTACATTCTCCCATTTTTACTGATGGATTTTAGGCTATTGATTTCCCTTCTATTGCTGCTTTCATTGTTCCTCTATCCCCTATATTCCTAATTAAGTCTATAAAATTGACTTAGATCTAGAAGCATGATTAGATTTTTATCCAAGAATACGTCGATGATGGTGTTATGTGCTTCACATTACATTTTGCCATGAGGCCCACATTACCAGCTTTTCCAGTTTTATTGCTGCTAACGGTGATCATCAGGTTTTAGTGATATTAGCCACTTTTCTCCATTTTAAAGTTCCCTATCAACATTTTACCTAATATTTTTGGTAGCCTTAGGTGCTAGCTTCCTTCTGCTGCTAAGTTGCTTCAGTCATACCTGACTCTTCGTGACCTTCTGTCCATGAGATTCTCCAGGCAAGCATACTGGAGTGGGTTGCCATGCCTTTGTCCAGGGGATCTTCCCCACCCAGGGATCGAAGCCATGTCTCTTACATCTCCTGCATTGGTAGGCAAGTTCTTTATGACTAGCACCACTTGAGAAGCTCCCCTTTATTTCATTAGAGGCTGCAAAACGGTGGTAGGCTATTCTACCATTGCTTCTATATTCATTAGCTGAAATTCATGCACAAAAAATGACTTTTCCTCATTAATTATTACGTTTGTATAAGAAAGGTAGGATCCTTGATGTTTTTTCCTTATTCATCAATGTTTAGAATAGTGACTTAGTAATCCAGTAACCTCCAATGGTAACCAGTGTGTGTGTGTGTTTTATTGGAGTATAGTTGATTTACAATGTTGTATTTTAGGTGTGCAGCAAAATGAATCAGTTATACATATATCCACTCTTGTTTTTTAAGGTTCTTTTTCCATATAGGCCACTACAGAGTATTGAGTAGAATTCCCTGTGCTATATACAGGGAAAGCAGATAACTATATATGTTAATTGTGTATTTTATATATAGTAATGTGTATATATCAATCCCAATCTCCCAATTTATCCCTCCCCCCTTATCCCCTGGTAACCATATGTTTGTTTTCTACATCCGTAACTGTACTTCTGTTTTGTAAATAGGTTCATTTGTACCTTTTATTTAGATTCCACATATTAGTGGTATCATATTTGTCTTCCTGTGTCTGACTCACTTCACTCAGTATGACAATCTCTAGGTCCGTTCATGCTGCTACAAATGGCACTAGGTAACCAGTGTGGTTTTGTTTTTTTAACTTTTGTAATGGGAAATACATTTAAAACTTTTCTTTAGTTTATTTGTATTCAAAAAGAAGCCATAAGGAAGTAGAGGTTTAAATTAAGTAAGTAAGAAGAGTTTAACCACAAAAATTGCTTCCTTAGGGAGGTGAAGGACTATGGTAATTAAAATAACTAGTGCGTTTTTAAAGCATTATCATGAACTCAGATTTACTTATATTTGACATTTCGATCCACTGCAGTCATTATCTTGTTTTCACTTAACTTTTAAAGTTTTACACTTGTACTCTTTTACTGTGCAAATCTCAGTTTCTAATAGCATTAACACAAGTATTTACTTGAGTTCCTTTTTTTTCTTACATCATGTCGCTGTTAGTGTTACAATAGGAACATGGTACCACTGGACCACCAGGGAAGTCCTACATTTTAAATACGGGATTATTTTCTTTATGAAGCTATGGCCAAAATTGATATATGGTTAGGTTCATTTGTTTCCAATTTGTTAGGGATTTTCCCCCCCTGTCTTTGAATTATATAAACAGCTGGTAAAGAATCTGCCTGCAATGCGGGAGACCTGGGTTCAATCCCTGGGTTGGGAAGATCTCCTGGAGAAGGGAAAGGCTACTCACTCCAGTATTCTGGCCTGGAGAATTCCATGGACATGGGGTTTCAAAGAGGCTGACAGGACTGAGTAATTTTCATTTTCACTTTATATGGTTCCCAAGCAACAAAATGCACCCATAGAACTTTTTCTACTCTCCTTGCCCCTTCATCCTGCACCCTCTTTCACAATCTAGGAAACCATTTTTATTAGCTTTTGACATACACTCGTTGTTATTTCTTGAAAAATATAACAAATATGTTTCTTTTCCACCATTTCTCACACAAAAGGTAGCATAAGATAAACACCGTCTAAGTGAAAGTATTGGTGAAACACTGTCTAAGCAAAGTAATTTGCTTTAATTCACTCAACAATCACCTAGTCATAGTTCTATACCAGTACATGCAGGTCTTCCTCATTGCTTTTTATGGTTGTATGGTTCTTCACTATTTGGATGCGCCAGAGTTTACTAAACCACTTCCCTATCTCTGAGCATTTGGATTGTTTCTAGTTCTTAGGGTTTTTTTCCCTACCATAGCAAATAATGCCACCATAATTAGCTCTATGCCTACTCCAACAATTTATAACAATTTTATATTTTTGCAAGGATATCTACAGGAGATATCCCTAAAGGTGAGTGAATGTTGGGTCAAAGGGTAAGTGCTCATGTTATTTTTCAAGACATTGCCAAACTTTCCACCAGAGGGGTTATACTATGTTTTCTTTTTTTGCCCTGCCACTAGCAATAAGAAGGCCTGTTTCCTCACAGCTACATAGGATCAAACTCAGACTTCTATCAATCTAATGGGTGAGAAATTGCATCTCAGTGTTGTTTTCATTAGCATTTCTTTCTCTTTTTTTGACTTATTTTTTACTTTTTAAAACATTTTTCATTGTGGCAAAATACACATGTTTTATCTTTTTAACCACTTTTAAGTGTACAGTTCAGTGGCATTAAGTATATTCACACTACTGTGCAATCATCGCCACTGTCCATCTATACAACTTTCATAAAGCTGAAGCTCTATACTTATTAAATAATAACTCTGCACTCCTTTCCCTCATCCCTGCTAACCTCTGTTCCACCTTTTGTCTCTTCATATCTGAGTATTTTAGATACATATTCCACGTAAGTGGAATCTTAAAGTATCGGTACATCCGTGTCTAGTCTATTTCACGTAACAGTATATCCTCAAGGCTCCGCCATGCTGCAGCATGTATTAGAACTTCATTTCTTTCTATGGTTGAATCATATTCCATAGTACACATATACCTCACTTTGCTTATTTATGCATCCACTGATAGACACTGGGGTTGTTTCCATCTTTCATCTATTATGAATAACACTGCTGTGAACATTAGGTAACTGATATCGGTTCAAATCCTTGCTTTCAATTATTTTGTATATATACCTAGTAGAATTGTTAGTAATATACGTGCATCTATATACTGATGTTTGCCGCGGCCAGCACAAGCAAGAGTTGCACCTGCACAGGGAGAGAACGGAGTGTCCCCGCTAAGAAAAATAAGAGATAGAGACAAAAGATGGGGTTGAGAGGATCAGACCACAAATGGCTGATGCCTTTCTTTATTAGGCTACAATATTTATAGGCTAAAATACGTGACTTAAGACATGCACAGGATTATTTTTTAACCTCAGGATACAATCACCAGACCCTTACCATTGTGTACAGAGCACAATAAGATTATCTATCTTCTATGACATGTTGCAAGAACAAGACATCTTGGGGCCTTAAGGGCTATAAAAATTCTTGAGGGTGGCGGGACAGGGAGCTTAGGAACATGCCTAAGTCTCTGCATACCTGCCGAGCAGCTCCCAAGACTTAACCCTTCACGGGCAGTCCCCCGCAGATGTTTGCAATTTATTTTGAAATGCACCAAAAATTAATATGGATTGACAGATGGATAGAGAGAAATTATATAAGTGATAAAGCAAGTATAGTAAACCATTGATGGCAGAATCTAGGTGGTACATGTTCTCCACAAAAGTTTTTCAAATTTGCTATACGTTTGAAAATGTTTAAAACTGTGCTCACTTCACTAGCACATATACAAATTGAAAATACCTTTGGGGAAAATATTTGCTCTTTAATGATAGACATTACAAATATTTTCTCCAAGTTGTCAGGAGTTTTCACTTGCTCATAGTTTTTTCCTCATGAAAAGTGTTTTTTAAAACTTATATATAAATGCATTTATGCATCTTTTATTGGTTCTTAATTTTGAATCATATTTTATGGAGTTTTCTCTTTCTTATGTCATATAGCAATTCATTCATGCCTTCTAATATTACCTGCATTATTTTCTTTGTGTGCATTTAAGTCATTTATTTTTCAGAAATAAATCACTGTAGGTTCAGTGAACTGCCCTCTGTCACCCTAGTCTCTGACCCCTTACCCCTCATTAGAGGTAATCAGTCCTATGTTTGGTTTTGTATGTTTTATTATATATGATATATATTTATAATACACATATATATTTACAAACAATTATAACTACGATTTTCACATTTGTAAAACATATCCATAAAAAGCACCTTTCTGGAACTTCCTTTCTCTGATCAACATTATATATTTTAAATTTATCCAAACTGAGAAAAATAGCTCTAATTCATTCATTTTAAATTGTTACATGAAATTCTTCCTAAAGCATGCTGCATTTATTTATCATTCCTCCCATTTGTGCATATTAGTTTGCTTCAAATGCCTTTCAGTTAAAAGAAAGCTACCATAAACACTGTTGTACACACCTTCTCATGCACACGTGCAAGTTTCTCCAGGGAGGACACCTAAGAGTAGAACCACTGGATTACAGGATATGCATATTTTCAGTTTTACTAGAGAAGTGATTTATATAATCATCAGCAGTGATTACATCCTGACAACTTGATATTATTGAACTTTCAAATTTCTGATAATAAGTAGGTATGAAATTGTATCTCATTGTGGCTTTAATTTGCATTTCCCTGGTTCCTAGGAAAATGTACATCTTTTCAGATATTTACTGGCCTTGTAGATTTCCTCTTTGGAGAAGGCAATGGCACCCCACTCCAGACACTTGCCTGGAAAATTCCATGGACAGAGCGGCCTGGTAGGCTGCAGTCCATGGGGTCGCTAACAGTCGGACACGACTGAGCAACTTCACTTTCACTTTTCACTTTCATGCATTGGAGAAGGAAATGGCAGCCCACTCCAGTGTTCTTGCCTGGAGAATCCCAGGGACGGCGGAGCCTGGTGGGCTACCATCTATGGGGTCACACAGAGTTGGACACGACTGAAGCGACTTAGCAGCAGCAGCAGCAGATTTCCTCTTCTGTAAATTACTTCCTCACATCCTTTGTGAATTTTTCTACAGGTCTAAACAGGGCTATTTGCATGGGCCTGGAAACTGCGTAGTGACACAGGGCACTGCGCTTAGAAGGGCACTGTGTTTTGTATAATGTTCTGCTGTTATTGTTTTGAAAGTCTTAATAATTTTTTCACAAACGGTCCTGTATTTCATTTTGCACTGGGCTCCACAAATTATGTAGCTGGTCTTTAGGCTGAACCATGTTTGAACTGAGTTTTAACAGATGAAAAGGGACTCATACAGATCTGTATTATTCAGTATGGTAGGGATTCATACAGAAGGGTATTATTCAATATGGTGGCTACTTAAATTTAAAGAATGTAAAATAAAAATCCAGTTCCTCAGTGTCATTAGCTACACTGCATGGCTCAGTAGTTACTAATGATTAGTGCCTATGTTACTGGAAAGCAGCGAGCATTTTTATCATCACAGATAGTTCAACAGAGGATGAGATGGTTGATGGCATCATCAACTCAATGTTCATGAGTTTGAGTAACTCCAGGAGACAGTGAAGGACAGGGAAGCTTGGTGTGCTGCAGTCCGTGGGGTTGCAAAAAGTCCAGCATGACTGAGTGACTGAACAACCACAACAAATAGTTCTATTAGATGGCACAGTTCTAGACTCTTGCCGGAGTTAGATTTGAGAAGTACTACTATAGAAGTTGTGAGCCTTAGGGGAGTCAGGTGGTGTGGCTCTGGGGTGCAGGGAATCAGGGAGTGAAAGTGCATTCTGATGGGGAGGTGGGTACAAAGACAGGTGCATGAAAATGGACTGAGAGCAGGAACAAGAACAGCAGGAGTTTGCCAACTGAGCCAGACTACAGAGCTTTGTAACCCTTTAGACTGTGCCCTGTGGGGAGCCACTGACCTATTCAAAGCCAGAAGTGCATGGAAAGATGTGAGTTTAAGGAAGACAGTCCTCATAGTAATGGAAAGGATTGGATGGGCAACTCAGAATTCAGAGGAATAGATAGAAAGCTCTGACACAAACCCAGGTGAAAAATGAGGTTTTCTGGGGAGCAAGGGATGGATCAGAAGGTCAGGTCTCAGAGAGAAAGAGAATCCACAGGGTCTTGGTGACTGTTCTTGGGGAGTAATGAAGAGAGAAGAATTAAGGATCAAACTTGGAAGCCTGAAAAATGAGGCTGCTTTAACCGAATTTGGAAGCTAAGAGAATAAACAGGTTTTATGGGAAGGTACTGAGGTTGACTTGAACACATTCAATTTGAAATATTCTAGAATATTTGTCCACCAGTCTCCCCACCTGCAAAATGAGGTGGTGGTAGCATCATCCCACAGGACTGATGTATTAATAATCAACTGACAGAGTATATGTGAATATACTTTGTTCATGTTTAAGTTCCATAGACATGTTATCTAGCATCAGTCCTGTATGTACCTGTGGTCTGATGGAAAGAAGCAGCAGGGGAGTGCAAACTGCCTGCATTTGCACAAAAGCAGCACCATCCATCTAGTTCAGTAAGACAGGAAACACTGAGGAAAATGCCAAAGAGAATGAAAAATGTGGACAGTCAAGTAAGAAATATCGGATAACAAATCATCAATTAGAAATACACTCCAGTTGCTTCTAAACATAATAAATTGTCAAAGCTTTCCATCAAGTGGGAGAAGACAAGTGGAGTTACAATGAGATCTTGGAGAAAACACATATTAAAAAATTCAACTGAGTAATTAGTAGCAGCATTTACTGCAGAATAGATACCCCCTCCAGAATTAGTTCTGCCTTGGAACATACACAGCCTATATATTATAAACTGCTGTTACTTTTTGATTTTCATCTGCAGACACATTTAAAGTTAAAATGTAATATGTCCTTAAAGGTGGTTGCTAGTTCAAGTTTGTCATTAAGCATACTGCTTCCTAACACTTAATTATAAGTTTGAAAAACTGTTAGGAAGCTTAACCATCTGATTAGATGGTATTCAGGTGTGAAACGTGACTCTTTGATACATGATGTTCTTTCAGAATTTGGAGGCAGTGTAAGACTCTTAAATTAGTTCTGCTTTTGCAAGGTAAGCAAATAACCTGATGTTAAACCTCGGTTAGGTTATTTAATTAAATTTTGTATTTATCTATTGAAGATTTGTCACAGTAAGGCAGGGTGGTGGGGTGTGGTCCTTCCTTCCTTCACGGAGCTGGTATCTCCTAGCAGAGACATCTGTAAACTGGTACAAGGGAAAATGCGTGAATGCTCACAGAATTCGAAACAGGCTGGGGTGATAAGGGCAAACAAGAGCTTAAGAGCAGTAGCTGCCATCAGAGGTTACAAATCCACAGTTTTATGACTCAATCTGAAGTTATCTGAATAAAGCTCTGAGAGTCAATCTAATGTCAAGGTGTCAGCATCAGCCTTCCATCTCCCAAGGTGGTGGGGACAATAGAAATCTTCCAGTCAGTTTAGCTAGCTGTGGCCGCAATATCCACAGCTGTTCCCGCTGGCAGGGAACCTAGTAGCCCATCCCTTCAATCCGGGTTGGCCTCATGGTCTCTTCTGATCTACAGAATGTGGCATGTGTGACCCTGTGTGACTTCCCAGCTATGCCTTAACTCTGGCCACTTCCACCTTCATACTCTTGGGTGCTGCCCACAGACTGAGAATGGAGCACATGGAGGATGAGAAGCCCTGAAGATTCTCCAGAAGAATCATGGCCAGCAGTGGATGGCATCACCAACTGCCAGACACCTACTGAAGACACCTTGGACTTTCAGCTTAGCTGACTCTCCAGTTCAGGGGTTGGCAAACTATTAGTACAAACACGGCCCTCAGCCTGTTTCTATGTGCTAAGAATAACTTTTGCTTTTTAAAGGCTTGTAAAAAAATTAATAAATAATAGAAGAATATGAAGTGAAGTGAAAGTCATTCAGTTGTGTCCAACTCTTTGCAGACCCCATGGACTGTAGTCTGCCAGGCTCCTCTGTCCATGGGATTTCCCAGGCAAGAATACTGGAGAGGGTTGCCACTTCTTTCTCCAGAGAATCTTCCAGACCCAGGGATCAAACCCAGGTCTCCCACATTGCGGGTAGACGTTTTACTATTTGGGCCACCAGGGAAGGCCAATGAGACAGAAACAAAAGCTAAAATGTGCACAATCTACCACCCTTTGCAGAAACTTTTGCTGACTCCTGAACATAACTAAGAGAGTAAACCCAGATAAAACCACAGAGGAGTCTAGCAACCAACCCTAAGAATTGTGAGGAATATTAAATGGATATTTTCAGTATATGGGATGCAATCAGTTCAGTTCACTGGCTCAGTCGTGTCTGATTCTTTGCGACCCCATGAACCACAGCACACCAGGTCTCCCTGTCCATCACCAACTCTCGGAGTTTATTCAAACTTATGTCCATCGAGTCGGTGATGCCATCATCCCTCCTCCACCGTCCCCTTCTCCTCCCACCGTCAATCTTTCCCAGCATCAGGGTCTTTTCAAATGATTCAGCTCTTCACATCAGGTGACCAAAGTATTTGAGTTTCAGCTTCAACATCAGTCCTTCCAATGAACACCCAGGACTCATCTCCTTTAGGATGGACTGGTTGGATCTCCTTGCAGTCCAAGGGACTCGCAAGAGTCTTCTCCAACACCACAGTTCAAAAGCATCGATTCTTCTGTGCTCAGCTTTCTTTATAGTCTAACTCTCACATCCATACATGACCACTGGAAAAACTGTAGCCTTGACTAGACGAACCTTTGTTGACAAAGTAATGTCTCTGCTTTTGAATATGCTATCTAGGTTGGTCATAACTTTCCTTCCAAGGAGTAAGCGTCTTTTAATTTCATGGCTGCAGTCACCATCTGCAGTGATTTTGGAGCCCAAAAAAATAAAGTCAGCCACTGTTTCCACTGTTTTCCCTGTTTCCCCATCTAATGGGACGCAATAGATAACTGAATCACATGATGAATAAATGCTACACAAAGAAATAGGAAACTGCCTTGAAGGAAATAATCTTTTGAAGGTTTTGCAACCGTTCTTCTCACTTATTTCACTTGGGAGGATTTCTTCCCCCTAGTCTGCTGTCCATGGCTCCATTTCACATCCTGGGGAGGTTTTGTCATCTATGAGCACATATACCCACTCATTATTCATGGGACATTCAAAACATTTTAAAAACAGGAATTGGAATATAACTTTTCAAAAATAAAAATAGAGAATTTGTAAGATACAGTATGAGTGTCCTAAAGCATCCTTCCAAATACAGAGGTTGATTTTTTTTCAATGTATTACTTTATTTGCAATGGAGCCTTTCTAGTTTTGTTACCAATGGGCTTTCTTTACTTGGTGAGGTGAACTGTCAGCCAAGGTGAGGTGAAGAATGGCTATGGTAAAGGCAACAGCTGGCAGCAATCACTTTACACTTTGCAAAGGGCACAACTGCCTGTCAGGGCTGGAGCCAGGAAAAGAATCATAACCATAGCTTCCAATCTGAATATTTACAGAGTGTCAGCCAAGGCCAGTGCTTGGACCTACACTGCTACTATCCAAAAATAATTCTGTCATACACCAATTTTTAACTCCTATGTCCAACTCAAATCACCATAAATAATTTTTAAGTGTATATTTCACATCCCTATTCTTTCCTCTTCTGTAGGGGAAAAAACCCACTTTGATAAAGGAGAAGCAGTTGAACCAAAGAATCTGTAAACAAAAAGAAATATGGCCCTATATCTATAGTGTTCATGAAAATGTGTAGATCACAGTTGGGAATGGGTGCTTATGACTAGTGTGAGTGTGTGCTTAGTTGCCCAGTCGTGTCCAGCTGTTTGTGACTCCATGGACTGTAGCCCACAAGGCTCCTCTGTCCATGGTATTCTCTAGGCAAGAATACTGGAGTGGGTTGCCATTCCATTCTCCAGGGGATCTTCTCAACCCAGGGACTGAACCCACGTCTCCTGCATTACAGGCAGATTCTTCACCAACTGAGCCACCAGGGAAGCCCCGGTTATGACTAGGTTTGAAATTAAATAGATGATCCAGCCCCACCTGATTTTAAGCAAAGGACCACTATGATCAAGACTACACATTTAAGTTTGCATTTGGCCGAGAGCACTGTGGTAGCTCCTTTCCAAATATGTTCCCTCCCCACCCCCACAATGAGCCTCATCTCCTGTTGTTTATGCCCTGTCTGATCCCCTCCTCTTGAATCGTTTTTTTTTTTCTCTCCTTGAATCTTGAACAGTCCTATGCTTGCTATTGATCAATAAAATGTTACCAAAAATGATGTTACATAACTTTCAAGGCTAGCTTCTTTTTTATTTGTTTTCGGTTGTGCTCTGTCTTCATTCCTGCATGGCCTTTTCTCTAGTTGCAGCAAGCAGGGATAACTCTCCATTGCAGCACACAGACGGATTCCCATCACAGCGGCTTCTCTTGTTGTGGAGCACGGGCTCTAGGGCTCATGGGCTTCAGTAGTTGCGGTTCCTAGGTTCTAGACCACAGGCTCAGTAGATGTGGCCCACAGGCTTAGTTGCTCCAAGGCCTGAGGGATCTTTCCGAGCCAGGGATCTAAACTGTGTCTCCGCATTGGCAGCAGATTCTTTACCACTGAGCTACCAGAGAAGCCCCAAGGCTAGCTTCTGCCTTGGACTCTTAGAAAGCTGACTCTGATAAAATTCAGATCAACTGGCAGAGGGTTGAGCAGACACTCATTTGCTGATGCAAACAAAAACCATTGATATGATCCACTGACTTAGACTGACTTACTAAAAATTGTTGAAGTGGCCATTGTTATACAGTGTAAACTTGACATAGATCTCACCCAGCGGAGCTTATGAGCATAAATGGATGAGCTCACACTCCTGGCTATTTATGATATGAGCCACAGACTGAGACTACATATATATATATATATTATATACTCTTGAGATTTGTTTCTGTTATTAGAATGGAACTGGGAGTTTAGTTCAGGTTTGCTCAGGAAACTTCCCCTGGATTTTATCAAGTCTTCTTAAAACATACACCACAAGATCTTGTAGAAAGTATCACTATTTTTTACCACTGAGCGAGTGAAAGTCACTCAGTCATGTCCAACTCTTTGCTACCCCATGGCCTATACAGTCCATGGAATTCTCCAGGCAAGAATACTGTAGTGGGTAGTCTTTCCCTTGAATTATCCATAAGAATGGGCTTCCTAGGTGGCACTAGTGGCAAAGAACCTGCCTGCTAATGCAGGAGACAAGAGATATGGGTTCAATCCCTGGCTGGGGAAGATCCCCTGAGAAGAAAATGGCAACCCACTCCAGTATTCTTGCCTGGAGAATCCCTTGGAGAGAGAAGCCTGGAGAGTTACAGTCCATGGGGTTGCAAAGAGTTGGGCACAGGAGCCTGGAGAGTTACAGTCCATGGGGTGCAAAGAGTTGGACACAACTAAAGTGACTTAGCATGCACACACACATCCGAAAGAACTCTAAGGTGGCTCAACCTCCACCAAGTACAGAATTTTACTGTTCTTTGAATGAAGTGAGTATGTAATTCAATGAGGCTTCTAACATTAGGTGATCTGAAGTAGGAGGTACCAGACTAATCCAAATGATTAATCCATCTGCCTAGGTGAATAGATTTGTAACCTATGTTCTCCTTGCAGGGATCTAGGACCTTCTCCTCCAAACATTTCCAAAGTCCCCACTCCACTGATCACTCATTAACTACAAAAGAGTAAGTGGACTTTAATAGAGAATCTGGAGAACACTTCAGATTTCAGTGACCACTCATACTGGTACAATTTAATATTATGCATATAAGAATAACAGGTGCTTAATATTTAAAATGTTCTTCCTGAAGGAAAACAATAATAAGAGCACCTCATAAAGTGTGCCATCTTAGAAGGGTTCTTGTCATCTAATCAAACCAAAGAATTGATGCTCTCAAATTGTGGCACTAGAGAAGACTCTTAAGAGTCCCTTGGACAGTAAGAAGATCAAACCAGTCAGTCCTAAAAGAAATCAACCCTGAATATTCATCAGAAGGACTGATACTGAAGCTCCAATACTTTGGCCACCTGATTCAAAGAGCTAACTCATTGGAAAAGACCCTGATGCTGGGAAAGATTGAGGGCAGAGGGAGAAGGGGGCAGCAGAGGATGAGATGGTTGGATGGCATCATCAACTCAATGGACATGACCTTGCGCAAACTCCAGGAGATAGTGAAGGACAGGGAAGCCTGTCATTCTGCAGCCCATGGGGCTGCAAAGAGTAGAACATGACTTCGTGACTGAACAACAACAATCAAACCTCTCAACCTTTCTTCGAGCTTACAGGCAAAGTGGTGTCTAATTTTTCAGAGAAAAAATTAAATGACATCAGGAGGAAAACAAAGTCAGACAAATTAAGAAAGAATCCTCTGGTTAAATAACTGGTCCACACTCTTCAAAAACATAATACCACAAAAACAGGTAGAGGGTTTATTTTCTATTTATTCTCCAATAAAACAGACAACCATAATAACAAAGGCATGCATGACTCTTTATGGGGCTATTTCTCCATAAAACCAAGACAAAACTTTTTTGACAACTGTAGAAATTTGCATATGGGCTAGATATTAGGTGATATCAAATTACCAAGTTTTTTAGATGTGATTTAGTTTCTAATGTGGTTGCACTGGAGAATGTCTTTGTCTTTATTTAGGCAAGAGACAGACAGCATAGAAAGAAAGCAAAATGTTGAGTTACTCATTTCTTGGAGGAATGGACATGGGCGTTCACTGAACTATTCTTCCAGCTTTTCACACCGCGATGGTGCAGCCACCGGTAAGACAGAATGGGAAGCAGTTTTCAGATGGCACTACGTGAGGGGTGCCGAGGGAGGAGAGGAAATACTATTCCTGGATTAATTCAACAACCGCTATCCAGATACCGGTACAATCAGAGGCGCGCCTCAAAAACAGCACACTCAGCTCCCGCGCCTCAAAGCCTCTCCATTCCTCCCAGGGAGCAGCAGTTTGGTGGGACAGACTTCCTCTGAATTCTCCAGGGCAAAGGAAGAGTACCGAGCGGCATTTCACCAGAGCGCGAGACGCCAGGGACTTATGTTCACACCCTGGACCATTGCAACCCCGACGTATCCCCACCCTCCGTTTTCTATAGACTCTAAAAGGAAAACGCGCATTTCTTACGCAAGAGCAAAAGAACTCTGCAAGGTTTCTTCTTTCCTTCCTAGCTCTGTGCGGAGTGCAATAAGTAAATTCCTCCCAGATTGCCTCGAGGCCGGGCATTTACGCAACTTGAAAATAGGGCTAGGGGAACATATAGGAGCGCGTCTTAAATCGAAATCCTTCCCGAAGTCGGCCACTACATCGACTCACCCCGGCTGGGCGCAACTGTAAATTGCCTACCTGGCACCCCGGTGCGTGACATGCAAACTGATGGCGAGGATTCAGAGCGCGCGCCCGGACCACCGCGGAGCCCTCCAGCTGGGTTCGGGGCCCGCGCGTGCGTACGAGCGAGCTAGCGAGGGGCTCCCGGGCGCGGCGCGTGGTCTGCGCGCGCCCGGCTGTGCGTGTGGCTGCGGGAGGCTGCGTGTGCGCGCAGGGAGGGACAGTCCGCCGCCCGCCCGCGTCGGAGCAGGGTGCGCGCCCTGCGCGGGAGGTAAGTGTGGGCACGGGCTCTAGGGAGGTGCGGAAGCCTTGGAGAGCCCACCTCACCGCCCCCACTCCCCGGGTTGGGTGGCGGGCTGGGTGGCGGGCGTGGCCCTAGGGCCCGCTCCTTCCGCACCGCGCCCTCTTCAGGGACACCCAGGCCGGGGCGGCTCGGCCGGGAGGCGGGCAGGGCGGTGCCGCCTACTCCTCAGGCCCTCTCCCGGAGCGCGGCTGGGGTGGAACCGCGATCAGCCGAGCCCTGGGGCTCTGGCCTCCGCGACGTTCAGCTGCCCCACCGGGTGAGCGCGGGAGATGGGGCCCCGTGGGACTGTGGGCGACATCGCGGAGCGCCGGGCTGCGTGGTGGGGCCAGGCCGAAGCTAGAAGGAGCCCGCTGTCCTCCCTGACCCGCCCCAGGGCGCAACCCACCCCAGCCCGTCGCCTTGGGCCGCTCCGGTGGCACATTCTAGGAGCAGCCGGTGGCTCGTTGGCCCAGTCGGCGGGGGAGGAGACGGGACGGTGTTTCGGTGTCGGATTCCCTAGCCGGCCTGGGGTAATTCATCGCCCAGACTCTGGGGAAGGGCCCAGGAGCCGAATTGTGGGAGGGTTGTCCCTCCTGGGGAGGGATTGGGAAGAATATGGACCTAAGAAGGATGGGCGGGCGAATTGGCCAGAGGGAGGAGGAAACCTCAAGGGGCTGGGGCTATGTGATTTTTAAGAGGCGGTCTTAGCAAGCCTACAAGTAAGTCATTTTAAAGGAAACCTTGAAGGTGTAATGGAGCCTCACTTTTTCAAGCAGTAAGTAATGATACCAGCAGGAAGCAGGAGTAGCATTACGTAGTCCTTCTTTCTCTTCCACTTCTCACTGCTTTTCTAGGAGGGAAATTTGCAAAGCAGAGATGGTTTTCTTTCCTCTCTAGCGTTTAGGAGGCTAGGCTGACAACTTGTCAGCCACAAGTTGTTTTCTTTCTGTATTTAGAGTTAAGGAAAATTTGAGTTTGCAGTCCTCAGCTGGGAACGGCTTTGTGTTTTGACCCTTTTTTCCCCAGGCGGCTTAAACAGAGGTAGGGAGCTGAGTTTTTGCTCTCAAAATGTGTTGATGCCTGATAAAAGCATACGTTGAACTTGTATCAGTGTAGAGAGAGGGACTATTTACTATTTAGAGATAAAAGTCTAAGACTCTTTTTTTCTCCTAAACAGAAAGTTCATTCAAACCAATGGTTGTTGGGTAATTTCAGTCCTGAAAGTAAAGCCTGTTATCTAGACAGTTCAGTTGCTCAGTGGAGTCAGACTCTGCGATCCCATGGATCGCAACATGCCAGACTTCCCTGTCCTTCACCATCTCCCAGAGCTTGCTCAAACTCAGTGTCCATCAAGTCGGTGATGCTGTCCAACCATCTCATCCTCCGTCATCCCCTTCTCCTCCTGCCTTCAATTTTTCCCAGCAGCAAGGTCTTTTCCAATGAGTCCGCTCTTCTATCAGGTGGCCAAAGTATTGGAGCTTCAGATTCAGCATCAGTCCTTCTGGTGAATATTCGGTACTGATTTCCTTTAGAATTTACTGGCTTGATCTCCTTGCATTCCAAGCGACTCTCCAATACCACAGTTTAAAAGCATCAGTTCCTCACTGTTCAGCCTTCTTCACAGTCCAGCTCTCACATCCATACATGACCACTGGAAAAACCATTGCTTTGACTAGATGGACCTTTGTTGGCAAAGTAATGTCTCTGCTTGTTAATATGCTGTCTAGGTTTGTCATAGCTTTTCCTCCAAGGAGTAACTATCTTTTAATTTCACAGCTGCAATCACCATCTGCAGTGATTCTGGAGCCCAGGAAAAGAAAGTCTGTCACTGTTTCCATTGTTTCCCCATCTATTTGCCATGAAGTGATGGGACCAGATGCCATGATATTTGTTTTTTGAATGTTGAGTTGTAAACCAGCTTTTTCACGCTCCTCTTTTGCTTTCATCAAGGGACTGTTTAGTTTCTCTTCGCTTTCTGCATAAGGGTGGTGTCATCTGCATATCTAAGGTTATGGATATTTCTCCCAGTTATCTTGATTCCAGCTTGTGCTTCATCTAGCTCAACATTTTGCATGATGTACTCTGCATATAAGTTAAATAAGTAGGTTGACAACAATCAGCCTTCATGTACCCCTTTTCCGACTTGGAACCAGTCCATTGTTCCATATACAGTTCTAATTGTTGCTTCCTGACCTGCATACAGGTTTCTTAGGAGGCAGGTAAGGTGGTCTGGTATTTCCATCTCTTTCAGAATTTTCCACAGTTTGTTGTGATCCACACAGTCAAAGGCTTTAGCATAGTCAGTGAAGCAGAAGTAGATGTTTTTCTGGAATTCTCTTGCCTTTTCTATGATCCAATGGATGTTGGCAATTTGATCTCTGGTTCCTCTGTCTCTTCTAAATCCATCTTGAACAACTGGAAGTTTGTGGTTCACATACTGTTAAAGCCTAGCTTGGAGGGTTTTGAGAATTACTTTGCTAGCATGTGAGATGAGTGCAATTTTGTGGTAGTTTGAACATTCTTTGTCATTGCCCTTCTCTGGGATTGGAATGAAAACTGAGTCTTGTTGCCACTGCTAAGTTTTCCAAATTTTGAGTGCTGGTATATTGAGTGCAGCACTTTCACAATATTGTCTTTTAGGATTTTGAAGTAGATCAGCTGGGGAAGGCAATGGCAACCCACTCCAGTACTCTTGCCTGGAAAATCCCATGGATGGAGGAGCCTGGTGGGTTGCTGAGAGCCAGACACGGGGTCCCTGGGGTCGCTAAGAGTCGAACATGGCTGAGCGTCTTCACTTTCACTTTTCACTTTCATGCATTGGAGAAGGAAATAGCAACCCACTCCAGTGTTCTTGCCTGGAGGATCCCAGAGACGGGGGAGCCTGGTGGGCTGCCGTCTATGGGGTCGCACAGAGTTGGACACGACTGAAGCGAATTAGCAGTAGCAGCAGCAGCTGGAATTCCATCACCTCCACTAGCTTTGTTTGTAGTGATCAAGACAGTGGCCAAATATAAATCCAGATGAGATGCATGAAGTGATTTGAGAGCAAGGAGAAAGAAGAGAGGATCAAAGCTTTAACAGAAATGAAAATAATGTTGATAATAGGTATAGAGCATTAATTTTATGAATTTTTTAAACATTTTATTTTGTTTTTGGATGTAGCTGATTAACTATGTTGTAATAGTTTCAGGTGAACAGCAAAGGGACTCAGACATACATATACATGAATCCATTCTCCCCCAAACTCCTCTCCCATCCAGGCTGTCACATACCATTGAGCAGAGTGTTCCTTACAGGAATAGGTGCTTGTTGCTTATCCAGTTTAAATATAGCAGTGTGTACATGTTGATCCCAAACTCCCCAACTATCCCTCCTCTTCCCCTGCAACCATAAGTTCGTAGAACATTAATTTTAGATGTTATCATGCCCAATGTTGTTGTTATGACTGAAATATATTCTTTTTCTGTTCTTCTGTTCAGTAGTTCATGGCAAATCTTGTAATTAAAGCATGGAATATGGAAAACAAAACACTTCAGCTGGTACTTTAGTCTCATGTGAAATTCTACAGGTAAGCCCATCTTATTTTAATTGAGAAATTATCTATATTGGTTAAAATTGCATATAATAGTGTCCTTTATAAGATTTTAAGGATCATTTATGCAGCTGCAAGTTTTGTTATATATTCTAATATATTTCTTTCCCTAAAAGATTCGAGGAGTTGAGTTAAGCTCAGTTAAACCATTTAAGATTATATAAAGATATATGTGTGTGTAAAACACCATGGTATTTCAGGGAAACATAGCTATATATACTAAATTTAGTGGTCGTATTCAACTCAAGATTGGACTCAACTCTCTTTATCCCTAAAAAAATACTCCAATGACTATTTCTCTCTTTTTCTTCCCTTTCACATGATTTGCCTTGTCTCTGTACCCAGTCTCCAGCTCTGTTCTGTTCACTATTGGATAATACAGGTAGAACCCCGTTTTAGGAAATGCCTTTATCCCTTCTGCCACCATATAATGTCCAGGCCAAATACACTTTTCTGTTGCATTTCTAACAGCTATCATTGCTCATCCCTGCTCACTGTGTAGTAGGTACCCACGCTACAGCTTCATGAATGAGATTCACAATGGGAGAGTCAAACAGGTGCTTTTAAATGGCCTGGCACAACAGATTCAAGAGTTGCAATCTGTTTAATAGCAGGCTCTTTGGCAAACATCTTTTTTGAGACTATGAGCATTGATTTTGTTTTAGTAAAATGTTGCATATAATAGATGTTGATTTGCTTTTGCAACCAGAGCTTTTGATACATTGTGAATCAGAAGAGAAGGGAAGGCATGGTAAAGTTAGAAGTGACTTGTAGGGGGTCTTCCTCCATCTTCTCCAGGTGGGCTTTGCTCATAATGTTCAGTCTGAAACTTGGAATTGTGAACCTTCCTCTACACTCTGCATTGTGTCTGAAACTTGAGGGCCAGGCAGCCCAGTCTCTATCATAGGTCCAGCGTATTGAATGAATGAATGAAATACATTCAAATAGCTAAGGACAAGGGAAGCGGTAGCTTGGTTTGACAGGCAAGAGTGACAAGAGATCTGTTAATACTCCTCATCTAGGGCCACTATGGGAAGAAGTATTAACTAGAGCAGCTTTCACTGTCTATTCCTCCAATGAGTGAAGCTCTAACAAAACAGAGACAGGCAGCCAAGCTGTCAAGTCAGCCTTGGTGCTATTCTGCCTGGCTTGCTACTCAGTCTTTGCTACACTTCCAGTTTTCCTAGCTTTTCTGGACCTGGTTATCCTGTTGCTTCTTCCCACAGGCTACTTTGTCATGTGACTCCCTCAGACTGCCCACCACTCAGGGCAGAGTTGTGTCAACTTTTTTGTACACTTTGCTCCCTGCACCAGAATATAGAAAGGCTGTGAGGGTGGACTCTTCTACAGGCGCTGTGCTCTAGAGAAGGAACATAACATTTAGAGTTGAACCTGAACTTGGGTTCCAGGTCCACCTGTTCTTGGGCTGCACTGGTCTCTGAAAAATGACATGGTGACACCCATTTTACCATGTTATGAAATGTGCTTTGTAAATTGCTGTAGACATGATAAATACTTAAGCTCAAAAGTCCACTTAACCTTAAAACAAACAAACCCTGCTGACAACATTGTATATCAACTATACTTCAATTAAAAAAATAATTTAAAAAATGTTTTAAACCCTGCTTAAAATTCTAACATGTATTGCAAATTACAGAAAGTACACTCTGTGTGTGTGTGTGTTGGATACAGTTGCATATAGGGCAGAAGCAAAGAGAAAATTGCAAATGAAAAGCAAAGAGAAATTGCAAATGAAAAGCAAAGAGAAAATTGCATATTGGCAGGTCCTGCTTTTGACTGCTCTTCATGTTTCTCAGCCTAAAGATCCTACACTCCACAACCGCAGAAATCTATAAAATACAGATGTCCTCTATCTGCAGTTCTAGGGCTCCCTCAGATACCAAAATCCATCACAAATCCTTAAAATGCCATAATATTTGCATATAATCCATGCACATCCTCCATATACTTTAAATCATCTCTGCTGCTAAGTCACTTCAGTCGTGTCCAACTCTGTGTGACCCCATAGACAGCAGCCTGTCAGGCTCCCCAGTCCCTGGGATTCTCCAGGCAAGAACTCTGGAGTGGGTTGCCATTTCCTTCTCCAATGCATGAAAGTGAAAAGTGAAAGTGAAGTCACTCAGTCGTGTCCAACTCTTAGCCACCCCATGGACTGCAGCCTATCAGGCTCCTCCATCCATGGGATTTTCCAGGCAACAGTACTGGAGTGGGATGCCATTGCCTTCTCCAAATCATCTCTAGGTTACTTCTAATACCTAATATAAATGTTATATAAAATATAACATTTAGTTATGTTATTTGTAAATTCAAGGTAAATGATATGTAAATAGTTGCCAGTGCACATGGCAAATTCAAGTTTTGCTTTGGGGAACTTTTTGAAATTTTTTTTTTTTTAACATTTTTAATCAAAAGTTAGTGGAGCCCATGGTTGTAGAGCTCTGTATTCCCTTCTATTGTTATTCTTACACTAAAATACCTTGTTTATAAACAGTACATGCCTTTTTAAAATATGTTTTTAAAAGCCCAGCCAGGTATCTTTTACCTCAATAGGCAGGAGACTGGAGGCTTCTACTCTAATGAGGCTGGAATGAAGGGCATTCCTCCCACACATCTGAGTATCTGAAGGTGGTACTGCTGCCACCAGCAGGGGGTGCAAGGACAGAATGGGGAAGTGTTAATGAAGCTTCAGGTATTTATACTCACTGTCTACCTAAAACTGTATAACAACCACAGAGTTATGTTTAATATGAATGGTTTTCTTAAACTCATTGTACTTCAAATCCATTCTTAAAAATGGAACAACTTTAAACTGTTATGTAAAATGAAACCTTTTCTATATCCTACATTTTATTTTATTTTTAACATTTATTTATTTATTTGGCTGTCCTTGGTCTTAGTTAACGGTGTGCGGGATCTAGTTCCCTGACCAGGGATCAAACCTGGGTCCCCTGCATTGGGAGTGGGGAATCTTAGCCACTGGACCACCAGAGAAGTCCTCTATATACTACATTTTAAACATGAATAGCAAAGTTATGGAATCTTGAAGTTGGAAGGGACCTTAGAAGTTATCTAAAATAACTTAAAACTCGGTAAGGAATTAATCTTTGAAAATTTCTGCCTACTGCTTCAAGATTTCTGTTGGTGAGGAGCAGCCCCTTCTAGTACAGTCATCTGTACTGAATCTTCCCACTGATTTTTATCCTTGGGCTTCCATCTGCCTCCCAGAGTTACACTGATGTATTGTTCAAAGTATCTGAAAGCATCTATCATGGTCCTTCTAAGCTTTTGTTTTCCCCAGAACAAAATATGCCTCAGTTCCTTCAGCCACTACTTCATACAGTCCTTATTATAGGAGATGATAAACCCTTAACCTTCCTCTGCACTAAATCTAACTTGTCAGTTTTCCTTTTAAAATGTGGCTATAGGATTATGATCCCTTTTGCCCAGACTTTTCCCTGTTTCTTGAACCTAAGAGTGTATTAGGGGTTTTAGTATCTGTGTGTGTTTTGGCAGGACACATTATGGTATTTTAACTTGTAGAATTTCTGTAAGCATTGTCATTCATTTACAAGCACTTGGGGAATGCTTTCTGTCCCAGAGATTAGGGACTCAGCAGCTATAAAAATGGACATTGTCTCTGTTCTGCTGTTCTACTGGAACTAGACAGGGCCTGAAAGGTATCTGGCCCACTCTCTTAAATATTCTAATGAGACAAGCAGCGCCCAAAATTCAGTAGCTTGTCCCCTTCTTTAGCCCTTGGAACTAGAATCCTTGTGTTCTCTATCCAGTTACTCCTTTACATCATCACCTTTCTTCATATTGAGTTCATACTCAACTAAAACATTTAAGTCTTCTTAACTTTGACTGTTGTTAAAATCTCTTCCATCCTCTCTTGTACAGTTGGTTTTTTGAACTCCGACACAGATCAGTAAATTTGTTGTCACCAGATTTCATCTTGCTTTGGTTCTATTCTAACCTGTTGAAAGTTTTTTAGATTGTAATTATATCTTCTAATAAATATGCTATTTTTTCCCTGCTTTCTCCTGTCTTCAAAATTGAACATTATCTTTCAGCTTTTATTATCTTTGTTTTTGCATTCACAGTTCTCTGATGAACATACATTTGTAATTAGAAACATTTTATATGTTTTTTAAATAATTAAATTAATTTTCACTTTGCAGAAAATAAGCAACATTTTTGCACCCCAGGGAAGAATATCAGATTATTTTGGCTTAAATAATTATACCATTGCCATAATGCTCTTTTCCGTTTCCCTGGAACCCTTGTATTTGACCTGATCCCTCCACCCATGCCTCCAGTTTATTTTCTTGTACCCAGCATGTTTCTGATGCAAAATGAAAGGTCCATACCTGCATGAATTGTTGGTTATTCTTTTTGACTGTCATTAATAACTCATATGTCAGGTTTTGAGAATGGGCATCTTGAGTCTTGCTGTATAAAGATGGTAAGGCTGTGATGCCACTTTACTCTTTCTCTCAAGGTTCAGTGGTTAGAAGGTTTCACCCCGCTCAGGGTAGCTCTGGTCAAGAGGGTTGCAGTAGACGCCCTAGGATAGGAAGGGCAGTGGCCAGGAATGTGAGGTTTGGAGTTCTGTTTGATTTTGGTTCTACCTGTGTTTGTACCTGTGTTTACCTTTGTTTATAGCCTGTGACTTTGGGCAATATATCAACTCTCCCTAAGCCTTAGTTTACTCACCTGTTAAATGTGAACAGTAAAGGTCCTGAAAGCTCCTTAAATCATGGAGTCTCTTGAAGATGACATGACTTAGTGCCTGGTGCTCTTCCCATAGATGGGACACCCAGGGCCAGCATATCGTGTGGACACCTGCCTACATAGATTGCACACGGTGTCTGAATAAACAGATAACGGATTGAACTGCCAAGCTCTTTTTATGTTTCTGTTGGAGTATGGTGTGCAAAAAGAAAAGTGTGCAAGTTAGAAGATAAATTATTAGAGTGACCACACCTGTAGCCACCATCTAGATACAGAAATAGCACATAGCCAGCACCGCTAAAGGTCCTCTCCAGACTCTCCCAATTGCATTTCCTCCCTCTCCCCAGGGGTTGCCACTGTCCTGAATTCTAACACCATAGATTACTTCTCGGAGAAGGCAGTGGCACCTCAATCCAGTACTCTTGCCTGGAAAATCCCATGGACGGAGGAGCCTGGAAGGCTGCAGTCCATGGAGTCGCCGAGGGTCAGACACGACTGAGCAACTTCACTTTCACTTTTCACTTTCATGCATTGGAGAAGGAAATGGCAACCCACTCCAGTGTTCTTGCCTGGAGAATCCCAGGGACGGGGGAGTCTGGTGGGCTGCCGTCTGTGGGGTCACACAGAGTCGGACATGACTGAAGGGACTTAGCAGCAGCAGCAGATTACTTCTGCCTGCTTTTCTGCTTTGTGTAAACAGCATCATAACGTCTCTTCTTCAGGCACCTGGCTTCTTTAGCTCACATTATGGTTGAGAGATTCTCCATGGTGTCATGGGAGGTTGTAGTTTGTCTTAATTTTGCATAAAGTGCTATTCTCTAAATTTCTTTCTTTCTTCTATCATGGGTTGTTTCCAGGTTGGGGCTGTCATGAAAAGTGTGCTATTAAGAACTTTCATGAACATTTTTGGTTGTCCTTAAACAGACATACACAGTGTTGCCTGTTCTGCCTGAGGTATAGTAGCCATGTCATTGGGCTACTCAGTTGTATCTCAGTGAAGATTTTTCAATTTCCATTAATTGAACCAGTTTGTTCAGCTTTTTGCTTTTATTTCAACTATTTAAATATTTATTTGTTAAATTATTAAAATTAGTTTCACAATTCAGTGAATACAAGATGTCCTAGGACAGGATTTCCCGAAGTGCAAAATTCTAGTCTTGCCAGAGGCTGTGAAATTTAAAATAGGTTCTTTGTTCAGATAAGTTTGAGAAACGTTGCACAACATATCCTTTTCTCAGAAAATGTACATTAATATATTAAGAACTCTGAAAAACTCTCCATATGTACACTTCTGTGTGTAAAATTGATAGCTGGTGGGAAGCTCTGTGCAGCCCAGGGAGCTTAGCTCGGTGCTCTGTGGTGACCTATGAGAGTGGGATAGGGGGTGGGAGGGAGGTTGAGGAAGTGACAGTCTCTAAGTCATGTCCAACTCTTTGCAACCCCATGGACTATATGGTCCATGGAATTCTCCAGGCCAGAATACTGGATTGGGTAGCCTATCCCTTCTCCAGGGGATCTTCCTGACCCAGGAATTGAACCAGAGTCTCCTGCATTGCAGGTGGATTGTTTACCAACTGAGCTAATGTTGAGGAGATAAGAGATATATGTATACTTATAGCTGTTTCACTTTGTTGTACACCAGAAACCAATACAATTGTAAAGCAACTGCTGCTGCTGCTGCTAAGTTGCTTCAGTCGTGTGCAACTCTGTGCGACCCCATAGACGGCAGCCCACCAGGCTCCCCCGTCCCTGGGACTCTCCAGGCAAGAACACTGGAGGGGGTTGCCATTTCCTTCTCCAATGCATGAAAGTGAAAAGTGAAAGTGAAGTCACTCAGTCATGTCTCACTCAGCGACACCATGGACTGCAGCCCACCAGGCTCCCCCGTCCCTGGGATTCTCCAGGCAAGAACACTGGAGGGGGTTGCCGTTTCCTTCTCCAATGCATGAAAGTGAAAAGTGAAAGTGAAGTCACTCAGTCGTGTCTCACTCAGCGACACCATGGACTGCAGCCTACCAGGCTTCTCCGTCCATGGGATTTTCCAGGCGAGAGTACTGGAGTGGGGTGCCATTGACTACACCCCAATAAAAAAAAATAGTAATAGTAGTTTGAATAAAAAAAATAATTTGAATGATTTCCAGTCTTTTTGTCACAGCCCTTTTGAGGTTCTGTAACACCTGAAGATAGGACACCGATGCAACCCTCTTTGGCTGCCATAAAGTCCTATGCCTAATAACTGAGACGCCAGTTCCTTCTCTGAGGATGGTGGTTTCATTGGATGTTTAAAGTATTTGCATACTTAATAATCTAGAAGCTGACAACTGTTTTGTCTCTGGAGGTTTTCTGGGCTTTTCTGTTATTTGAGATTTTTCTTCAGCTATGGGCTGTAGCCCACCAGGCTCAGGCTCCTCTGTCCATGGGCTTCTCCAGGCATGAGTACTGGAGTGGGTTGCCGTTTCCTTCTCCAAGGGATCTTCCTGACACAGGGATCGAACCTGCGTCTCTTATGTCTCCCGCTTTGGCAGGTGGTTTTTTACCACTAGCACCCCCTGGGAAGCTGTCGTACCTCAACCACCAAATCAACAAGTAATTACTGGTAACCTGCTGTGTACCCAGCATTGTGCTAGACTTGTGAGACAGAGAAGATGGTTTGCTTAGTGTAAATTATTTAGAGTCTAGTTGGTGAATGCCTGTACAGTTAATACAATCACAAGTTTATTTTTTAGAAAATGGAAAGTATTTTAAAATTATAAATATAATTTATTTCTTGACAGTGAAAAGTGATACTATTATTTAAGAAGTCAGTAATAAAATCATAGTATCCATGTTGGGCCCTTTTGTGTTTTTCTATGCATTAATGTTTTAGGTTTTTCTTTCTGTCCCTCCCCTTGGGCATGGGGTTTAGAACAGTGTCAGCGTTCATCAAGCCTCCTGCTCAGCCTTCCTAAGTTGCCCCAGCTGTCACGGTATGAGCTGCTTCCAGAGCTCAGGCGAGGCCAGCTGGATTTCTGCAGCATTACAGTATGGGCCTTTGTCTGCATGGCTGGATGTCGTTTACCTTCAGAAACTGCTGAGTGCCCCAGTGCTGACTGGTTAATTCATGTTCCCCACGTAAACCTCATAATAACCAAATTGGCATCGATGCTTGTTTTATATCTGGAAGAAGACACTTTTGAGAAGTTAACTTCTCCAAGGTCACACAACCATTAAGTGCTGCAACCAAGATGGGACAGTGAGCCATCTAATTGCATTTTTGTTATTTTTTTTTTCCTGTTTTGATAAACTTGAAATACAAAGAAAACTATGAATATAAGAGTAAACCTGCATTTCTATCACCCTGGGTTAACAACTGCTAATACTTTATAGTATTTGTGTCTAATCTACTTTTTCCCATGTTTTACATGCCTCCTTCAATCTTTCATAGTAACACCCACACTGCTTAGTGTGGAAGGTGTTCCTTTAAAAAACAGTTTTATAGCTGCTTCTAAAAACTCACTCTTTCTGTGTACAGTTTACAACTGTTTATCTAAATGGTATTATATATGGTATATATATAATGGTGTAATCATTCAACTTGTATTTTTACTCAACATTGTAATTTTGAGAACTGTTCACATGAATACACTACGTGCAAATCTAGTTCATTTCCTTTAACTGTCTTGTCGGATTCCACTGAAAGACACACAGGTTTTATTTTATCTATTATCTTTTGTTCATTGTTTAGTCGCTAAGTCATCCTTATTGGTTTTTTGTTTTTCATTATTTTCTGTTTCATCTTATTATTCCTTTTATTTTCTTAGTAGTAACATTGGAATTTTTTGAACTTCTTGTACTCCGATCATTTATTTTCAATCTGTTTTTTAACATAGTGAAAGTGAAAGTTGCTCAGTTGTGTCTGACTCTTTGTGACCCCATGGACTGTAGCCCACCAGGCTTCTTTATCCATGGAATGCCCCAGGCAAGAATTCTGGACTGGGCTGAAGTGAAGATTCTCTTCTCCAGGGATCAAACCTAGGTCTCCCACATTGCTGGCAGATTCTTTACCATCTGAGCCACTACGTTATCTGTTAATGCTGATGAAAGAAGACAGACTGAAAAAAGTCTGCATAACATATTATTTCATTTATGTGCTTTCTGGTAAAGACAAAACTATAGGGGTGAAAAAATCAGTTGTTGCCTGGGGATTAGGGGAAGAATTGATTACAAAGGAACACTAGTAGATTGTTGTGTTGGAACTGTTTGGTATCTTGATTGTGTTGGTGGTTACATGAGCATCAAAACTTACGGAATAGTACAATAAAAATGATGAACTTTATGTAAACTATATGCCAGTGAAAATATATCATATAGATACAAAAAAATATATAAAGTAATACTACTTTTTTTTAAAAAGTACATTATGTTTAAGTTAATTTTCCGTAAGGATTGTTTTAGTTATACCCAGTGCATTCTTCTATGAAGCACTTTTTTAAATGGGGAGGGAAAAATTTTATTTTCCTTGTTTTGAATTGTAATGTATTCAGGTATCCTGCGGCTGCTGCTACTAAGTCGCTTCAGTTGTGTCCGACTCTGCTCGACCCCATAGACAGCAGCCCACCAGGCTTCCCCGTCCCTGGGATTCTCAAGACAAGAACACTGGAGTGGGTTGCCATTTCCTTCTGCAATGCCTGAAAGTGAAGAGTGAAAGTGAAGTCACTCAGTTGTGTCCGACTCTTAGCGACCCCACGGACTGCAGCCTACCAGGCTCCTCCGCCCATGGGACCCTCCAGGCGAGTACTGGAGTGGGGTGCCATTGCCTTCTCTGTTCAGATATCCTAAGAATCAAAATAATATTTAAAATATGTATAAGTAATGATGTAATATAACGATATAATATTACAATTACTAATTATAATGTTAGTGGTGGTGGTTTAGTCGCTAAGTCATGTCTGACTCTTGGAACCCCATGGAGTGTAGCTCCTCTGTCCATGAGATTCTCCAGGCAAGATTACTGAAGTGGGTTGCCAGTTCCTTCTCCAGGGGATCTTCCCGACCTAGGAATTGAATCCGGGTCTCCTGCATTGCAGGCAGATTCTTTCCCAACTGAGCTATAAGGGAAGCCCCATAATATTAGTAATTAATTGTTACTAATACTACATTGTTACTTAGTAATATTGCATTGTTAATGTAAAAGTAATATTACAAAGTAATACAAAGTTGGATTGAGTAATCTAACCAAGTGATAGCAAGTAGTGTAACGAAGTAATACAAAAAGGAGTGCTCTCACCTTTCTTTCTTCTCTACCCTGTTCCTCTCTGTTCTCTACCCTGCTCCTCTCTGTGTCTTGACTTTGTTTTTCTTATGTACATACAAACATTTGCTTTCTTTCTTCTTCCTTTCTAACACAAAAGTTAACACATTATAAACATTGTTCTATACTTCTTCATTTATATATATTCCGTGTCAGTACTTAGAGAATATGGGCTTCCCAGGTGGTTCAGTGGTAAAGAATCCACCTGCCAGTGGAGGAGCCACAGAAGACACAGGTTCAATTCTTGCGTTGGGAAGATGCCCTGAAGGATGAAATGGCGGCCCACTCCAGTGTTCTTGCCTGGAGAATCCCATCGACAGAGGAGGCCGGTGGGTTACAGTCCAAAGAGTCGCAGAGTCAGACACAACTGAGCACAAGCATGCGCAGACAGGATATTGAATATAGTTCTCTGTTATGTAGTAAGCCCTTGTTGTTTATCTGCTTTACATATAGTTGTTTGTATCTGCCAATCCCAAACTCCTCATTTATCTCATATCCCTTTTCCTCTTTGGTAACCCTAAGTTTGTTTTCTATGTCTGTGAGTCTGTTTCTGTTTTGTAAATAAGTTAATTTGTATCTTCTTTGAGATTCCACATATAAATAATGCCATATGGTATTTGTCTTTCTCTGACTTCACTTAGTGTGATAATCTCTAGGTCCATTCAGGTTGCTGTAGTTAGCATTATTTTATTCTTTTTTACGGCTGATAATTTTCCACGTTTTTTTTAATTCATTCATCTTTTGGTGGACATTTAGTTTGCTTCCATGTCTTGGCTATTGTAAGTGCTGTTATAAACACTGGGCTTCAGGTACCTTTTCAAATTAAGAGTTTTTTCTGGGTCTATGCCAAGAAGTAAAGTTGCTGGATCATAGTGTAACTCTATTTTTAGTTTTGTGAGGAACCTCCATGCTGTTTTCTATAGTGGCTGTACCAATTTGCATTCCCACCAACAGTGTTGATTCCCTTTTCTCTATACCTCTTCAGCATTTGTTATGTATAGATGTTTTAATGACCTGTTGAAATGATACCTAATTGTAGTTTTGATTTGCAGTTCTCTAATAATTAGCAAAATTGAACATCTTTTCATGTGCCTATTGGCCATCTGTGTGTTTTCATTAGAGAAATGTCTATTTCAGTTCAGTTCAGTTCAGTCGCTCAGTCATGTCCAGCTCTTTGCGACCCCATTAATTGCGGCACGCCAGTCCTCCCTGTCCATCACCAACTCCCGGAGTTCACTCAGACTCACATCCATCGAGTCCGTGATGCCATCCAGCCATCTCATCCTCTATCGTCCCCTTCTCCTCCTGCCCCCAATCCCTCCCAGCATCAGAGTCTTTTCCAATGAGTCAACTCTTCGCATGAGGTGGCCAAAGTACTGGAGTTTCAGCTTTAGCATCATTCCTTCCAAAGAAATCCCAGGGTTGATCTCCTTCAGAATGGACTGGTTGGATCTCCTTGCAGTCCAAGGGACTCTCAAGAGTCTTCTCCAACACCACAATTCAAAAGCATCAATTCTTCGACGCTCAGCCTTCTTCACAGTCCAACTCTCACATCCATACATGTTCACAGGAAAAACCATAGCCTTGACTAGACGGACCTTAGTTGGCAAAGTAATGTCTCTGCTTTTGAATATACTATCTAGGTTGGTCATAACTTTTCTTCCAAGGAGTAAGCTTCTTTTAATTTCATGGCTGCAATCACCATTTGCAGTGATTTTGGAGCCCCAAAAAATAAAGTCTGCCACTGTTTCCACTGTTTCCCCATCTATTTCCCATGAAGTGATGGGACCGGATGCCATGATCTTCGTTTTCTGAATGTTGAGCTTTAAGCCAACTTTTTCACTCTCCTCTTTCACTTTCATCAAGAGGCTTTTTAGCTCCTCTTCACTTTGTGCCATAAGGATGGTGTTATCTGCGTATCTGAGGTTATTGATATTTCTCCCAGCAAATGTCTATTTAGGTCTGCCCATTTTGGGCTTGGGTTTCCTTTTTTTGTTATTGAGTTGTGTGAGCAGTTTGTGTATTTTGGAAATTAAGCCCTTGTCAGTTGCATCATTTGCAAATATCTTTCCCAGACTTGGGTTTGTCTTTGCATTTTGTTTACAGTCTCCTTTCTTTGCAAAAACTTGTAAGTTTAATTAGATCCCATTCATTTATTTTTGTTTTTATTTCTTTTGCCTTAGGAGATAGACCCAAAAAAATATCACTACAGTTTATATTAGAGACTGTGTTGCCAGTGTTCTCTTTTAGGAGCTTTATTGTGTCATGTCTTGGGCTTCCCTTGTGGCTCAGCTGGGAAAGAATCCACCTGCAATGTGGGAGACCTGGGTTCAACCCCTGGGTTGGGAAGATCCCCTGGAGAAGGGAAAGGCTACCCACTCCAGTATTCTGGCCTGGAGAATTCCATAGATTACAGTCCATGCAGTTGCAAAGAGTTGGACATGACTAAGCAACTTAACCTGCCTCTTGAGAAATCTGTATGCAGGCCAGGAAGCAACAGTTAGAACTGGACATGGAACAACAGACTGGTTCCAAATAGGAAAAGGAGTACCTCAAGGCTGTATATTGTCACCCTGCTTATTTAACTTATATGCAGAGTACATCATGAGAAACGCTGGGTTGGATGAAGCACACCCTAGAATCAAGATTCCCAGGAGAAATATCCTCAGATATGCAGATGACACCACCCTTATGGCACAAAGTGAAGAGGAACTAAAAAGCCCCTTGATGAAAATAAAAGAAGAGAGTGAAAAAGTTGGCTTAAAGCTCAACATTCAGAAAACGAAGATCATGGCATCTGGTCCCATCACTCCATGGAAAATAGATGGAGAAACAGTGGAAGCAGTGTCAGACTTTATTTTGGGGCTCTCCAAAATCACTGCAGATGGTGATTGCAGCCATGAAATTAAAAGACACTTACTCCTTGGAAGGAAAGTTATGACCAACCTAGATAGTATATTCAAAAGCCGAGACATTACTTTGCCGACTAAGGTCCGTCTAGTCAAGGCTATGGTTTTTCCTGTGATCATGTATGGATGTGAGAGTTGGACTGTGAAGAAGGCTGAGCACCGAAGAATTGATGCTTTTGAACTGTGGTGTTGGAGAAGACTCTTGAGAGTCCCTTGGACTGCAAGGAGATCCAACCAGTCCATTCTGAAGGAGATCAACCCTGGGATTTCTTTGGAAGGAATGATGCTAAAGCTGAAACTCCAGTACTTTGGCCACCTCATGCAAAGAGTTGACTCATTGGAAAAGACTCTGATGCTGGGAGGTATTGGGGGCAGGAGGAGAAGGGGACGACAGAGGATGAGATGGCTGGATGGCATCACGGACTCGATGGACGTGAGTCTGAGTGAACTCCAGGAGTTGGTGATGGACAGGGAGGCCTGGCATGCTGCGATTCATGGGGTCGCAAAGAGTTGGACAAGACTGAGCGACTGAACTGAACTGAACTGAACTGAACTGAAGCAACTTTCACTTCACTTTTATTTAAGTCTTTAAGCCGTTTTGAGTTTTATTTTGGTGTATAATGTGAGGGAGTGTTCTAATCTCTGGTTTACATGCAGCCCTCCAGCTATCTCAACACGATTTGCTGAAAAGACTGTCTTTCCTCCGTAATGTATTTTATTCTTGCCTCCTTTGTCAGAGGTTCGATGACCATAGGTGTGGAGGCTTATTTCCGGCTCTCTATTCTGTTCCGTTGATTCATATATCTGTTTTTGTGCCAATACCATGTTGTTTTGATTATTGTCACTTTGTAATATTGCCTGAAGCCTGGGAGGGTTAAGTCTTCAGTTTTGATCTTCTTCCTCAGGATTACTTTGGTAATTCTTCCCTGAGTCCATATAAATTTTAGGATTATTTATTCTAGTTCTGTGAAAACTGTCATGTGTAATTTAAGAGAGATAGCATTAGTTCTGTAGATTGCTTTGGGTAAGTATGGTCATTTTAACAATATTAATTCTTCCCATCCAAAAGCATGGGCTTTCTTTTTATTTCTTTGAATCAGCCTCAGTTTCTTTTATCAATGTCTTATAGTTCTCCACATGTAAGTCTTTAACCTCCTTGGTCAAAGTTTTTTTGTTTGTTTTTGATGCGATTTTAAAAGTTACACTGTCAGTGTAAAGAAATGCAGGTCTCCCACATTGCAGGCAGATCCTTTACCAACTGAGCCACCGGGGAAGCCCAGTATAAAGAAGTGCAGCAGATTTCTGTATGGTAATTTTGTATCCTGTTACTTTACTGACTTTGTTTATCTAGTAGTTTTTGTGTGGAATCTTTAGGGTTTTCTATATAATCATGTCATCTGTCTATCATGGCAGTTTTACCTCTTCCCTTCTAATCTGGGGGCTTCCCTAGTGGCTCAGATGGTAAAGCATCTGTCTGCAATGCAGGAGATCCGGGTTCAATCCCTGGGTTGGGAAGATCCCCTGGAGAAGGAAATAGCAGCCCACTCCAGTATTCTTGCCTGGTAAATCCCATGGACTGCGGAGCCTGGTAGGTTACTGTCCATGGGGTCGCAAAGAGTCGGACATGACTGAGCGACTTCACTTTCACTTTCACTTTTGTAATCTGGGTATATTTTGTATCCTTTTCTCGTCTGACTGCTGTGGGTAGCACTTCCAATACTGTGTTGAATAGAAGTGGTGAGACTGGGCATCCTTGTCTTATTACAGATGTTAGTGAGGGATGGCTTTTAGCTTTTCACTGTTGAGTATTATGTTGACTGTGGGCTTGTAATAAACAGTTTCTATTATATTGTAATGTGTTCCCTTAACACCCACTTTGATAAGAGTTTTTGTCATGAATGGATGTCGAATTTTATCAGATGCTTTTTCTGCATCTGTTGAAATGATTATGTGGTTTTCTCTTTTCTTTTGTTGATGTGGTGTATCACATTGATTGATTTGTGTACATTGAGCCATCCTTGTGACCTGGGGATAAATCCAATATGATTATATCATTTGATCTTTTTCTTGGATTTGATTTGCTAATTTTTGTTGAGAATTTTTGCATCTGTATTTATCTAAGATATCAGCCTATAATTTTCTTTTTTGGTATCATCTGGTTTTGGTATCAGGGTGATATGATGACTTAAGTTCTTCTTTATATGTTTGGTAGAATTCCCCAGTGAAGCCACCTCCGTGTTCTGAATTCTTAAATAAAATGTTGTATAGCCTGTGTCAGTACTTTCATTTCATAGCTGAATAGTATTCCATTATATGGATTCTCAGTTAACATTATCACACCTAACAAAATCAGTAATCCTGTTTGCATCACCTAATATCTTGATTGTTTTCAGTTTCTCCAAGATCCAGTCCGGGGTCGTACTTTGCAGTTGTGTGCATTCCCTTAATCTTCTTTACTGCGGAGTCATTCCTTGTTTTATGGGATTGACTAGCTGCAGACACCATGCTAGTTATCACAGAATACCCCACCTCCTGGGTTTGTTTGAGTGTTTCCTTGTGGAGTTCTTAGCTTTTTCTTCTGTCCTCTGTATTTTATATAAATGTGATTAGATTCCTGTTAAACATTTTGGCTAGGATGTACACTTCATTGTATCTCATTGGGAAACATACAATATGTATTTCATTATTTATAATGCTGAGATTAATGATTGAATGAGAGTTTGATTCCCCCATTGTGAATTTTATCTTTTTTCAGTCCTTACAAGTAAGAAGTAATCTTTGTTGTATTACTTTGGTACCATACAATGTCTGATTCTCTGCCAATCTTTTGTTTGATGATTAAAACACTGATTGATAATCATTGCCTTAATCAGTAATTTCATGAAATATTGCAACATAATAATTTTCTTATTCTGTCACTCTACCTACATTCATAATTGTCATTTTTCTATAAAGAAGAGCTTTTCCTTTTTACTTGAAGCTATCTGCCTCTCCTGAACCATAGATCACTCTTTGAAAGCAAAACAACAATAATCAAAATTTACTTGTCTTCCCCCCAATAGTTTTTAAGGAAAGGGTTGATGTTATAGCTGCCTCCTTGAAATTGAAATCGCTGGCATTCAGTTGCAGGTATTTTGTAATTACCACTATGGTGTTGTGTTTAAGTTTATGGATTAAACAAAAGTTGGGTTTGTGAGAGTTTTGAGCTTCCAGACAGGTTTCTATTTTTGTTTGTGTTTTTCAAGTTATGTTTTTGTTATTAAAAAATATATATTATATTGCATATATATTGTATTATATATTGTATATATATATTATATATATATATGAAAATAATACTGTGTTCAGACTGGGGCCTGTGTTAAATTGAATTTCAAATTTTAGAGACAGCTTATGTAACCTAATATGATCAGTTTTTTAATTAATGTTTTCATGTGGTCTTGAAAAGAATATTCCTATTCTTTTTAATTGAATGAAAAGTCCTAAATCAAGACTATTAGTAATATTAATAATGTTATTTGAAACACTCATATCCCTATTTTTTGTCTGCTTGATCTGTTAGCCATTTAGAGACATTTGTTAAAAATCTATTAGGATTATAGATTTTTCCATTTGTACTCACACTTTTCAGGATTTATTTATATATTTTGAGCCTATGTTTCTATTTTTATGTAGCTTCATGATTGTTAAATTATCTTTTTGGATGGTTCCTTTTACTAGCAACAAAATCTCCTTGTCTCTTTTCTCAATTAATTAATTTATTTTTAAAATCTGGTTTTGGCTCTGCTTTGTTGCTGTGTGCGGTTTTCTGTAGCTGTGGTGAGTGGGCGACGCTCCAGTTGCAGTGTGCAGGCTTCTCAGTGTGGGGGCTTCTCTTGTAAAGCACAGGCTCTAGGCTTGAGGGCTTCAGTAGTTGCAGTACATGGGCTCAGTAGTTGTGGCTCCCATGCTTTGGGAGCACAGACTCAGCAGTGGCTCACAAGTTTAGTTACTCTGTGGCTTGTGGGGTCTTCTGGACCAGGGGTGGAACTCATGTCCCCTGCCTTGGCAGGCAGATTCTCTACCACTGAGCCACCAGGGAAGCCTGCCTTGTCCCTTTTAAATGCTGCTCATTTAAAATACATGATGTTGGTAAATAACTACAGCAGATTTCTGATGGTCATTTTCCTGATTTTTAAAAAATTTCCTAATTTTTAAATTTTTGTGTTGTTTTGTTTTAGTAAGTGTCTTATAAGCAGTATACAGCAGAATTTTAAGCCAATCTGAGAGTCTCTGTTTTTCAGTAAGTGAGTTTACATTTGTATTTACTCTGATGATACATTTGAATTTAGTTTTGGTATTTTTTCTTATGCTTTTCTATTTGCCATGCATTTTCTCCGCTTTTTTCCCCCCTCTTCTGTCCTCTGTTGAACTATTAGCTTGCTTTGTTTCTTTTATTTCTTAATCTGTGTGGAAATGTATATGTTCCATATCTGTTCTTTCAGTGGTCACTCTGAAGGTTAATATGCACTAAGTGAAACTTTCTTTACAGCAATCATGTCATTTTTAGATAGTATTTTGGATTCACTTGTTAATCACACCTAAAAGTACTTTTTGTGCTCTCTCTTTTACTCTGTGTATTTGTTAGTTTTCATTATCTTTCAATAATCTCCTTATTTACTTTTGTTTCTTGCATTCCTTTCCTTCCTCCTGAGTTCATTTTTCTTTATACTAAAATACATTCCCTTGATACTTCTTTTAGCTAGAGTTTGTGTACTTTATAAGTCCTGATCTGTTTCAGAATGTTGTTATTTCATCTTAATTTCACCTGAACTCTCTAACATTCACCTGTAAATTATGTACAATAAAGCCAGTTGGCCCACAGTATAGGGTTATTGGGGGTAACTAATAATATTTGTTGAAACACTTTATAAACTGTTTTATATGTATATATAATGCTATTATTATTAGCTAATATACCTCCTGAAAGTGAAAGTGTTAGTCGCTCAGTTGTGTCCAATTTTTTGAGACTTTGTGGACTGTAGCCCACCAGGCTCCTCTGTCCATGGAATTCTCCAGGCAAAGTACTGGAGTGGTTGCCATTCTCTTCTCCAGGGGATCTTCCCAACTCAGGGACTGAACCCAAGTCTCTGGCATTGCAGGTGAATTCTTTACCATCTGAGTTACCAGGGAAGCCCAATATATATCCTATTAGAGTTATATTAGAATTACTGTGTTTTGAATAGATTTTAAA
This sequence comes from Budorcas taxicolor, assembly GCF_023091745.1. Taxonomy (NCBI): domain Eukaryota; kingdom Metazoa; phylum Chordata; class Mammalia; order Artiodactyla; family Bovidae; genus Budorcas; species Budorcas taxicolor. The sequence continues at coordinate 170,471,317 of NC_068910.1, forward strand.
AAGCATCACTTACTGTATTGAGATCATATTTACTAAGATAAAAGAGAATAATACCTACTAGAAATACCATGAATTGTACTTGCTCACACCTTGGGAGAAGAGCAGCTGGGATAAGATGAAATTAGGGGTCCTAACTAGAGCCAGACATCCTGGAATGTGAAGTCAAGTGGGCCTTAGAAAGCATCACTACGAACAAAGCTAGTGGAGGTGATGGAATTCCAGTGGAGCTCTTTCAAATCCTGAAAGATGATGCTGTGAAAGTGCTGCCCTCAATATGCCAGCAAATTTGGAAAACTCAGCAGTGGCCACAGGACTGGAAAAGGTCAGTTTTCATTCCAATCCCAAAGAAAGGCAATGCCAAAGAATGCTCAAACTACTGCACAATTGCACTCACCTCACACACTGGTAAAGTAATGCTCAAAATTCTCCAAGCCAGGCTTTAGCAATACGTGAACCGTGAACTTCCTGATGTTCGAGCTGGTTTTAGAAAAGGCAGAGGAACCAGAGATCAAATTGCCAACATCCACTGGATCATGGAAGAAGCAAGAGAGTTCCAGAAAAACATCTATTTCTGCTTTATTGACTATGCCAAAGCCTTTGACTGTGTGGATCACAATCAACTGTGGAAAATTCTGAAAGAGAAGGGAATACCAGACCACCTGACCTGCCTCTTGAGAAACCTATATGCAGGTCAGGAAGCAACAATCAGAACTGGACATGGAACAACAGACTGGTTCCAAATAGGAAAAGGAGTACGTCAAGGCTGTATATTGTCACCCTGCTTATTTAACTTCTATGCAGAATAATGCATCATGAGAAATGCTGGGCTGGAGGAAGCACAAGCTGGAATCAGGATTGCCAGGAGAAATATCAATAACCTCAGATATGCAGATGACACCACCCTTATGATAGAAGGTGAAGAGAAACTAAGAAGTCTCTTGATGAAAGTGAAAGTGGAGAGTGAAAAAGTTGGCTTAAAGCTCAACATTCAGAAAACGAAGATCATGGCATCTGGTCCCATCCCTTCATGGGAAATAGATGGGGAAACAGTGGAAACAGTGTCAGACTTATTTTGGGGGGCTCCAAAATCACTGCAGATGGTGACTGCAGCCATGAAATTAAAAGACACTTACTCCTTGAAAGAAAAGTTATGACCAACCTAGATAGTATATTCAAAAGCCGGGACATTACTTTGCCGACTAAGGTCCGTCTAGTCAAGGCTATGGTTTTTCCTGTGGTCATGTATGGATGTGAGAGTTGGACTGTGAAGAAAGCTGAGTGCTGAAGAATTGATGCTTTTGAACTGTGGTGTTGGAGAAGACTCTTGAGAGTCCCTTGGACTGCAAGGAGATCCAACCAGTCCATTCTGAAGGAGATCAGCCCTGGGATTTCTGTGGAGGGAATGATGCTGAAGCTGAAACTCCAGTAGTTTGGCCACCTCATGCGAAGAGCTGACTCATTGGGAAAGACTCTGATGCTGGGAGGGGTTGGGGGCAGGAGGAGAAGGGACAACAGAGGATGAGATGGCTGGATCGTATCACTGACTCAACGGATGTGAGTCTGAGTGAACTCTGGGAGTTGGTGATGGACAGGGAGTCCTGGCGTGCTGCGATTCATGGGGTCGCAAAGAGTCAGACGCTACTGAGCAACTGAACTGAACTAACTGAACTGCCAACTTAGTGTTACTATCATTCAGTAAAACCTTGAGACATGCAAGCATGAAGTGCAATTTTTTTACTTTGTTTTTATATATTTACAAAGACAATGCACAAATAGTGTAAAATTCAAATGATAAGAAAAGAAGAGGAAAGAAAGAAATCTTTCCAGAAATCCCACAGAATTAAAACTGTTGACATATTGAAACACATCCTTCTAGAACACATCTTCCTCTGCATGTGTAGCTATATGGATTTATAGAGACTTGCCTTTTCATCTTTCAAAAGGAATCATACTTTATTTGCAGTTTTGCTACTGCATTTCTCACTTAGTGGTTATCAAGGGAATATAAATGAACATCATTGTATATAGCACTGAATAAATGTATAGGGTCGAGAAGATTTGGAAGAGGGCATGGCAACCCATGCCAGTATTCTTACCTGGAGAATCTCATGGACAGAGGAGCTTGGCAGGCTACAGTCCATAGAGTCACAAAGAGTTGGACACAAGCAACATAGCATGCACATACTATTGTATGGATGTGTCATAATTTTATTTAATCAATTCCGTATTGTGAGGCTTTAAAATTATTTTTATTTTATAAAGTATACACAGTTGCCTGAAAATGTCTTTAAGATAAATTGCTTGCAGTGGTATTAGTCAAAGAGCGTGCACATTCACGTTTTTTATACATATTTAATTTTTCTCTCCAGAAAGTGTCCAAGAATGCCTCTTTTCCTCACATAAACTGAGTATTGTCATTTTTTCCCTTTACGTTTCCAGTTTTAGATTTTTATCAATATCTCTGCTTATTATCATTTGAGTATCTTACTGAGTGAGTTTGAGTATCTTTTCTTGTTTTATTGATCTTTTGTAATTATTTTGAAAATTTTCCTTTGGCCATTTATTGTCTTTTTGCATTTATCCATTGCTTATTAAACTATGTGGACCTTTTTCTTATTTGGCTTATGAATTATTTATTATAAATACCCTGTTTTTTTTTTTAATCTTTCAACTTTGTGCTTTTTATTATGTTACTGTTTTTTGGTTTTTTTGGCTTTCAACCTTGTTCAAGAATTTTTTGACATTTTTATTTGATCAAAATTTCCTTTATGAGTTCTGGGTTGTTTCCTTACGTGGGATAACTGAAAGTTCTTACCCACTTCAAAAGTATTAGAATGTTCACTCATATTTTCTTTTAATGCTCTTGCCAGTTTATTTCTCTCCCATTTAGAATCTTTAACTCATTTGGAGTGGTTTTGTTATAAGGAGATATATATATATCAGTACCTTCCTGTTTTTCACATTCCGTTCTGCGTTTTAAACTTGACTGAGGAAAATCAAGGTACATTGAGCATCCTGAATCGTGGCAGGAAGTGAGATATGCGGCATAGTTTTCAGTTTACTAATGTGTCTTGGGTATTTGTGAGCAGAATCGGAGGTTCAAAGGGGGAAAGAGTGGATTGGGAAGAAGTTAACAGTCTCATGTCTGGGTTACCTTATATGTACGTGTGAAAAAGGATTAAAGAGAGGATACAAGCAAAGTGTCTTTTAGCAGTTTAGTGTATTTTAGCAGTTTCACTGCTTTTAGTGACCCTGAGTTCTTTATCAGGGCAAGTGGAACTGGGGTGGGATGACATGAGACACCAGCTGACGTGAGGACTTAGAGGCTTTGCATCTTGAATACCAAGTGGCCTTCATGATGAATCCATGAGTTTTCTGAGTTCTGTGAACTGGTAGGGTTTTCTTTAACTACTTTTTCAGCATATGTTTCACTTTAGAAAGAAATTACAATAGGGAAGGGGGTTCCCTTTCCATCTCTGACCTCTGATCCCCTGACCCATAAGTAAATGCTTGTTACGCTTCTTGTATATCTTACAGAAATTCCAAGCATTATTTTGACTGCTACTTGCTATCAAATGCTCAGTTATTGAAATTGAAGGTCTTTCACTCAGAAGAGAAAAATCAAGAAAGAAGGTAAGAAATAGAAATCTGTTTATGGCTTTGAAACATACATTTCTTCAAGTTAAGAAGAATTCATCAAGATAATTTGTTTAGAACAATCCCTTTCAACAATAAAAATCAATTTAATGAACATAAACAGGAAGAAACAGATGCCAAGGGTGGAATATGGCTCATGGTGACAGCCTCTGTTTGTTGTGTACCTGACACTAGCCAGATGCTTTGCACACACTGTCACTAATTCACACCGTATTGACATCTTCAGTGCAGAGATGAAGAAACTGGGGCTTCTAGAGAGAAATAACATGCCCCAAGCTTGCCCTGGTTGGTAAAGAATAGAGCTGGGTTTGGACTCTAGTCTTTACCTTTGGAGCCACCTGTGTTGTGGGTAACCTGAGGTCTGTTCCAGCCAGTCCTGAAAGACCTTCCCCCCACTTTTGGATTGACCATTCCTTTTCTTTTTTCTGCTATTTTGTTCATAGGCCCATAAGGAATAGATGTAATAACACAGACACAATTTCACATTTGTGAACTATGGCTTGTAGAATGCATATAGGATAACTTTTATAATAATATTTGCTGTTTTGAATTTTTCCCATTATTGAAGAGCATCTGGGCCTCCATTACTGTGTATGCATTACTCAGGATCCTTCTATTTGTCTGTAATTTGTTATAATGTGTTGATTCATTAGAATGAGATGTAAAATTGCCGTTTGATAACTGTTGTGATTAATGTACAGGCATCAGTGGCTGAGATTAGATGGTGCTCGCCCCCTAGGGTTATGCTGTGTCTAGTGGGCAGGTGAGGGAAAAGAGCAAGAAGATATTAATTTCTTCCATAATTCTCATTCACGGTCTGTTCTGTTTCAGGTTTCTCTGGGAACTGGCTGGGTAAGACTATTAATGGGGAGAAGGAAGGATGGGGGTGGGATGGGCAGACCTATATTTTATCCTTCAGTTCAGTTCAGTCGCTCAGTCTTGTACGACTCTGCGACCCCATGAATCGCAGCACGCCAGGCCTCCTGTCCATCACCAACTCCTGCAGTTCACTCAGACTCAACGTCCATCGAGTCAGTGATGCCATCCAGCCATCTCATCCTCTATCGTCCCCTTCTCCTCCTGCCCCCAATCCCTCCCAGCATCAGAGTCTTTTCCAATGAGTCAACTCTTCACATGAGGTGGCCAAAGTACTGGAGTTTCAGCTTCAGCATCATTCCTTCCAAAGAAATCCCAGGGCTGATCTCCTTCAGCATGGACTGGTTGGATCTCCTTGAAGTCCCAGGGACTCTCAAGAGTCTTCTCCAACACCACAGTTCAAAAGCATCAATTCTTCGGCGCTCAGCCTTCTTTACAGTCCAACTCTCACATCCATACATGACCACAGGAAAAACCATAGCCTTGACTAGACGGACCTTAGTCGGCAAAGTAATGTCCCGGCTTTTGAATATACTATCTAGGTTGGTCATAACTTTTCTTCCAAGGAGTAAGTGTCTTTTAATTTCATGGCTGCAGTCACCATCTGCAGTGATTTTGGAGCCCCTAAAAATAAAGTCTGACACTGTTTCCACTGTTTCCCCATCTATTTCCCATGAAGTGATGGGACCGGATGCCATGATCTTCGTTTTCTGAATGTTGAGCTTTAAACAGAAATGTCATATCAAACAAGTCATTGTTCATTGCACTTCTACTGTAGGTCTGTCTCTGTCTTGTACTTTGTTGTTGTTCAGTAGTTAAGTCATATCTGATTCTTTGCTCATATGGACTGCAGCACACCAGGCTCCTTTCTCTTCCTTCATTATCTTCCAGACTTTGCTCAAATTCATGTCCATTGAGTCGGTGATGCTATCTAACCATCTCATCCTCTGCTGCCCTCTTTCCTTTGCCTTCAAATTTTCTCAGCATCAGGGTCTTTTCCAATGAGTCAGCTCTTCACATCAGGTGGCCCAAGTATTGGAGCTTCAGCTTCAGCATCAGTCCTTCCAATGAATATTCAGGGTTGATTTCCTTTGAGATTGATTGGCCTGATCTCCTTGCAGTCCAGGGAACTCTGAAGAGTCTTCTCCAGCCCCCATAATTTGAAAGCATCAATTCTTCAGCACTCAGCTTTTTTTATGGGCCAAATCTTATATCCGTACATGACTGCTGGAAAAACCATAGCTTTGACTATACAGACCTTTGTTGGCAAAGTAGTGTCTCTACTTTTTAATATGGTGTCTAGGTTTGTTCTAGTTTTCCCTCCAAGGAGCAAGCGTTTTTTAATTTCATGGCTGCAGTCACCATCCACAGTGATTTTGGACCCCAAGAAAATAAAATCTGTCACTGCTTCTGCTTTTTCCCCTTCTATTTACTGTGAAGTGATGGGACCAGTTGCCATGATCTTAGTTTTTTTTCATGTTGAGTTTTAAGCAACTGTTTTGATGCTTGTCAAAAGAAAAACATTCTTTGCCAATAAGGTCATAGGATATAAGTGGAAAGGCAAGACACATAAACAACATGAAACCAAACTAGAGAGTTTGCCGAAGCATTCCACTGTACTGTGTGACTTAAAATATAAAAAACATTAGAGATAGGAAAGATATTGGCCATAAGTAGTCAGGGCAGCTAAGATATGGCCAGATGGAAAGGAGGAGTCTTGAGATCCTGTCATTTTTATATGTATTAAGAGACTGAAGAGGGGCTTCCCCGATAGCTCAGTTGATAAAGAATCCGCCTGCAATGCAGGAGATCCGGTTTGATTCCTGGGTCAGGAAGATCCTCTGGAGAAGGGATAGGCTGCCCACTCCAGTATTCTTGGGCTTCCCTTGTGGCTCAGCTGGTAAAGAATCTGGCTGCAATGCTAGAAACCTGGGTTCAATCCCTGGGTTGGGAAGATCCCCTGGAGAAGGGAAAGGCTACCCACTCCAGTATTCTGGCCTGGAGAACTCCATGGGCTGTATAGTCCGTAGAGTCGCAAAGAGTCGGACACGACTGAGCAACTTGCTCTTTCAAGAGACAGAAGAACTGTGTCCAAAGACCTAAGATAAACCCAAGGGTAGAGCCCTTGGTAAACCAGTCTTTCTAAGTAATGACCTTAATGTATGCCCTCCACAGCAAATTCTGGGTTCCCAGGAGCCCTTCCCCCAGATAATTGCAGGTGAAAGGTCATCATCAAGAAGCTTCCTCAGCCTGCCCTTGGTGTTAGTTGATCTATCTTAGTCTAAAGTCCCTTGGCACTTGACGTAAACAGTTTGTACTACATTATTGTGACATGTTGTCTTGGAATCTGTTCTCCCATTCCTTCTTCCTTTGGCCTCCTTCGTGCCTGGTGCAGTCTGTGGATGCAGAAGGCCTAATAACAGTGCATGAATGCCTTTGGACTGAGGCCCATGATCTTGGCACCAGGAAAGCCCTGTGGGGTCCCGAATTGTAAACCAACTTCATCCTTGAGATCCAAAACAGAGCTGAGCTTGAGACTGTGAATGCACCATGTCTCCTAGCTCTGTTTTCTTGTCTCAGATGGAATTTCTGTATTAAAGCAAGAGTTCTAGGAGATTCCATGCCATCCTATGCAGGATTTCTGAACAGACTAGAATGAGAAACACATGAAAACTCATACTACAGACAGACCTTGAAGCACTTGCTGTCCAGACTGATCATTGAGTTCAGCAACTGAGTTAGAAAGGGGCTGGGGTGGTATTTGAGGCAACAAAAAGCTATTTTATAGTCTTGTGCATTAAAAAACTCCAGAGATGGCTATTCTGTTTATGTTTAGAAAACCCGCCTTTCAGGGGAAGTATCTCCACTTTTATCTCATCCCATATCAAGCAGGTCACCAAGAACAATTGTAGCCCTTTTCTTACTCTAGATTTGCTAGAATCACATCAGATCCCACAGCTGAGAAAGACCCTTGGTCTATTGGGACATGTCACTGACAATATCTCTTCACATTAATGGTTTTGTTGCTGATAATATTTCTTTGCAGTAATGATTTTATCCTGGATATCCAGAGGGACAGAAAGAGATGAGTAATGGGGGAGTGGAGTTACAAAATAAATCTACAGTAAAAATAAAACAAATTACTTCTCTACCATTATGAAAAAGAAGTAAAGAATTATTTCAACAGTTATTTATGTCAAGCAGGAAGTATTAATTTTCCCCAAATAATTAAGAATATGTTTTTAACATTGGTCTTGATATAAAATGCTGACATATACTTTTGGTTGTGGGTATCCATTTGCTTATAGTTAAATGAAGTTAAGTAGACTCAGGTCAGGGTATTTGATTTTGCTTTGATATATTTGTTTTCCCAGTTCTTTTTCTTTTAAGGAGGTGATCAGGTATCATTTGGAAATGTGTTTCGGGTGATGGCATACTAAGCAGGTCTTTGATAAATCTTCCAGAACCCGAGGCTTGCATGCTTCTGAGCTGCTGTGAATGGCCCCGGCACTCCTGACCACCCTTCCAGCTAGGATGTCACTCAGATCCCTGAAATGGAGCCTTCTGCTGCTCTCGCTGCTGAGTTTCCTGGTGATGTGGTACCTCAGTCTGCCGCACTACAATGTGATAGAACGTGTGAACTGGATGTACTTCTATGAGTATGAGCCCATTTACAGACAAGACTTCCGCTTCACACTTCGAGAGCATTCAAATTGCTCTCATCAAAACCCATTTCTTGTCATCCTGGTGACCTCACACCCCTCAGATGTGAAAGCCAGGCAGGCCATTAGAGTTACCTGGGGTGAAAAGAAGTCTTGGTGGGGATATGAAGTTCTTACATTTTTCTTATTAGGCCAACAGGCTGAAAAGGAAGACAAAATGTTAGCATTATCCTTAGAGGATGAACACCTCCTTTATGGGGACATAATACGACAGGATTTTTTAGATACCTACAATAATCTGACCTTGAAAACCATTATGGCATTTAGGTGGGTAACTGAGTTTTGCCCCAACGCCAGGTATATCATGAAGACAGACACTGATGTTTTCGTCAATACTGGCAATTTAGTGAAGTATCTTTTAAATTTAAACCACTCAGAGAAGTTTTTCACAGGTTATCCTCTAATTGATAATTATTCTTATAGAGGATTTTACCAAAAAACCCATATTTCATACCAGGAATATCCCTTCAAGGTGTTCCCACCTTACTGCAGTGGGTTGGGTTATATAATGTCCAGAGATTTGGTGCCGAGAATCTATGAAATGATGAGTCACGTAAAACCCATCAAGTTTGAAGATGTATATGTTGGGATCTGTTTGAATTTACTAAAAGTGGACATTCATATTCCAGAAGACACCAACCTTTTCTTTTTATATAGGATCCATTTGGATGTCTGTCAGCTCAGACGTGTGATTGCAGCCCATGGCTTTTCTTCCAAGGAAATCATCACATTTTGGCAGGTTATGCTAAGGAACACCACATGTCATTATTAATTTGACATTCTGCCCAAAGCCTAGAGAAGGGAGGATACTTTATGGAAAGTGTTATTGTTAGACTATGAAATCGCCAATGAAAAACCCATGAGAAGGTCACTGTGTGGCTCAAAGCTGAAGCTCGTATAGAGCCTATAGACTGGAGACTGGAGGGTTACACTTGGCCTGTGGTTTATTATGACAACAATCAAGTCAAGCCTTTTAAAGGTGATATTCAGAGGAATTAAAATCTTATAGGAATGGGAGGGTTTTTTTTTAATAAAACTAATAGGACCAAACAGTTTGAACATGTCATTCTGTAGTCTAGAGCTTCTTAAATGGGTTTCATTGAATTATAAGCTCATTTGTCCATAACAACAAAACAGTGTGGAGCATTATTCATTGAGGCATCTAGTCAGTTCAGGGTTTTGTGTATATATTACATGGATTACTAGTTTCTTTAAATATACAGTTCTGTGTAAAAGAAACTGAAGTTATTTCTGAACAAAGTTTAACCTGGTTTTGGTCATTTGGAAGATATTTCAAGATGTTGCAGTATTAAAGAGTTATTAATTATTATTTAATAATACTTAGAGTTTTACACTTTATGGATGTTTGAATGTTTTGGTTGTTTCAATACTGCATAAACAGAATAAACTTTTTTTCCAGTTACTTCAGTGACGAATTTATGATGAATAGCTCCATTAATGTGTAGTCATTATTGTATATCAATAATCTCTTGGACTTTGATAAATATTTCATCATGGTAATATAGAGAAGAATTAAAGCAAGAAGATCAAAATTACTGTCTTGTTTTTAAAAACATAATCCCTGGTATTTTTAGATGTCACTTCATTTGTCTCATTTTTCTGCCTGGAAATTTGGAGTAATATAGAATGCCAGGTAGCATGTTTCCTTTTAGAAAGGACTCTGAAGCCCAAAAAGAACGAACGAACATGATGGCCAGAATATCATGGAAAGCAGTATCGTATTTCAGTGCTTGAGTTGGAAAGAGAAGACTAATATTTGAGTTGCAGTTAACTGTTCCATGTTTTTTTCATTAACAATCAGTTTGAGAATAAAAAAGAATAAAGAAAAAAAGCACTGTTGCTATTGTTACTAGTTTCACATCAAGAGGAAAGCCCTACTACATGGTCTAAAATCAAGTCTAATTTCCATGTTGTAGAGAAATGCATTGTTTCATAGGAGTGGTGACGTAGGTCACCTTTGACCTACTAGTTGGTCCAAGAATAGCACTCCTTGCCCCCATATTCTTGGGGCTGCACAGTTTCCCATTATGCCTGATATGGGACAAGTAACTCTCTGGATTACATGATGGCAAAAGATCAAATCTGTTGGGAGAAAATATGAACTTTAAAGTATATAGTCAGCTCTTAGAACACTCATACATTTGTAATTTTCCTGTAAAAAAGCTTAATTTGAATTAGAAGTGTTATAACGTGTGATTCCTTATAACAAGGCTGTTTCCATTTCCCTCATCTCAGACCTGATCCAATCACAATAAAAATCATAAAATAAATATTCTGTGGAATCAATCCATGCCCTTGCTAATTCCCACACATCCGGGAGTCACTTTCTCTAAGACACAGGTGGTGGGTTGTTTTTTTTTTTTTTTTTGGTAGGATTAGATTTGATTGAATTTGCATTGTTTATATTCGTGTTTGGGAAGCAAACTCCAAGAAGTTGTAAAGAGAACTTGTGAAATAAAAGATAGTGTCCCTTCACTTGTAAGACTAAAAAAAGAAGTAAAATGTGAATAATTGCCAAGTTTTAGAAGATTTTCCCTTTTCAACTACAGATTGTTGCTTAAGAGATCTCTAAAGAATTAAATGATTATGAAAAACATTAAGAGGTCGGGTCATTTTATTTTTTGTCTTTAACTTCATGTTTGTTTCCAAGTAGGTGATGGCACCCTACTCTAGTACTCTTGCCTGGAATATCCCATGGACGGAGGAGCCTGGTGGGCTGCAGTCCATGGGGTTACTAAGAGTCGGATACGACTGAGCGACTTCTCTTTCACTTTTCATTTTCATGCATTGGAGAAGGAAATGGCAACCCACTCCAGTGTTCTTGCCTGGAGAATCCCAGGGATGGCGGAGCCTAGTGGGCTGCTGTCTATGAGGTCGCACAGAGTTGGACACGACTGAAGTGACTTAGCAGCAGCAGCAGTATTAATCAGCTGTATTATTAAAATCTTGGCCTCTGATGTTTAACCACATCAGCAGCACTCTTTATTTTAACTGATAACAAAGTTCAATACCGGAGCCTTCTACCATCCACAGCCCTGCCATCCCCGTGATCTTACATACTCTGTGTCACTCATTTACTTTGCTTGCCCCGTAAGCATTGAGTCTGGGACCCAAGCATGTTAACTTCTGCCAGATTATCCTGCAAGAGCAGATCCCAGAAGTCGTTAACAACCGTGTGTTCTTTTCATCCATACCGCACGCCACTGGTTACCTTGGCATGCTGCCCTGGTTACTGTGTGTGTCTTCTCACCTCAGGGCCCGGTTGAAGGACAGCCCTTGTCTGGAACATGTCATCCTTATCAAGGGAGGGGGAAAAGAGCTAGTGGAAATGCTGGCCTCTATATCCGCTCACTATATCCGCTGACCAAAGCAAATCTCTTGCCAAGGCTAGTGTCACTGGTGGCTAGGGATGGGGGGATTTAGTCTCCCTGGAAATAGTACAAGTCATGTTTTGGCAGCCAGGAGTATTTTGTTCTTTTACAGGATGGGGAAGGGATAGTTGGGTCCAATAATCTGCTTCCCTGGTGGCTCAGATGATCAAGAATCGGCCTACAATGGAGGAGACCTGGGTTCAATCCCTGGGTTGGGAAGATCCCTAGGAGGAGGGCATGGCAACCCACTCCAGTATTCTTGCCTGGAGAATCGCATGGACAGAAGAGCCTGGCAGGCCATGTCCATGGGGTCCCAAAGAGTCTGACATGACTGAGCAACTAAGCACTGCCACACCTCGTGTGTGAAAAGAAGGGGCTCAGGGATCTGGAATCTGAGGCCAGCCCCAGTGGACCAGAGGTTTTCTGGCTCACTTGGAGAGGGTGCTTTGAGCCCTTCCCTGAGAGGGCTGCCCTTTCACCCTCCTTAATCTCCCCCCAGCTCTTGCTTAAGTGATCTTGGTATTATCATGTTCCAATCAACTCGCCAGATGAAGAGCAGCCAGAGTTGAGCTATTTATAACAGTATTTCTGACTGTGAGGATAGGGATAAAGCTCTCTTCTCTTGGGGTCTGGTAGGCAGTTATTTCAGGATATGGAGTGGGAGAGAGAGGCATTGGAAGGGATCCAGCTTTGAGGCTGGAAGGGTGAATGTAAGAAATGTAGCAGAACCCCATCTTTGGTGTTCTTTATATCCACTGGGAATTTATCTTAAGCCAACTCCTCTGGATTTTGTGTAAGCCATTAGAACCCTCTCACATTGTCTATCAGTTCCCATGTGTAGTTAATACAGGACAGATCCTTTAAGAAGTCAAAACAGGTGGCCTGTGGTGATGGCGGTATTGGTAGGAGACAGAAGCAAGCATGGGAATATGGGCCCTGAGAGGCAAGAGGCAGTTTGATTGGGTAGTCTCATGGGTCTTATAAAGTCAAAGGAGGGCCTAACAAGAATGGGTACCATAGCTCTGTATTTAAGGTAAATGACAGGCACAGAACTTGCACTCAGATAGTCTCCCCTCACATCTAACCTTTCTTCCACATTTGCAAGCCCTTACCCCTCCTTTAGGTTTTCAGTGAATAATTTCTAAAATGTCTTGTCAACTTAGCCCTTTTCATGCTTTCCACTCACCTGTGGGAGGAAGGGTGGAGGTCAGTGCTACTTACATTTTACCCTTAAAGAACCCCCTACACAACATTTTTCCAGATTAAAAAATCAAGGTCCCTCATGGTGAATTACATCATTCTCTTAAAAGGTTGCAGCAGCTGCACCAAAGGTTTTAAATCACACTCTTTCCCTTCTCCCTAACATATATAGAAACCACACACAAACAAGCAGAAGAAAACATCAAAATGGTAATAAGAATTGCCTCTCAACAACTTTGCTACCTTTAAAGTACCTTTTATCACTTCATTCTCAACAACAAGGATGAATTATTTTTATAACATAAATGTTTTAACAATATATTAACAAATTTGTTTTTGTGTTGTGCTTAGTTGCTCAGCTGTGTCTGACTCTTTGCAACCCCATATAGCAAAGGCTATGTAGCCTGCCAGGCTCCTCTGTCCATGGGATTCTCCAGGCAAGAATACTGGAGTGGGTTGCATGCCCTCCTCCAGGGGATCTTCCCAACCCAGGGATCAAACCCAGATCTCCCACATTGCAGGTGGATTCTTTACTGTCTAAGCCACTGGAGAAGTCCATTAACAAATTTAGGTAAAGGCAAAAAAGCAAGGTCAGAAAATGTCATGGGGAAAAGCTGGTGGGGTTCAAGGTCAAAGACTGGGCTCACCATTGAGCCGCCAGGCCCTTCTTCCCCACCCCCTTTCTCCCACAGCTGAGGCTTGTGAACAAATCTGAACAAATCCGAGCCAGTAGGCTCCAGGTGAAACCAAGCAACTCTGACTGGGACTTGAATGCACTTGTCTTTTAGTCAAAATTGCTCCTCTTGAGTCAGGACTTACTGAAGCTCAGGTTCTCTGTTCGCAGAAAGAGTTCAGTGAGAGACAAACTGATAGGGAAGCAGTGGATTTATTAAAAGAGATACATAGTCCACAGACAGAGTGTGCTCCATCTCAATGCCCCAGGATCTGGGATCGTCTTGGAAAGTGAGAGCGGCCCTGGGAGAAACATACTGCAAAGACAGAACCCAGACTGTTTCAAAAGGTAAGAGCACCCCTGGAGGCTAGTTTTTGTGGGCTGTGTCATTTCTTATGCTAACGACAGTGGGAGGATTATTTCAAGTCTTTGGGGAAGGAGCAGAGATTTTCAGGATTTGGGCCACTGCCCACTTTTTGACCTGCTATGGTCGGCCTCAGAGATGTTATGGTGTTGGTGGTGTGTTATTTAGCTTGTGCTAATGTATTACAGTGAGTAAGGCTCAAGGTCTGTGGGGAGGTGAACCTTCCGCCATCTTGGGCCTAGTCGGTTTTAGCCAGTTTATGCCATATTTTCAAGGGCTGTGTTATTCTTATAAAGGTTGTGCCCTGCCCGCTTCCCTCCTGTTTCACAGGGACTGTCTACTGGGCTCCTGTGGGCTATTCTGGCCTCATTAAAAAAAAAAAAAGAATGCCTCCTCCTTCATCAGTGGTTCCATCTACACTGTTTGGATCTGCAGCTTCCATGCTGATCCCTGAGGCTAAAGGCCAAGGCAGCAAGCTGAAGCGGCAGGCCTGGGCTGATATTCTTCTAGACTTTGGGGGTGTGTCATAACCACATCTTGGGATGTAGTGGGTCCAGGGGTCAGTTCCTCACAGCTGAGGGGAACCTGACTAGGGACATGGGAACAGTTTACCTGCCCGGAGTGGGTTGTGCTCACGGTGAGTGGGAAGCTGTAAGAACATAAACATTCCTGTGGGGTAGAGAGGAAACGGCTGGTTCATGACTTGGGAGCTCTGGGGCTCCAGTGTGGATTGTCCTGGGGACCAGCACCCAGGCTGCAAGAAGCCCACAGGAATGCAGTGGGCACTCCTCTCTGGTGCTGGTCTACCAGGTAGGGCAGTTGGTCTGTGGGGGCAGGGGGACAGAGGTCAGGGAGGGAGCCCTGAGGAGTCCTTACGCATCTCACTGTGAAGGCGGCTCATCTCATTTGGGAGAAAAGATGTCAGGGCCTCATCTGTTTGCCGTTCATGTTACTCCCTGTTTCATCCGAGGAGGTTTGCTTTATGAACTTCGCACAAAGTAGTTTCAGGGTTTGATGATAATATCATTCACTCGGCCCTCTTCATAAATGAGAAGGCAGAAAATCTCTAGGTTTTGGTAAATTCACAATGAAATGACCAGTGCCCTGGACCCAGGTCTTGCCGTTCTTCTGTGCCCTGGGATTGCTGTAATTTCTTTAAAATGGAATGAAATGTCTCAAGTTTTCAGGAAAAGAACTCTTGAGAAACCGTAAATGATTAACTTGGTGTTCAAAAGGTCAAGTGATAATCAAACCTGTCTCTTAGGTCAATGACTATGAGGAGGAGGAAAGTAACAATCTCACTTTTGTTATTGAATCTCTTTTGATATGAATCTTTAAAAATTTCTGCACATTTTGTTTCTCTTTCCTTTAGTGAACCTTAACATAAAAATGAAGTAAAATCTTAAAAAGCATTATATATGTAAAAATTAAAATTTTTATTTCTCAGCCTTAAATTCAAAAGCAAATGGACAGGCAGTTATTATTTTGTCTTGTTGAACAACCTCCTGGAGAATTTCTACTTCTGAGAAATGTCTTCTCCACTAACTCCATCTGCATGGTCAGTACAGTGTGACTCAAACCATGAGGATTCCCCCAGTCCTAAGATCCCAGCTCCCTGGAGACAGCCCAGTGGTCAACTTAACATTACTGGGCAGTTGCTTTCAAAGAATTTAGAACTAAGACTAAGCAATCTAAGTCTAAGCATTGTCTTCAACTACGGAGATATAAATCTGGGAAATTTTGATATTTGTTGTTCAGTCACTAAGTCATGTCAGCTCTTTGTGACCCCATGGATTGCAGCATGCCAGGCTTCCCTGTCCTTCACCATCTCCCAGAGTTTCCTCAAACTCATATCCACTGAGTCGATGATGCCATTCAATCATCTCATCCTCCATTATCCCCTTCTCCTGACTTCAATCTTTCTCAGCATAAGGTTCTTTTCTAAATGAGTCAGTTCTTTGCATCAGGTGGCCAAAGTATTGTAGTTTCAACTACAGCATCAGCCCTTCCAATGAATATTCAGGGTTGATTTCCTTTAGGATTGATTGGTTTGATCTCCTTGCTGTCCAAGGTACTCTCAAGGGTCTTCTCCAGCACCATAGTTTGAAAGCATCAGTTCTTCAACACTTAGCCTTCTTTATGGTCCAACTCTCACATCCATACATGACTGCTGGAAAAACCATATTCGGACTGGTTTTCCATTGACTATTCAGACTTTTGTCAGCAAAGTAATGTCTTTATTTTTTAATATGCTGTCTAGGTTTGTGATAGCTTTTCTTCCAGGGAATAAGCATCTTTTTAATTTCATGGCTGCTGTCACCATCCACAGTGATTTTGGAGCCCAAGAAAATAAAGCTATTAAAAAATAATAATAAATTTCATTTTTAGAGCAGTCTTAGTTTCACAGAAAAACTGAAAAGAAAGTATAGAGATTTCCATAAACTCTCTGCCCCCACAAACGCACAGTCTCCTCCACCAGGAACATTCTCCACCAGAACAGTCCATGTATTATACTGGCTGTCGTCACAGTGACACATCATTATCACACAAAGCCCACAGTTTCCACTGAACTCTTGGTGGATTGTCAGTGAGGCTAAGACTATAATCCCTGGGGAAAGCTCCAGAGCTGAGGTCTTCAGCTCATGGAAGGGCAGTAGTTTACAGAAACAGAAAAGGCGCATATTCAGATAAGCCCTTTGCCAGGGCCAGTCCCCTTTCCATGGCTGACCTAGGGCGGGGCTGGTGGACCTACGGCTCTTAGGGCTTCACTTCCACTCACAGGAGGCAGCAAGGCTTCCTATGGATGCCAACCCCAGGCTGGCGTCTGTACCAGGTGGCTGCTGCTGCTGCTGCTAAGTCCTGTCAGTCATTTCCGACTCTGTGCGACCCCATAGACGGCAGCCTACCAGGCTCCCCCATCCCAGGTGGGCAGGAGGGCAAAAGGGTAAATTTGACATTTGAGGGTCAACAGCTTCTGGGGTTTGGTTTCAAACTGCAAATGAAGTCCAGCACTGCCCGCTCCCCGCCCCCAACCTCCGCCCCACGCCTTGCACACCAATCTTCTTCCACCTGGCCCTTTATTTCTCAGCTACCCTAGGCCCATGTTGGCCCACCTGCCTTCATCTCAGCACTTTCCAGTACCTGGAAAGTGTACTTTGCTTTTTCTGGGTCTCTATTTCCTCATCTATAAAGAGGGATAGTATTAATAATTCTCATTCTCTTCAGAATTAGATGATGATTTAAAGATGCTGGGGCCATCAACCTGGAGAACAGAAAGCCTTGTGGCAGAGAAAACAGCCAGAGCTGTGAAAGTTGCTGAAGCTGAAACTACAATACTTTGGCCACCTGATGTGAAGAGAAATTTTAGTGCAGGATCAGAGAAAACCAGAGAGAGAGAAGGCTGCTTCAGGAAAGAGTGAATTCCCAACCTTAAAGGAATTAAAAGAACCTGGAGGGTCCTTTGGTAAGGATGCTGAAAGTGGAGAATAAACAGGGTCTGGACTTGAAAAGTCTCCTCCGAGAGAAATACCAGTGTCAGCTTTGGAGTCGCACAGACCTGAATTTAAATCTTAGTGCCACCTCTTACTAGCTAGGTTACCTTCTCTCTGAGCCTCATTTGCCTTTATGTGGCAGGGAGGTAATTAGTGTGCCTGGCTTGTAGTACTTTTGCAAGAATTCACTGAGGTAGGAGATGGGAAGGATCCCAGAGGAAGTGGGTACTCAGTACCTGGGAAATTTCATTAAATCACCATGTGGTTCTAAAGAATGGTGTAAACAGTGAAGGGCACAATGGAGAAGATGTTGCTGCTGCCCCCAGGGCCAGAGTCTAGAAAGATTACCAGCAGGAAGACAGATTGGAAGCAGGTAGTTTGTTCTTTGCAGAGGAACGAGGGAAAAATCAGTGGGAGATAGATATATTGATTTTTTTTTTCCTGAACTCTAATTCAGTTCCATAGCTCTGTAAATCTGCCTTTCCGTCACTGCCATACTATCTTGACTACTCTGGCTGTATACTAAAGTTTTTATTATTTTTTTAATTAAAAAAATTTTTTTGGCTGTACTGGGTCTTCATTGCTGTTTTCTCTAGTTGCGGTGAGCAAAGTTACTCTCTAGTTGTGGTGCTTGGGTTTCTCACTGTGCTGGCTCCTCTCATTGTGGAACTGGAGCACGGGCTCCAGGGCACAATGGCTTCAGTAGCTGCCGTGCATGGGCTCAGTAGTTGTGGCTCACTGAGGCTTAGTTGCCCCTGCAGTTCAGTTCAGTCACTCAGCCATGTCCAACTCTTTGGACATGGAGCAGCACGCCAGGCTTCCCTGTCCATCACCAACTCCTGGAGCTTGCTCAAACTTAGGTTCATTGATTCAGTGATTCCATCCAGCCATCTCATCCTCTGTCGTCCCCTTCTCCTCCTGCCTTCAATCTTTCCCAGCATCAAGGTTTTTCCAATGAGTCAGTTCTTCAAATCAGATGGCCAAAGTATTGGAGTTTCAGCTTCAGCATCAGTGCTTCCAATGAATATTCAGGACTGATTTCCTTGAGGGTTGACTGGTTTGATGTCCTTGCAGTCCAAGGGACTCTCAATAGTCTTCTTCAACAGTTCAAAAGCATCAATTCTTCAGGGCTCAGCTTTCTTTAGAGTCCAACTTTCACATCCATACATGACTACTGGAAAAGCCATAGCTTTGACTAGATGGACATTTGTTGGCAAGGTAATGTCTCTGCTTTTTAATATGCTGTCTGGGTTGCTCATCAGAGAAGGCGATGGCACCCAACTCTAGTACTCTTGCCTGGAAAATCCCATGGATGGAGGAGCCTGGTAGGCTGCAGTCCATGGGGTCGCGAAGAGTCGGACATGACTGAGCGACTTCACTTTCACTTTTCACTTTCATGCATTGAAGAAGGAAATGGCAACCCACTCCAGTGTTCTTGCCTGGAGAATCCCAGGGATAGGGGAGCCTGGTGGGCTGTCTATGGGGTCGCACAGAGTCGGACATGACTGAAGTGACTTAGCAGCAGCAGCAGCAGGTTGCTCATAGCTTTTCTCCCAAGGAGCAAGCATCTTTTAATTTCATCACTGCAGTCACCATCTGCAGTGATTTTGGAGCCCCCTCAAAATAGTCTCTCACTGTTTCCTTTGTTTCCCCATCTATTTGCCATGAAGTGATGGGGCTGGATGCCGTGATCTGGTTGCTCCTTGGTATTTTTTATGCTCCTGGTCTTCCCGGACCAGGGCTTGAACTTGTGTCTCTTGCATTGGTAGGCAGATTCTTAACCACTGGACCACCAGGGAAGTCCACTAGGACTTGAAATCTGTTAATATAGATCCTCCAACTTTATTCTTTCACAGTGTTGTTTTGGCTATTATATGACCTTTGAATTTTCATGAAAAGTTTGGAATCAGCTTGTCAGTTTCTATGAAAGAGTTTTCCAGGCTTTTGATCAGAATTGTATTAAATATAAAAAATGGGGGGAAAGGATATTTTCATAGTATCAAGTCCACCAGTTTATGAATGTGGTCTATCTCTCCATTTATTCAGATTTCCTTTAATTTCTCTCAGCAATATTCTGAAGTTGGTAAAAAGGTTACAATCTTGCATATATTTCATTAGATTTATTCCTAAGTATTTTGTATATTTTGATGCTATTGTCAATGAAAGTTTTTATAGTGGTGCAATTAACATACAATAAAATGTACAGAACTTAAGGGCTCAGTTCAATAACTTTAGACAGTTTTATACATCTGTACAGCCATCACCTAAAACAAGATATAGATCATCCCAGAAAGGTTTCTAATGCCACTTTCTAATCCCTACCCCTATGCCACCCCCACTACAGAGCAACCACTTCCTGGTCTCTATCACTATAGATTTAGTCTTGCCTATTTGGGATTTCATATATATGTATTCATGTAGTATGTATTATTTGAAGTCTTGCTTCTTTGATTAAGCATAATGTGCTTGACATTAATCCATGTTTTGTGTGTCAGAAATTTCTTTTAATTGTTGAGTATTATTCCTTTACGTGAGTGAATGGCAATTTGGCTATCCATTTGGGTTGTTTCTAGTTTGGGGAGATTATGAATGACTGCTATAAAGATCTTTGTATTAGATTTTTGTGTATTTATATTTTCATTTCCCTCTGTAAACACCTAAGAATGGAATTGCAGGGTCATAGGGTGCATGCATGGAGAAGGCAATGGCAACCCACTCCAGTATTCTTGCCTGGAGAATCCCAGGGACAGAAGAGCTTAGTGGGCTGCCCTCTATGGGGTTGCACAGAGTTGGACACAACTGAAGCGACTTAGCAGCAGCAGCAGGGTGCATGCGTGCTTAGTCGCTTCAGTCGTGTCTGACTCTGTGACCCCATGGACCATAGCCAGCCAGACTCCTTTGTTTGCGGGATTTTCCCAGCAAGAATA
Source organism: Budorcas taxicolor (assembly GCF_023091745.1). Taxonomy (NCBI): domain Eukaryota; kingdom Metazoa; phylum Chordata; class Mammalia; order Artiodactyla; family Bovidae; genus Budorcas; species Budorcas taxicolor. The sequence continues at coordinate 170,491,619 of NC_068910.1, forward strand.
CTGGAGTGGGTTGCCATGCCCTCCTCCAGGGGATCTTCCTGACCTAGTCATCGAACCCAAGTCTCCTCCATTGCAGGTGGATTCTTTACCACTGAGCAACCAGGGTTTTCTATGAAATGCCAAACAGTTCTCAAAAGTGTTTGTACAATTGTGTATTTCTACACAGTTCTTCTTTTATGGTTTATGCTTTTTGTGCCTCACCCAAGAAACCTTTACCTACTCTAAAGTGAAGGAGATCTTCTCCTATGTTTTCTTCCAGAAGCTTTATGGTTTTAGGATTTACATTTAGGTCTATGATCCATCTCCAATTTAAATTTTTATTCAGAGTGAGTGAGAAAGCATTTGAAATTCATTTCCCATGCAAATATCTAGTTTTTAAATATCAGCAGCATTAAAAAAAGAAAGACTTTCCACATTAGCAAGTGTTTAGTCCATTTTTATTTAATATAATTTTTATGATTGGTTTTAAGTGTACTTTCTACTTTGCATCTCTGTGGACCCTTTCTTGCCTTCTTTTGAGTTAAGTGAGTAATCACTAGCTTATTATTTAATTTCCTTGATTGCTGTCTTAGCTATTGCTCATTCTTATTTTTGAAATTAATTTTTTTAATTGATTGCTTTAGAGCTAGGCTTCTCAACCTTGGTACTATTGACATTTTGAGTCAGATAATTCTTTGTGGGGTGTGCTTTATTTGTATTTTGCTTCATTGTGGTTTGCTGATATTGCTTGTTTCATACATTGATGTTTTTCATAAAATTTGAGAATTCATGGTCACTATTTCTTCAGTTATTTTTCTGTCCCATCCTCACTCTTGACTCTTTCTGGTATTTGAGTAACATATAACGTACACTGTTTTATAGTCTCCTACATGTCTTTGTAAAATGTGTTCCATTAATTTTCCTTTAATCTTTTTTCTTCTTTTCTTCAGATCAGGTAATTTGTATTGATCAACTTCACTCACTCCTTCTTTGCCATCTCCAAGTTCTGTTAAGCCAATTCAGTGAAATTTTCATTCCAGTTTTTTGTTTAACTGTACCAGAATTTTTTAATTTTCCACTTCTCTATTTTATCTATTTTCTTATTAAGACCATAGTGGCCTTAAATTCTTTGATCATATTTATTATTGCTGCTATAAAATCTACCAAGAGCAATATCTAGGCTTCTCCAAGTTAACTACCATTGGCAGCTGTTTTTTATTGACTCTCATTCACGTTTTCCGGTTTCTTTGCATGTCTAATAGTTTCTCAGGTTTATATTGTACTAGGCAAGTGTTATGTTGAAAATGTGTAAATATTCTGGATTCTACTGTTTTTCCCTGAAGAGTTTTGATGTTTGATTTTTGTTCTAGTAAGTAGTTCAGTTACTATCTAGTCATCTTGATCTTTTTTTAAGTCTTTTTTTTTGTTTTGTTTTGATGGGAGTAGCAGGGGGAACATGTTATAGTTTGTCTCAGCAAGTCTGTAAAAGCCTGGGGTGTTCCCAAGACGCTTCAGTTAGTTGTCACTCAGCTTCCCCATTTTCTCTTGTGGATCCTGTCAACACTTGAATTTAGGCTCAGTTAGGTCTGGAGAAGGCAATGGCACCCCACTCCAGTACTCTTGCCTGGAAAATCCCATGGACGGAGGAGCCTGGTGGGCTGAAGTCCATGGGGTCGCTAAGAGTCGGACACGACTGAGCGACTTCACTTTCACTTTTCACTTTCATGCATTGAAGAAGGAAATGGCAACCCACTCCAGTGTTCTTGCCTGGAGAACTCCAGGGACAGCGGAGCCTGGTGGGCTGCCGTCTGTGGGGTCCCACAGAGTCGGACACGACTGAAGCGACTTAGCAGCAGTGGCAGCAGGCTAGATCTGAAATGCGCCTTCTTTGAGAGAGTTGTCCTTACCTCTCATACACAGCCTAAGTGTCTTCACTGGATGTCCCTCCACTCTGTTTTGGCCAGAACTTGATATTCCCCACAACACTCATTTACAGTGTCTCTGTTCCACTCTCAGCCCCACAGCAGCCACTTCTGGCTGAGCCTTGGATTCTGGCCCCCGTGCATATCCAGTGAGCCCTCAGCTAAGGGCTCACGAGGGGCCCACATGTAGACTTCCAAGTCTCCCTCTCTGTTAAGCTCTGCATAGACTCCAGCCACATCCTTTATCTTCACTTCAGTCCATCTCCGCTTGTACTCCAGGTTGCTGTGCCACAGTCAGAAAAGTGTCTGCTCACAGAGAGCTGAGGTGATCATGAGACAGCTTGTGACTGCTTCGCCCAAGGATGCTATCTTGTACTCCCTGTAGTCCAGTGTTGCCCAATGTCTGAACACAGCTGCTTAGCTCAGTTTATCCAGTTTCACAGTTTACTGTTTACTGTGGATGGCCTAGTGCAATACAAGTTAACCTGTGAGAGCTGGAAGAGGAAGGCCCTGGAGACTCCTTGAAAGTTTTTGAGTCTTGAGTGTGAATTGTTCCTGAGGCCTCACTTAAATACTCAAAGCCCTTGAATTCCATGAAAGTGAAAGTGTTAGTTGCTCAGTCATGTCCAACTCTGCGATTCCATGGACTGTAGCCCACCAGGCTCCTCTGTCCATGGAATTCTCCAGGCAAGAATACTGGAGTAGGTTGCCATGCCCTTCTCCAGAGGATCTTCCCAACCCAGGGAAGATCCCAGGTCTCCCGCGTTGAGGACAGATTCTTTAATGTTTGAGCTACCCGGACTCCATGAGGCGCCACTAAAATCCTTAAAGTCCCCTTTCTGCTTAAACTACCAGAATCTTGCTGTTACCTCAAAAATCTGAATAGATTGTCACCACTGTATTTCTAAAAATGGAAGGAAAGAGAGAGAATATAATCACTGAAGTGAAGGTGGGGTTTTGTAATTCTTAACTCCTATTTCCTTGGATCTGTGGTTGATGTTGGAAACGTCCACTAGTTCTTACTCTAATCCAGATAACAAATGCCTGTCCCAGAATCTCTAATCACATCCTTCATTTTATGTTAGAAACTTTCTATCCAGAGAAAGGAGTGGAAGATAAGATTTTTCAGACTGCATGTTCTAATCTGGCTATCAAATATTATTTTTAATGAAAAGGATAAAAATAATCCAAAGCCACATTTTTTTTCTTGCTTTGTTATACCCAATTACAAATTTAGTAATCTGGTGATTAATTTTTATTGTTGTTCATCTAAGTTTCAGGTGCTGTTCACATCTAAGCATTTTACCTAAACATAGTATTACAGGTGTGCATGGGTGTGTGTATATATTTATTCACCTCTAAATTCCACACTGTTCCTTCCTGCATCTTGTGAAAACCTTTGCAGATGGATATTCTCTACTGAACAGTTTCCCAGAAGTGTGTCATGTCATGTTGCTGGAGTTTACATGTGTGTATAGCTAATCTAACTTTATCACCTAATACCAGTTATATACTTTGTTATTGTAGTATAAAGCTGGGTGAAAGTTGTGTTAACCCTAAACAATTTTTATTGCATACATTTAAAAAAGTTATCTCATTTTGAGTTTAAGCTAGGCTTATTCCTGTTACAAATGAAAGCACCCAAATTCTCGATACCTCCTATTTCTTGCTTCTGTTATGCTTTTACCTTATCCTCAGGCCATGAACTGTTTTTTTCTGCTTTCTATGTGGAATCCCAACTTAATGGCCACTCCAACCCAGAAGCATTGAGAAATTAGAAAATTCCAGCATAGGCATCATAGGTAAAATGAGTTTAACCAAAAGGAAAAGAAGAGCAGCAGTCTCATTTGTAAAGTCCAATAGCTTTAATGTGTTTACTCTTGCTGTAATCTGGTCATCAAGGGTATATTTTTCAGCTGTTCATTTGGTATACAACAACACAGAGTCAGTGATGGCGTGAACACATTAGTCTCTACAAGGCTAAATCTACCTCTAGCACAAGTCCAAGGGACCTGAATGACATGCCATGCATCTTAAATGACCGTGCACTCCCATGTACTCCAAGCTCAGCACCAAACTGACATTTAGCTTTATTTCAAATGTCTCTTAGAGACTAACATAGACTAGTAGGTATAAACACCTCTGAAGAGTACCAAGAGCGATGAGGTTTTGCCGAGGTTTTGTTGTGTTTTATGGACAGTTTTCAGGGACTAACTTACCAGAAAGTCTGATTGATTTGAGCGGGCATTTTGATCTATGATTTAATTATTAAAATACAGTTGGAAGGTTCCTAAAAGAAACCATTGTTGAATATATCCTGCTATCTTTTTATAAACCCATAACATCTTATGATTTTTAAAATAGCAAGAAAACACTGATGGAAAATTTTTCTTGATGTTAAAATGGGTATAGTAAATGCATTTGCAAAGTCCTGTTTCAAACTTCAGCAGGGAACAAGGGCAGAGCTTTTGAGATATACAGCTCATGAAAAATACTTGTCAGTTATGTGAGTTTTTTTTCTTACTCCATCCAACCCTCCTTTCTTTTCTTTATAACTGGATTCCCCCTATGGTTTTAATCTTACCAAATTAGAAATTGGTTTCATTTAATTTGCATTTCCTTTTGTATATTCTCTTGATTAAAAACAACAAAAATTCCACTGCTGACCACAATGAAATATTCCCAATCTCTTATTTACTCTCTATTATTTTAATTCAATAGTAGTCTAATGTAATTTGGCAACAGCTAAATAGGAAAAGGAGTACATCAAGGCTGTATATTGTCACCCTGCTTATTTAACTTATATGCAGAGTACATCATGAGAAATGCTGGGCTGGAAGAAGCACAAGCTGGAATCAAGATTGCCAGGAGAAATATCAATAACCTCAGATATGCAGATGACACCACCCTTATGGCAGAAAGTGAAGAAGAACTAAAAAGCCTCTTGATGAAAGTAAAAGAGGAGAGTGAAAAAGTTGGCTTAAAGCTCAACATTCAGGAAACGAAGATCATGGCATCTGGTCCCATCACTTCATGGGAAATAGATGGGGAAACAGTGGAAATGGTGTCAGACTTTATCTTTTTGGGCTCCAGAATCACTGCAGATGGTGATTGCAGCCATGAAATTAAAAGATGCTTACTCCTTGGAAGGAAAGTTATGACCAAACTAGATAGCATATTGAAAAGCAAAGACATTACTTGGCTGACTAAGGTCCGTTTAGTCAAGGCTATGGTTTTTCCAGTGGTCATGTATGGATGTGAGAGTTGGACTGTGAAGAAAGCTGAGCACCAAAGAATTGATGCTTTTGAACTGTGGTGTTGGAGAAGACTCTTGAGAGTCCCTTGGACTGCAAGGAGATCCAACCAGTCCATTCTAAAGGAGATCAGTCCTGGGTGTTCTTTGAACAAATGATGCTAAAGCTGAAACTCCAATACTTTGGCCACCTCATGCGAAGAGTTGACTCACTGGAAAAGACTCTGATGCTGGGAGGGATTGAGGGCAGGAGGAGAAGGGGACGACAGAGGATGAGATGGCTGGATGGCATCACCGACTCGATGGACATGAGTTTGAGTGAACTCCAGGAGTTGGTGATGGACAGGGAGGCCTGGCATGCTGCAATTCATGGGGTCGCAAAGAGTCGGACATGGCTGAGCAGCTGAACTGAACTGAACTGAATATTACTTGGATCAAGGAGCATTTGGCATAAACAGAAAGAGATGTCTCGGGAAGGTGACCAAGCAGAGAATTTAGAAAGAAGGGATGGCCTCAGTGGTTAAAAATAAAAGTCTTGTATTCAGTTCTGCTTTACTGTGCAGAAAATAGATACTGTTGTTATTATTCAAAATATAAAACTTAAATCCCATGCTTAGATTCTGGCATATCTAAAGTAACTATGGATACCCAGTTTATGATCAAGAAAAAATCTTGCACTTAGTCTTCACATTTAAGATCAAGACATAATTGTATTTCTGAAATGTGTTACTTTTCTATATAATAAATTCACTCATTTATCAAGGAATACTGATAATAAAAACTCAGTTCTGGGTTCTCATCTGGGACATGAAGCTGGGACACAGCCTCTTGGGAATAAAAATAAAAACAGGTCATGGAGAGATGTTCTCATTGTTTCCTGTCTGCCTTTGCTGTAATTCTCTCCTTCCTCCAGAGGACCCTGTAGGGAGATCCCTGGCTTGGATCTCCTGCTGAGCCCTTGTATGGCTATTGTTCCAGGGGCTATCCCTCAGTGAGACAGCCCTACCCATGCCCCGCTCCCCAGAAGCTCCCTGTCTCACTTCCCCACTCCATCCTTGGGAAACTAGATGATCTAATGTGGAGTAAATATCTGTGCTATTTGCTTGGGTGGTGGTAAGATATTCCCAATCTGTTACCATTTGCTGTCTGTTAAGTGTAATAAAGAATGACTCTAATTCTGCCCTGTCCTTACACAACTAAGTCACTGGAGAAAATCTTGAAAGATGTGTTTTTACCCCATTCAGCCAATACTGAGCATTGCAATATCCATGAAGCCTCCACGGGCCTGAAAGTGACAAGGCAGGAATGATGCCTGAGTGCTCACCTCTAGATACACTCCCATAGGCTATCTGCACTTGGTAGGGGTCAAAAAGGTCATAATAGTAATGGGAAGAATATACAAGCAGGTTTATTTACAGCAAAAATAGTGGCCTTCTCAACTAAATCTAATGTAGATCAATGTTTATGAATCCAATGATGCTTACACGTGTATGTATATATATTTATATATTTTAAAACTTATGTATTTGGTATATAGAATTATGTATGTGAGCATAATTCACTTTGGGGTGTTTTGGAATGAACTGTTTCATTACTATTTTTCAGGCTTGTTAGAATAATTATTCTTTTGAACTCTAAAATGTCGTCTTTTGTTTCTGTTTTCCTTTTCCTGGCTGACCAAAGGAATGTTGAAGCACTGCAAAACAAATTTCAACTCTTTATAATCTGAACTGAAATTGTGTGAGTGTTATAAATCAAAGCCACTGGCTTTAGTAACTGAAAGAGTAAACCGAAGATAACGCTGTAGGTGCCAGTGTTGCAATGTGAATGTGTATTTCTGATAAAATGTTAAAAAAGCAAACAGTGCTTTCTAAAAGAGAAGCAAAAATTATTGGATCTTCTCCCATTCTTTATTTACTACTTCATTTTTCCAAATATATGCTTGAGATAAAGGGTAATCAAGATGAAAAATACATAGACTGCTATAGTCTTGGAACCTGAATAGGGGGAGTATTCTTGCTTAACGTCCCATGGTTATAGTTTTCCCCCATGGCAGGATTTATATCTTTTCATTATTATACTAAGCAGTCACTGTTTGTCTCTGCATACACTGGGAGACAGATGGGGATATCAAATGTGCACAGGAGATATCATTCTCTTTGGTTAGAGATGTCTAATACATCATTTCTATAGGATTTTAAAAAAATTATATGAGCAAACGTGACCTTCGTAATTATATGAAAAAGTCTCTAGGAAGCAGAAACATTAAATAACCCTGTGCTTTGTCTTTGTGAAATGGTCAGTTTTAAATTGAATACTCACTGGCATTCATGTTGGTGTTTGAAAAATTATCAAATTTAGAACTCACTCCCAGTTGTAGCTGTGAGTGACTTTATCTGACTTCAGTTTTACTGAGACACCCTAAAACATAAGGTCTATCATTTAGTGTCTCTTACTATTAAAAAAAAATTCTAGAAAGGAGTATTCCCTTCTTGAAATGCACAAATTCTTAGGATTCAGGGTAAAACGATGTCTAGCATTTGGAAAGCAAACAGTACTTAGGACAGTGAAAGTGGTTTAGGAGAGCAGTAAATAAGACCACATGTATCTGTTTTCACTGGCAAAGAATGGAACAAGGGTTGTAATTTTACTAACTTTACAAATAACTCAGGATTCATTTTTACTTCAATGTTACCTACTTAACTTCAGAAAGAGCACAAATATTAGAATGATTCATGATGTTAATAAAATATAATGTCTCCTTAATTGAAAATATTTTATTTTTATTTGGTTTTGTCTTAAATAGTTTTTTGAAAATGCTCTTCTTTATATTCTGACTTTGATCTCATTGGAAATTAATTTTGCACTTTTTAAAATTAAAAAATGCATCAAGCTATATTTTCCTTATATATTATTCTACCTAGGCCATCAGTCATATAAAAAGAAGATTTAGAATTGTATTTATTAACATGTAAGCAAAGCTTTAACCAATATTTTAAATGGGAAGCCTTGAATTCGAGTAAGTAAAAAGTGAGAAAAACTGCTTTCTATGGGTGTATGTGCATGGGCGTACCAGGCAGCACAGTGGTAAAGAAGATGCCTGCCAGTGCAGGAGATGCAGGTAGGATCCCTGGGTCAGGAAGATCCCCTGGAATAGGAAACAGCAACCCATTCTACTATTCTTGCTACAAGATTCCATGGACAGAAGTCTGATGGACTATAGTCCATGGGGTCACAGAGAGTCATATACAACTGAGCACATGGGTCTCTGTGCAGGGGTCAGCAACTGCTATTAAATACAACATATGCAAGTAAAATTCTAACAATCCAAATTTTTGATAACCAACTTTTTACATTTTTAATGTTGAAAAAGCAAGAGAGTTCCAGAAAAACATCTATTTCTGCTTTATTGACTAGCCAAAGCCATTGACTGTGTGTATCACAATCAACTGTGGAAAATTCTTAAAAGAGATGGGAATACCAGACCACCTGACCTGCCTCTTGAGAAACCTATATGCAGGTCAGGAAGCAACAGTTAGAACTGGACATAGAACAACAGATTGGTTCCAAATAGGAAAAGGAGTACGTCAAGGCTGTATATTGTCACCCTACTTACTTAACTTATATGCAGAGTACATCATGAGAAACGCTGGGCTGGAGGAAGCACAAGCTGGAATCAGGATTGCCCAGAGAAATATCAATAACCTCAGATATGCAGATGACACCACCCTTATGGCAGAAAGTGAAGAGGAACTAAAAAGCCTCTTGATGAAAGTGAGAGGAGAGTGAAAAAGTTGGCTTAAAGCTCAACATTCAGAAAACGAAGATCATGGCATCCGGTCCCATCACTTCATGGCAAATAGATGGGGAGCCAGTGGAAACAGTGGCTGACTTTGTTTTTTCTGGGCTCCAAAATCACTGCAGATGGTGATTTCAGCCATGAAATTAAAAGACGCTTACTCCTTGGAAGGAAAGTTATGACCAACCTAGACAGCATATTCAAAAGGTCCGTCTAGTCAAGGCTATGGTTGTTCCAGTGGTCATATATGGATGTGAGAGTTGGACGGTGAAGACGGCTGAACGCCAAAGAATTGATGCTTTTGAACTGTGGTGTTGGAGAAGACTCTTGAGAGTCCCTTGGACTGCAAGGAGATCCAACCAGTCCATCCTAAAGGAGATCAGTCCTGGGTGTTCATTGGAAGGACTGATGCTGAAGCTAAACTCCAATACTTTGGCCACCTGATGCAAAGAGCTGACTCATTTGAGAAGACCCTGATGCTGGGAAAGATTGAGGGTGGGAGGAGAAGGGGATGACAGAAGGTGAGATGGTTGGATGGCATCACCGACTCAATGGACATGGGTTTGGGTGGACTCTGGGAGTTGGTGATGGACAGGGAGGCCTGGTGTGCTGCGGTTCATGGGGTTGCAATGAGTTGGACATGACTGAGCAACTGGACTGAACTGAACTGAATGTCTGATTACTCTAAAGGTTTTTCTTTTCTCCCTAGTTCCTTGACTATTCTACCTTTGTTTCTGCATGAGCACATTTAAAATTATGCCTTGTCTAATTAATATAGAAATATGTTGAGATACTGCATGGCCTCACATTTAACCTCTGAATTTCTTTATGACAAAAGGTAATGGGAGAATGTGGCTGAAACATGGTCCCTTTCCTATGAAGAAGTGACCCAGGCAGACTGCCCTGCCTCCTTACCCTCCCCCCAACACAATCTGCCATTGAAGCCCTCACAGTAGGGCTGTGCTCAAAGCTAGGGACTCTGGTCCTTAGAGGTTTTGAGATTAATTTGGATTCAGCAAATGTCAGAGGGGATTTCTGTGGTAGGACTTCTAGAGTAAATAGAACCACATCTCTAAATATAATCCACATGTTTGCAACTTGCTTGCTTTTTGGTTATTTTTCCTTTTCAGCATTTTTTTTTTTTAATACACACAAAATGTGTCATCTTAACCAAGTAAAGTTCCCTGTGCTGTACAGTAGATTCTCATTAGTTATTTATAGTGTGTATACATTAATCCCAGTCTCCCAATTCATCCCACCTCTCATCCCCACCTTGGTATCCATATGTTTGTTCTCTACATCTGTCTCTATTTCTTCTTTACAAATAAGGACATCTATACCATAGAGAAGGCAATGACAACCCACTCCAATACTCTTGCCTGGAAAATCCCATGGACGGAAAAGCCTGGTAGGCTGCAGCCCATGGGGTCGCTAAGAGCTGGGCAAGACTGAGCGACTTCACTTTCATCTTTCACTTTCATGCATTGGAGAAGGAAATGGCAACCCACTCCAGTGTTCTTGCCTGGAGAATCCCAGGGACGGAGGAGCCTGGTGGGCTGCCGTCTACGGGGTTGCACAGAGTCGGACACGACTGAAGCGACTTAGCAGCAGCAGCATACCATTTTTGTAAACTCCATATATATAATATATTTGTTTTTCTCTTTCTGACTTACCTCACTCTGTATGGTAGGCTCTAGGTCCATCCATGTCTCTGCAAATGACACAATTTCTTTCCTTTATATGGCTAATATTCCAGTGTATGTATGTACATCTTTTTTAAATCCGTTCCTCTGTTGATGGGCATTTAGGTTGCTTCCATGTCCTGGTTATAGAATACAGTGCTGTAGTGAATATTGGGGTGCATGTATCTCTCTGAATTATGGTTTTCTCTGGGTATATGCCTAGTAGGATTGCTGGGTCATATGGCAATTCTATTTTTAGTTTTTTAAGGATCCTCCATACTGTTCTCCATAGAGGCTGTATCAATTTACATCTTCATTTGGTGGAGTTGTGAATTGTGCAAATGCCTGTGATGATCTGTTAAAATGAACAGTTACTACATGCTCTCTTCAAAGTCCTTAACTTGGATTTATTGAAGTGATTGCACAAATGAAGGTGTGGTTATTACTAACCACATGAACATGATCATAATCAACCCTTGGTTAAATAGTTTGTGGATTAACAGTGGTAAAAATAAAAAATAATGGACAAAGCATCAACATTATTGAGAATTAGCAAATAAACTTACATACTAGAAAACAAGTTTAGAATCAGGTATATAATGGAAACCTCACAATCACTTGCTCTGTGCAATCTGCCACCTAGTCTAAGTGGTCTTACTTTCAGTTTTATTCTGCTTTGGATAACAACCAGAGAGAGTGTATTCCTAAATATTGGATGTAATTTTAAGATAAGGACTTTACTGTAAATTCACTTTGTCCCATGTTTTCAAGTAGATTTATCTCCCCTGTGGTGTGGATTCCCTCTCAGAGCTTCCTGAACATGTTACCCAGGCTGAGAGTGACAATTATGGAACTATAGTCAAGCCTTACATTTTAACTTGGCAAACTTAATGATATATATAAAATGTGAAAGATGGGACAACATGGGATAGGGATTTTAGAATGAATAAGAAAAGAGTAATAAATGTAAATAGTTTACATTTCCATTATTATACAATGGATACATAATTTTTAAAAGTCTAGTTAGAGTTTAAAAAATGAATTAATACCAAATTTGCTATTCTCCCTTTTATTTTAAATAGATTTTCTTACTCTCAATAGTGATAAAAATAAGTATTTATTTTGATTCTATCTGAAAAACAAAGATAACTTCAAAAAAGCAACTAAAAGCTCTTGAAACGAATTTTAAAAATCCCTAGCTGTAGCCAGGTTTTTGCTTATTATTCATACAAAAAGAAGGGAGCCCATGTTTTAGAGTTTCAAGCAAGATCGCTGAGCTTCTACTTATTGATGTGAGGCTGCTGAAGGTCAAAGTAAATCATACTATTTCTTAATACTGCTTTCATTAACAAATCAGCCTCTTCCATGAAAGGATGAGTGCTTCTAAATTGCAAACTATATACTGCAACTACTAAGAGTCACAGTGAATGAGAAAACAGTAATATTTCCATATAGCAGAATTTCCCAAAGTGGTTCCTATGGAACACAAGCTTCTTGGAGTGTTACTAGGTGTTACTCAAAAAAAAAGTTTCCATGGTCAGATGAACCTGAAAAACACTAGAACTACATATGTGTTTTGTTTTTGTTTTTTAATTTTTCCTTGAAGGATATTTAAATTAGAACCTTCAATGTGCTGATATGTACTAACTTTCTAAGATAGTATCTTTCCCAAAACTCTTTTGACCCTGGAACCCTGTATGAGGAAGAGTACCTTTGGAGCTTGTGTCCTGTGGAACATGCTGGGGGAACACTCCTGCAGTCCTGAACTAATTAGCTTCAAAGTCTAGATGTGAATGAGTTAATCCAGGGGCAATTAAAAAGGCCCTAGTATGGTATCTAATGGTAATGTCATTTCTGCAGAGCTAGGTCAGGAATGCTGGTGTGATGAGCTAAGGCAATTCAGGGGAACATCAAAATCAGTCTCATACTGGGTCAAAAGAAGGAAACAATTTTCTGAGATCACTGGAAAATAAAACCTTATCCAGAGTATGGATTACTGTACTTCCAAATGTACAATGAACTGTTGCCCTTTCTAAACTTTCTGTGTTCCCAGTTGCAGGAGAGTTAGATCTAGCAACAACTCGGGGCGGGGGGAAAGTCAGGAAAATCAAAGTATACTTGGCAAAGGAAGAAGTGATCACTGCCTTTGTGAATCCCTCATGTATGGATGAACATCCCAGTGACTCAATTCAATTGTGTAATCAACTTCCTAGAACCACTTCAGATAGGGTTGACGACGCCATCACTCACATAATCCTGTCTGCACAAAATGTTCATGGGTTGAAATCACAACAGTTGTATGCAATAAGGCCCATTTTAAATATCCAAATTGCATGGGCTCCCTGGTACTCAGTAAAGAATCCACCTACAATGCAGGAAACCCAGGTTTGATCTCTGGGTCAGTCAGGAAGATCTCTGGAGAAGGGAATGGCAACCCACTCCAGTATTCTTGCCTGGAGAATCCCATGGATAGAGGAGCCTGATAGGCTCCAGTGCATGGGGTCGCAAAGAGGGGAACCCAACTGAGTGACTAACACTTTCCCTTTCATATGCTCCTTCACTCTGTAAAACACTCTGTAATACTCTTACCCCATAGACAAGATGCTAGAGGCCAATGCCTTCAGTCCAAGGCAAGGAAGAGAATGTAGCCTTGGGTCCCAGTAACATGTACAGTTATGCTGTATTAGAATGGTGACCTCAGAGTCAAGTGCTTTGGGCAAGTTGGTCACATGAAATAAATGCCGGTCTTGGGAACTAGTTTCAGAGTTTTCCATGTAAGTATTATTTATTCCTTTCACTAGAGACCTGCAAATACAGTGAGTTAAAAAAAAAAAAAAAAGTTTCCCTGCCTTATCCCCACCCCACCACCCTCCCCCGCAACGCATCAAATTCTGACCCATTTTAAGAGTACAAATTGCCACTAGAGCAGCAGGAAAGCAGTGCATTAATGAAGACCTGGGCTTGGCACATTGCTGGGGGGGTCATAAGCACATGATCATTGGTTCCCAGCTTCATTTCTTAAAGACTATAAAACCATTCCAAAATTTGGCACCATGGGGGCTATTGGCAATGCTAACCCAGGCTAGGAAGCTGGGGTGACGTTTCCAAAGCTTTGGCTTCACATGCAAACTTCTCAAGTCAATTTCCCTAACTAGACTCAACCTTCCTGTCCCTAGAAAATGGGGCAGCTGGCTGGAGAGCCACAGGGCACCCCAGGTGAGGTCTGCACACCCCCAGAGGCTGGAGGCAGCTGAGAGAGAAAGAGACAGAGAGAGAGAGAGCGATCAAGCTCCAGGAGAATGGGGAAGGGAACAAAGTAGCCTGACTTGAGACATAACTAGTCATCAGATTGCGGCTATTTTTTGCCTGTTTCAAAAATCTACAAGCCAAAATGGGAGAAAAAGAGGCAGTAAGAAATACACACACTACTTGGTTAAAGTCAGGAATGGGTTCATTTCTACAAAGAAAAGTTTAGAAGATGCCTTGTGAACCTCAGTCAGAGGGAAAACCACACACTCCTGCACTCAGCACCATCTACTAAGACATTTCGCAGGGCAGAGAAACACTGATTTACTAATTTAGTAGTTTTTCTTCTTCATCTTCACCAAAACAGTACCATTTTCATTTTACACAATAACAATGATGACAGAACTTTAAAAAGTCTTTCCATTGTTATTTATGAATTCTGAGTTAAGTTAAAAATAGAAAAAGGAAAATTAACTATGTACTGTAACATGCTGACACTGCTTACTCTTGGACTCCAGTTAGAGGGTGGGCTCCAGTAACTTCATAATCAGAATGTCCCGAATCCCCAAACAAACTCAGGCCACCTGGCCTGACCATCCCATCAATAATCATAACCAGCATGTTTCCCACAACTCCCTCCCCACCCCCACCTCAAATACACACAACCAAACATTGTGCCTCTCAAGAGGCAGAAACTCCAATCTAACAGGTGGCAGGTATTTTGTACTGGAACATGCTACACTTAAAAAAACCAAAACCAAAGTTCTAATATCGTAAATTCCAATGTTAGTTTACAAAAGTACATCGCTTGGGAAACCATTATTCTTTCAGTTAAATAAAAGTTAAGAGCTCAGAGGGATCCAGACAGATCACAGTCCTCGGCAGCCACAAAGGGATCTTTGCATCCTCCCGAGTTCTCTCCTAGGACCTTCCACATTTGAAGAAGGCAGAGGAGGAGGTGGTCAGCGAATGGGGCCTCGGAGAAGCCATAAAGACAAATGCCCACTCTGGAAGGACAAAACCAGATAGATGCCCTGGTTTTTCAGACACAGACTGGGTGGGGATGCCATGAAAATCTTGTTTGGCTGTTTGAGCCCAGCATTTTCCATAATAAAATACTGAGAATGGAAACGTGACATTGGTGATAAGAAATGAAAAGTAGCAGGTCTGGCCCCAAAATAACTCAATGGTTTGCAACCAAACAATAAAGACTGCTGCCTTTCCACCATCTAGCAGAAGCACATCCCAGTAACTTACTACCGAATTCCAACAGGAGGCTGGGGACTCTGTACTTGGCTTCAGGGGGCACACATGCAGTTCTATGCAGCTGCTTCTCAGAACAACGCTTGAGAGACACTCAAAAGCTACTAGGAGAGAAAGAAATGCACAAAACCGGGCAGCTGGTGCTCAAGTCAGGATGGCAACCTCAGTAGCTTTCTCTCCCAATGCAAAGCAGCAAACTTCCCAGGGGATGCTGTGACTTATTTGGCCGTGATTTCCCCATCTATCCTTAAAGGTAGAAGGATTACGGTATTGCAATTTGCTTTTTTCCACTTAGTACTGTAAAAAAATCACGGTGTCTGGTGGTAAAGTTTAACAGCTGCCTATTCCATTAGGTAAGGTGTAAGCAAAAGGTTAAAGCCATGCACGATTAGGATAAACACACAAAGACTGGTTGGGTGGTATACAAAGTCTATTTAACTAATGAAGGCAGGGGAAGGTGACTTAAGGGGTGCAGGCGGTTCTCCTCCTCCCCACTTCCCTCAGCCTTCAAGAACAGCTGTGGAATAATAAACCATTTTCAAATCTGTTTCTGGGCTGCTGCAGAGCAGAAAAACTGGGCTCAGGAGGACAAAGCACCCTAGGGACAGCTCTGCCTCTCAGCAAGGGGCATGGCCACATTGGCTCTGACTCATGGGTTACCCACAGCATCTCCTGGGAGTCCTGTTCTGCTCATTGCTCCAGTGAGAGGACACAAAGTCTGATGATCCGAGGGCCCTGTAATGGATCTAAAAAGCAACTGTAAAACGAGAATATATGGCACATACGCCTTTCACGTCACACATGTGAATCTACAGCTATATATATTTTGGACATTGGATGAAAGTGTTGGGAAAATACGAAGAAACTATTTTCCAGCATCTCAACTACATTGGCCAAGAGCACCCTCTGTTCATACGGCACATAGACTTAAGACAGTTGGGGACAGGGAACCCCATGTCTGGGATGGATGATCCTAATTGTAACTCCCACACCTTTCACTACATTAAAAGAGACCAGTGTGTTGAAAGTCCTTTAGTCTAAGGCAGCTGAGACCCCGAAGGGTTCACTGCTCTTCTGTTTTACTGCTATTCCTGAACTTCACCACCATGACTGTTATATTGTCAGGGCAGCCTCTGTAAAAGGACTGTAAAACGATGCTCTTGGCCCCAAAGTGAGGTTCATCCAAGCGGTCCTTGATGAATCGAACAGCTTCCTCGTTGCTGAAAGCATCCCAGAGGCCATCTGATGCCAAGATCATGAACTCGGGCTGGAGCTTGTCCAAGTCAAAGGTCAGGATATCTGGATCTGGGATGACCACATTGAGGTTTTTCAGTGGATAATCCCCCAGCGATCGAGACATGGCCAGGATCCCCTGGACCCTCCAGGAGCCATTGAAACTGATAAAACCACCTGGAAAGAGAGAATGAGCCCATTAGCTTGAGCAGCTGCTCCCTCACATCCTGGTGTGATTCGTGTGCACCTGCAAGGGCTGACCTACTGTGTGTGACCTGTCATACGTGCTCCTGCTGGCACTGCCACGAGGGAACAGTGTTCCTCCTGCATGGTTGACGTCTGATGCTCTACTAATAGATCCTCGGGCCCTCATCCTTGGCATCTTAAAGGTCTTCAAGACTAAATCAGTAGGAATATTGAGGGTAGGAGTGGTGGATGGGTGAGAGCATCAGTTTTATTAATAACTAAAGAACACCTTAGCAGTGCAGTGACTGATAGTAGGGAGCCCCAAGGAGGGGATCTGGGGACAGCAGCAAAACAACACTGAAAGGCAGGTGGCTGGTAATGGATACAACCACTGGGACCCATCATTAGCATGAGGCCGCCCTTGGTTGTGCCTGTATTGATCGCAAACAGCTCCCCAACTGGGACAGGGATTAAAGGATGGTATATTTTAACAGAGTTGTTAAAGGCACAGGCTCTTGGGTCAGTCTACTAGGATCTGATTCCTGGCTCTGTTACTTCTAGCTCTGAGTGACTTTGGATGAGAAACTCGCTAATCCTTGGTTTCCCTGGTTGCAAAATTTGGACAATAATAAAATCTATTCCATTAAGAAGTTGTAGGAAATAGAGTTATTCTATATTAATCAGTTGGCACAGTGTCTGAATATAACATGCACTCAGTATTACCCGGTGGCTCAAATGGTAGAGTCTGCTTGCAATGCGGGAGACCTGAGTTCAATCCCTACCTAAGTCAGGAAGATCCCCTGGAGAATGAAATGGCTACCCACTCCAGTATTCTTGCCTGGAAAATCCCATGGCTGGAGGAGCCTGGTGGGCTACAGTCCATAGGGTTGCAAAGAGTCAGACACTACTGAGCAACTTCACTTTCACAGTATTATCTATTATTATTTTTTTTTTAAGGGAACTAGAACTTTGTTCATTTGCATGTTATGTCAGATATTTATTAAATATATGCTCCATGCAGGGCAGTTTGCAGGCTATAAAGTTGGACAAGATCTAGACCTTTTCCTAAAGAAGCAGAGAGTCTGGCAGGAGGGAAAATCCACCTGCATTAACAGCTACAAGCATAGAGCAGTATTTTTTCAGGGAGAACCTAGCACCTGTTAAATGCTATAAGCAGATAGAAGAGAGAGAGAGAAGATTTCCAGTTGTGATAATCAGGGCAGAGTGAGCATTAAAGCTCAGCTCTGAATGGAAAGATAGGTAGGACTTCCATGAGCAGGGATGTACAAAAACATTCCAGGAAGAGTGGTTTCCCAGACAAGAGTACGGGCTCTGGAATCACTGTCTGGGGTTTCAATTCAGGTCTCACCATTCACTAGCTGTGTGTCCTTGGGCACACAAGCCTCTTTGAGGCTCCATTTCTTTGGTTGAACAATGAGAATAACATTATCAACCTCATAAGGAAGGGAAAGAGAAAGTGTATGTAAAGCACCCAGCTTAGCTCCCAGCACAGAGTGAATGCACGGTAAATGCAGCTGACATCACTACTGTTGTACAAACAGCTTAAGGCAGGGAGACAGAAAGATTGACGTGTATTTTGACCTAGACTGGTTGGAGAGTATTGCGACACCAAACAGGAGGGGGATAGGTGTCCAGAAAGGAAGGCTGAGGCCAGAGAAAACACACGTAATAAAACCAATCATCGCTCATTAAGTCCTGCTGTAAAGTACACCCCCAACACAGCAGGTGAGATTAACCTCCTTGGAGACGCGGTCTGAATTTGCTCCTATAATCAGTTCCGGGTGGGGGCAGGGAAGAGGAGAGAGGATAAAATGGGCTGACATGTCAGAAGAGAGCGCTGAGGTGGCATCTCAGGTGTACCATATACACACTCCCACCGTGCTTCCTCAAGAGCAAGCTGACTGTGTCCCAAGTCCAGGGTCACAGTGGATGACTGAGGAGATGCTGTCTTCATAAGCAGGGAAGCTCATCAAAGCTTGAGAGGGGCTCTTAAAACACTGTGCCGTCCCATTGACAGAAAACCTGACCAGAGCTTTCATTAAAAATTATTCTGCATCTCAAGCAGTCACTGAAGCAGGAGGTTGTAATAAAATTCAACGATTTTGGATTCAACAGTACAGCTTCCCACTGTGAGAACTCAAATGTTGATTAGGTTCTGGGCAGAAGCTGGTATGCAGAGACTGATGGTCAATCTGCAGACTCCCCCAGAGGGCAGGGGCACTTCTTGGGCAGCCACCTGGGGGACCTGAGCTCCCTTGGGCAACAGGGCCTGCCGTGTGGCATGTGACACAGAGGCTACAAGCTGTGGTGGTCAGTTTGGGGAAAGAAGGGGTCGTCCCCTGCACAGGTAGAAAAAAAGAAAGTGTTAGTTGCTCAGTCATGTCTGATTCTTTGCGACCCCATGGACTGGAGCCCACCAGGCTCCTCTGTCCATGGGATTCTCCAGGCAAGACTACTAGAGTGGGTTGCCATTCCCTTCTCCAGGGGATCTTCCTGACCCTGGGATCGAACCCAGGTCTCCTGCATTGCAGGTAGACTTTTTACTGTCTGAGCCACCAGGAAAGCCTACAGGTAGAAAAGAATCCCCCCAAATTAACTATGAAAATGTAATCAGCTGGTAATCTTTCTTTAACTCTTTGCCAATGTCACCTTAGTGAGGCCCACACTGACCACCCCAACACTCCCCTTTCCTAACTTGTTCTGTGTCTCTCCATAGCAGTTATCACCTTGTAATAGACTAGATAATTTACCTGTTTTAACTTATTTATTAATAATGTCTGTCTACTCCATCCCCTCCCCCGTCTCAATTCCAGGATGTCCATATGTACCTCCAGCCCCTAGATGTTAAAAGAATAAAAAAGGGGTTCTCTCCCTCCTCCAACTGACATATATACTTGGATCAGGCATGGAGCTTGAGTATACACATGAACAGACCAAAGTTCCTGCCTTAAAGAACTCATGATCAGGAAGGCAAGACAGATGAAAGGGCCAGATACGTCCACATCCTGCGAAAAGTGACCCAAGAGGTCCACACAGGATGCCAGGGAAAGCCTGAAGGGGTACCTAAGCCAGACTGGGGAAGCCTTTGGCTCAGTGTGACAGGGAAGGTTGCTAAAAGGACATCCTGAAACCAAGTCTTAAAGGGCAAGGTCATTATTATCCACTGGACAGTGTGGGCAACACTTGCAAAGGCACAGACGTGTCAGCTCCACGGTTCATTTGGTGGTTAGTTTGGCACAGCTGGAAGTAAGCAGTATGGCAAGCAATGGCCCAAAGATCCCATTAGCCTTTAAACTAAGGGCTTTTTTTGGCTGTTGTGGACACGTTGGCCATGAAGAAGGGCAAATTCAGTGGCCATGCATTTGATGGGAAACATTACAAAGTCCAGTCCCAGCTGCCTCAACTGCAGCCTCTGTGCTGATCTGCTCCTCACTGGGTAAAGGAGTGTCTCTCTGGGGGAATCTCCCAGAAACCGCCTTGGCCACTTGAACAAGACAGCACACAGTCCTTGGAGGCACTGATAAGCTCACCGGCTCTCTTTATCCTCTTCCTCTCCTTTAGCTGGTAGGGTTTGTGATCATGAGACAAAGGAATGGCATTCCCATCCTTGTCACATAGGACCCCACGCGAGTCACCCACGTTGGCCACAGTGAGGTCTTTATCTGATAGCAGAGCAATCAAACACGTTGTCCCTGCAAAACAGAAGAGAGAGGCCACATGGGTGGTCAGCGGTGCTGTGAGGGTAAGCTGCTTCTAGAGGTTACTGGAGTCTTCAGGCATTAAAACTGCTCCTGCTGGACTGGAGCATCTGACTCCAGCCACTCCGGGAAGGAGGGCTGTTCACTTCAACAACACTGATCAGATCTGACAGTCAATTTTCTTAACCATGTTGGAGTGTCACTGAAATCGGCTAGGATAAGATGATCATTTTCCCAAATCATTGTTATCTCTGGTTCTCTTGATTTAAGTGGATATCACACTTAACAGGATTAGGAGAGAATCAGAAGCTTGAAGCTTCAGACAATGGATACTTATTTTCTGCCTCTTGTTGGTACTTAGGTTCTGTGAAACCCCAGTTGAAAGTGGGAAGAATGGGGGGTGGGCTCTCAGTGGGAGCACCTGGACACACCAGCAAATGACAGATGGTAACAACCAGATCCTATGGAGCCAGGGGCACAGCCTATGCAAACTAGTCTATACAGAGTCTGAGAGGAAAGACCAGGGGCCAGAAATAGGTCGGCTCCAGGGTGTGATGTGGGAGACCATCAAGGGAGAGGCAGGAAAACCTACTGTGATGAGAGAAATGACACCTAGGCCAATAGGAGGTGGGGCTTGAAGGTGGTCAGAGTCAGAAGGGAAGTAAGAGTGAAGAGCTGTTTACCTGGGGCCACAAAGACATACAAGGACACATTCCCTCTCCTCAAACTCTTCCTGGAACAAGAATGGATAAAAGCAATAGAACTACAGAGTCTGGTCTACTTGGAGGTCATCCTTCTTACCTGCCCATTACCCTCTGTTCAGCCCCCTCACCTTTCTCCTCTGGCCTTCTGACAGAGTCACTGAATATGCAAATACCTGCTGAAATGCACAATCCATTAAGCTCTTGCTTCAAACTGATAATGACCTTCCTTATTAAAATTATGCATTAATTAGTCTTCATTAATATTTAACCTCCTCATTAAGAAGGTCATATTCCATAACAGAATGTAAACTGCATCTAAATAGCTCTTGCTCTTCATAGAAAAACAGCAAAGGCTAAATTCTTAAATAGACATAAAGAATAAATACAGGTTGATATCAAGAGGGAGGAGAATAATCAGTATATTCAGCTATTATATAGTTCTATTCAAAATTCCACGCTAAAGCCTGTGTAGCTCAAAAGTGCCTTGATTAGAAATGGAAACACATGAAATGTTGGTTGTCTCAGGATGTCTGATATGAAAGGCCTTGTAAAGGAAAAAGACTAATCTCAGGATTATCAAAGCAAATCACAACCTTTTATCTTAAAAAAACTGTAAGAATGAAAATGTAACCATAAGAACAATCCATATGATTAGAAATTGTTATTCTTAGTTTTTGATATTAGCTGCATTCTGGTGTTCAACTGACCTCACTTTGTCTTCAAGCATCTGCTTGTGTTAACCTGTTGATTACAATGACAGCACAAATTTTCCTAGAAGGCACACGCTCGGAAGTTTGAAAGGTGAAATGGAGACACTACGTTATTGGGGTATTGTATGGTTTGGGGGTATCATTCAACTCAAAGACCCCCTTTTCTTCTCACTTGGTGCACTTTGAGAAATCGTAGCTCAGAAAGGACTTTCAGGTCCCCATATGAGGGAAGCACAAGGATCCACTTGGCTGAGCTATGAGCCCCTTCCACACCCCCATTTCAGTCACAGCAGCCCTATATCCATTGTTAGCTTAATTGAACTGCGATGTATCTTTTGTTTTTAAGAGGAGAGAGGTCATTCCTATGGTCAGAAAAAAAATTGAGATTTAATTGTATACGGGTTTAAAAACCCCTGAAGGATTTTAAGGAGGATAGTGATATGATGAGATCTGTGTTTTATAAGATCACATCGGTGGCTCTGTGGAAGGTAAACTAGAAGCAGGGAGAACAGGGAGAGTTCATGAGAATCTGAATTACTGTTGTAAACAAAAGGATCGAGGATCAGTAACAGATTATTTAAAATCAGAACGGACAGGTCATAGAGAATAAGGAAATAAAGGAGAGGGGGAAAAGTGAAAGTGAAAGTGAAGTCGCTCAGTCATGTCCGACTCTTTGCGACCCAATGGACTGTGGCCCACCACGCTCCTCCGCCTGTGGGATTCTCCAGGCAAGAGTACTGGAGTGGGTTGCCATTTCCTTCTCCAGGAGATCTTCCCAACCCAGGGATTGAACCCAGGTCTCCCACATTGCAGGCAGACACTTTACCATCTGAGCCACCAGGAAAGCTCAAAAGGAGAGGGGAGAAGTCTAGAATAATGTCCTGGTGTCTCAAAGACAGTGGGGAGGGGCACGGGGTGCTCCATGGACAAGCACTTAAGGAAATGTCTACTTGGGCTTCTGGGAAAGGCTTTCTCTCTCACTGAAGGAGACACCATGCAGAACACAACACATTTCTTTGGCCTCGTGTGGCTCCTGTGTTTCCTGGAGGGGTGGCAGCCATGTTGCACCAGGAGGGGCTACAGCTCAGAGTCAAGGCTCTGTGCCCAGGAGGAGGAGCCAAGGAGTGAGAACCTGAGTCCCTGAGACATCACAGGACTTCTGAACCAGCCTAGACTTGCCCTGTTCTTGTTCTGGGAGACACCAAATGTCCTTACTCTCTAAGGCTTTTCATGTTGGATTTTATTGTTATTTCTTCTTGTGGTATCCTAACTGGTTCAAGGGCTCATTGTTCAATAAGGCAGTTTCTGGATGAGAGATTTAGTGTGACTGCTTTGCTTCATTCACACATGAAGATTCACGGCTTGCCAACTTCTCTGTCAAGAACACAATCCTATTGTTCCTATGGGTCAATAAAATCTACCTCCTGGTGTGGATTTCAGGAATGTACCACTTTGCAAAAGTGGAAACTGCTTGTGTCAACAATGGACTCTTAGACCGGACAAAAGGGGTGAGCCCCAGATGGCAGAACGAGAGTTGCAGGCAGCGTTGAGGATCACTGAAATGTTACCATTCTCCCTCCATAGAAAACTGCCTGTGTCCTGGGTGGAGGCCCAAGCATGATTGGAAACAAAACACAATGCTTCACTGTAAACAACTTATTGTTTGGAATTTGCAGTCTTAGCTCAGGATTACAAGAGATAATTTATAATCTAATCTTACGTTATAGCAGAATGTAACTACCTGATGGTTCAGAAAAATGCACATTATGCCCAAGAGGAAACACGCCAAGCCTTTTGTCTTTGGGCCTCTGTGTTCCCTCTGCCTAGCACAGTGCCTGGTCCTTGACACTGGCTGAATTGCACATGGTGATGATTCAGTTCAAGCATGACATCTTCAGAGGCCCTCTCTGATGGGGGATCTAATTTCCTCTTGATGTCCTTTATTACCTTCAGAACACATAAGTATGTAAATATCTTGTTTATTTCTTTAAGTAATTTATTTAATGCCAATCTTCCCCTGTACAATGTAAACTTCACAAGAGTAAGAATATCACCTGCTTGTTCTTCCTCCTATAATGCTTAAGTCTAGAATACCGCAGACCTCAATATTTGCTGAATAAACAACAGAGGAGTGATAAACAATCACACACTCTCTTTGGTCCTGATCTAATGTTATGCTAAGCCCCTGCCGTCTTGCTCTGAGTATATCAAACCAGTTCAGTAGCACACTGCACAACATCTTCTAGATATTGCCACAGCAGGGAGATACCCAACTGTAGCAAAATACATTTTTTACACTGATCAAAACATAAGGACCCTCCTGTACATGTATAAGCATGCTCACAGGCACACTGTTAGCAAGTAGACCAAAGTTCCAGCCTAGGCCTGGCCCTAGCTCTTTCCTCCAGTCCAGGCTCTTGGGCCAATGCAAATGAAACATGGGTAGGGTGCCCATCCTCAACAGCTTCCAAAGCCATAGCACGTTGGGAAGTAATAAAAATGCATCATGGTGACCATTACATGAGCAATCTGTGTCTACTTCTGACCTCAATTTGTACTTCAGCAAAGCAGGCACGTTTTTGTGTTGTTCTATTAGTTCTTGTTTTCCTTAGGGAAGAACACACAAAGGCCAATTACTTATTAGCCTATTTCTCTAAACCAGCATGTTCTCTCTTCGTTTAATTTCTAGGATGCAAAGTAAAAGTAAACAAGAAAATCTGTTCTGGACTTACCTAAGTATTTTTATTGGCTAACATTATTCAGTGAATTCATCTGATGAGTTGAGCTGGAGAAAAATGTAAATCTTAATGAGGGATAAGTAGTTTGGGACATCTCAGCCATCTTTCAAAATCCGAATTGAAAACTTTTCCAGTGAAACTAGTAACAAAGTAGTAATAGTTTGTTCAGCACTACGAATGCCACTAGTGTCGGTCACTCGGTCGTGTCTGACTCTTTGCAGCCCCATGGACTGTAGCCCGTCTGGCAAAGAATACTAGAGTGGGGAGCCGTTCCCTCCTTCAGGGGATCTTTCCAACCCAGGGATCGAACCTGGGTCTCCCACACTGCAGGCAAATTTTTTATTGTCTAAGCCACCAGGGAAGCCCGTGAACCCACAAACACACTTGCAGTTGATTTCCTGACACATTATGGTTGAGAAGAGGTAGGTATTATTCTTCCATTTAAGCAGATGAGAAAAATGGGACTCAGAGAATTCAAGTGTCATATCCATGATTACATGACTCAGTGCGTATGTAATGAAAGACCAAATTGACTAAAAAACCAGGGAATCCGGAATTATTAGTAGTAACAATAACAATGATAGACCTATTGTTTATGCATTTTACTATAATGCTAAACATTTTATTTATATTATGTAACTTAATCTGCACTAACTACAAGAAGGCATAATTATCTCCATCTAACAGATGGGGAAACTAGGTCTCAGACAATACAGCAATCTGCCCAGGTCACTCACGTGGTCTGTCCGATTCCCTGGCCCAAACCTTTGATAACTGGCACTCCTTGCTCTAAACTGTTCTCTTCCACCTCCAAGAAGGAATGACTCCTGTGACCAGTTTCTGCATTTGTGTTTCAAATAGTCCCCATCAACTTGCCCTCTTTTGTAGTATAAACTAGTGCACGTTACAGAAATGTCTGTAAACCAGAAAAAATTCTGATTAGTGTGAGATGAATTTCCTTTCATATAACTGTAGTCTTGATTAACTTAAAGCTGATACATTTCAAATTCTCAATAATGATCAATCAGAAAATATCTGAACTTCTGCAGGTAAAAAGCAAGCAACTTGGATTAACTTTACATCCTTTCCAGCTTGAACATTTTGCTGGTTTTGAATAGGAACTGCAAACTCCTATGCCTTCAGGTATGAGAAAAAGCTTATGATCCTCTTGGAGTAGCTTTACCCCTGTACTTTTGACAGGATCCTGGGTTCTGAAGATGTTTTTTACTCTAAGAATGGGCAAGCATGAAGATAGGAGGCAACTGACACCAGGTTTCAGTGCTGGGTCCACAGCAAGCAGTGGTGGGGCTTGTGGCAAACTAGGAATGCATGCTAAGGGGGCAGCATTTCCTCTGCAGTGAAAATGGCTGCCATGGGGGAATGAAGGCCCGATGTAAATAGTTATCCAGATTTTTCAAGAGAAGCTGTTTTTATGTGAACTCTGACTTATATAATGGTGACCACTTTTATTAAAAAAAAAAAAACAATGCAGGCCACATACTGCTATATTTAAAATGGATAACCAACAAGGTCCTACTGTATGGCACAGGGTACTCTGCTCAGTGTTATACGGCAGTCTGGATGGGAGGAGAGTTTGGGGGAGAATGGATATATGTATATGTATGGCTGAGTCCCTCTGCTGTCCACTGGAAACTATCACAGCATTGTTAATCAGCTATACTCCAAAATAAAATAAAAAGTTAAATAAAAATAATACAGATAACAACAATGTAAAAAACCCAATGCATGCCAAACAATAGGCAACTGTATGTCAAATGATTCTTTGACCCATTAGACTGGCAACTTCTTTTTGACCCAGGATGACACCTTATTCACTGCAGTATTCTTATCACAGTGCTTCGTACTCTGCACAGGCCCTAATGTTGGGAGGGATGCTAAGGACTGAGGTGGTGGTAAGGGAAGTGGGGGTGCTTATCTATATACAACTTATACTAATTGTAGTATTTATACAATTCACATCTTCGGTTCAGTCGCTCAGTCGTATCTGACTCTTTGCGACCCCATAAACTGCAGCACTCCAGGCCTCCTTGTCCACCACTAACTCCTGGAGTTTACTCAAACTCATTTCCATCGTGTTAGTGATGGCATCTAGCCATCTCATCCTCTGTTGTCCCCTTCTCCTCCTGCCCCCAATCCCTCCCAGCATCAGAGTCTTTTCAAATAAGTCAACTCTTCACATGAGGTGGCCAAAGTATTGGAGTTTCAGCTTTAGCATCATTCCTTCCAGTGAATACCCAGGACTGATCTGCTTTAGGATGGACTGGTTGGATCTCCTTGCCGTTCAAGGGACTCTCGGGAGTCTTCTCCAATACCACAGTTCAAAAGCAGCAATTCTTCTGTGCTCAGTTTTCTTCACAGTCAAACTCTCACATCCATACACGAGCACACGAAAAACCACAGCCTTGACTAGACGAACCTTTGTTGGCAAAGTAATGCCTCTGCTTTTTAATATGCTGTCTAGGTTGGTCATAACTTTCCTTCCAAGAAGTAAGCGTCTTTTAATTTCATGGCTGCAGTCATAATCTGCAGTGATTTTGGAGCCCAGAAAAATAAAGGTGTGAAAAAATTCACACCTTTGTCCTATGTAAATATATATACTCTTATTTTTTGAAAAATATTAACAGAGTTATCCAGTTGATGGGATGTTAGACCACTTTGTTTTCTTTATACTTTTCTGTATTAAGATGAATGTAATGTTACTTAAAACCACAAATTATTCACAATGTTTCAGAAGGCATATCCCATAAATTATTCACAACATTTCAGAAAGTATATCCACTGCATGAAGCAAAGTATTCAAGACATAAAACAGAAAAAGCAGAACCGACAGTCATGGTAGTAGGATACGGTACAGGTAGAAAAAAGACACAGAGGAACAGCAGTAACAAACGACAACAGCACCACTGTCGACAGATGGCCAAGTTCAAATTCAGGTCTGACCATCAGTGACTATCCATCATCGACTCAGTGACAGACAAGGGAAGCTCAGCTGCCTTCAGGCTCCCTGCACAGCCTCACCTCACCTCTGAGCAGGGCTATCTACAATTTCTACTCAGAGCAAAACACCCAGCCCTGAAACTGAAGGTGAAAGTGCTAGTCTTTCAGTCATGTTCAACTGCCACCCCACGGACTGTAGCCCACCGGGCTGCTCTGTGCATGGGATTCTCCAGGCAAGAATACCACAGTGGGCAGCCATTCTCTTCTCAAGGGGATCTTCCCAACCCAGGGATCAAACCCAGGTCTCCCACACTGCAGGCAGATTCTCTAATGTCTGAGCTACCAGGGAAGCTCCACTCAGCCCTGAGTTCCCATCAAAACACAGTACCTTCAACCCTTTGCACTCCCCTCCCCCTCTTCCTGTATGCAGACAACTATGATTTAAAAAACTAGAGCAACGAGAATCCCTATTTTATGAAAGTTCAGCTTACTGCAACATCTTCTTATGTGCCTGACACTGCAGTTTCACTTTTTCTGGTGAGGGAGTGGGAGGCTGGGCTGAGTGGAGAAAGCCGGATGTGATTAGCTGGGTGCGATTAGCCGGTGCTTGCCTGTTTCAAAGCAGTGGATGTTTTCCCAGTGAGGCACCACACCGTGAATGCCACTGGCTCAAGCTACCAGTGATTTCCCTCTGTGACAAAAAGTCTTGTAAGAGAATTTAAATTTTTTCCTTTTTTTTTTCTTCAGAAAAGAGAGAAAGAAATTGGGAGATAAGTGAAGAAGAGGTGACAAGGGGAAAGGGAAGGAAGTGGACACACACAGGAGCAGAGAGAGACTGAGAGAGAGAAAAACAGAGAGAGGGAGAGAGAATGAATGACTATTTCGGAGAAGGTGCTACAGCTGCCTAAAAGCCATTCTTTATGCACAGCAAAGGAGAATCAATACATTCATATGATAAGCAAAGATAGGTTTATCTTGAAAAGGTTTGACAATGAATGTGAGTTCAATAACACAATTCCAGAGCCTAAATGACATCAAGGCCTGGTAACTGACAGAAATTATATTGGTGTGCAACATATTGGAAAAAGAGCAGGCAAAGCCAGCCATTAATGGAAGCATTACGGGAAATGATAAGATCACTGTCGGCAGGGGCTTCTAGCCCCTACCTCCCACAGCCAACATTGTGATGAGTCCTGAAACACAGATAAAGTTTCAGGCAGCTTGGAGATAAGGCTCCTGGGCCCCATCCCCCATCTGCACAATCTCTAAGTCCACCAAAATTTGACTTGCTTGGATCCTGCTCACCACTCTTGTAATCGTTAATGCCACGGCAGAGACACACCTGCCTGGGACAATCCACTGTCTGAAAAACTAGAGTGAGCTCTAATCTCTCCTTCTTTATTCCTTTTCTCTCATTATTGCCTGAGTCTTTGCATCCCATGCTCTATATCCTCAGGCCATCTTTGAATTTCTATATTAATGTGCATGGCTGGGGCTACTAAATTAATAGTAACTAACTTCTCAAGCCATAAGTCAATAACTCTACTGTAATGAGTCTTGTGAGTCTGAAAGCTATTTTATGCTATAAGGGCCCTGAATGGAAAGCAACTGGAAAGAGATCTACGTGCAGAGAGATACGTGTGGGTCAAATTGTGAGAGCTGCTATATACTGTCCATGCACCATGAAAGCAAGTGAAAGTGTTAGCGCTCAGTTGTGTCTGACTCTTTGCGACCCCATGGACTGTAGCTCACCAGGCTCCTCTGTCCATGGAATTCTCCAGGGAAGAATACTGGAGTAGATAGCCATTCCCCTCTCCAGGGGATCGATCTTCTTGATCCAGGGATTGAATCTGGGTCTCCCACATTGCAGGCAGATTCTTTACCATCTGAGCCACCAGAGCCATTTGCTATGTGCAGAGGTAATTTCTTTAATTCTAACAGCCTATGAGGTACTATTGTCCCCATTTTACAGATGATAAAACTGAGATTAAAAGAGCAGCCCAAGATCATGCGGCTAGTGAGGGACAGAATTTAAGTAGTCTGTTGCCTGAGTGTTGCTTTCAACCTTGAAGCAGGCTGTGGCTAGCCCATGGTTCTTGTTTCTGTGCAAACCAGATGTCTTAAGGCAACTCTTCCTTAAGAGATTTATTAAGGAGATTAGCATCTTCAAAAAAGGGCCGTAATACATGTTCAAGTTGACAATGACTACAGTGTGAACAGTGCCTCCTAGAACCTGTGGGCAAATATGCATGGTGATGTGGGCAACCCTGCTTCTAGGCTATACCCTGGGCCTGGCCACCCTATACCACCTGTCCCAGAAGGGAAGAGACCAGAGGAGAGGGTCGCTCAGTGAGGAATTTCAGCAGAACAGCTGAACATGAGAGGTTTTCAGCTCCACGTGAAGACTAGCAGTAGTCCAAAAGCCCAAGCTGGAAGAGTGAAATACTGACAGCAACACATGTGAGGCCACATCCCAGAGAACATTAAGGCCTTCTTCCATGAAGGCCTGAAGTATTAGCACTAAGAAGGCAAACCATCTCGTGGCTTTCCAGACAGAGAGGGCAGTGATAGGACGCACCACACAGAGAGGCTCATGTGAGCCCCCCACAACATGGCACCCCTTTCGGTCCTCCTTTTTAACCGAAGCTGTCTCAACTTCCCCTCATCACATGCTGGAGGGCAGAGTGGCAGAAATAACACCGTGTGAGAAAACAAGCTCTATTACCAATTGTAATTTTCTCTTCCTCTCTGAGATTTCTGCATAAGCAAAAATATCAGCCACTGAGTTTAACACTGGCTGACTGTGAGGCAATCAGTTTGATGGCAAATTCTATTATTTTAAACCCTAGGTAATCTAATTCCAGATTTAGGTTTATTTGGGCTCTTCCTTGGCAGACATACAGTAATTAATAAAATGACAAGAAGAAATAAGAAACCAGGTACAAGTGCCAGAAAGGTCTTTTCCACAAATGAGCTGTGTTATCCTAAATAAGATAATCTATTTTATGGGGGGAGGGAAGTTAGGGTTAGGGTGTGTGACCTGTCACCTCAGTCATGTCCGACTCTTTGCGACCCTATGGACTATAGTCCTCCAGGCTTCTCTGTCAATGGGATTCTCCAGCCAAAAATACTGGACTGGGTTGCCATGCCCTCCTCCAGGGGATCTACCCAACCCAGGGATCGAACCCACGTCTCCTGCATTGCAGGTGGACTTTTTACCCACTGAGTCACCTCGATAATTCAAACGTTCAGAATCTGATGGAGTATTCATTAAATTTTCATACTTCACCCAAGTTAAAATTATACATGTTACCTGATGCTCTTGAATAGCATTTTAAAATTAAAGTGTTCTTCAACTTCACTTTTCAACTACTGTAGTAGTTCAGTGTGGACATGTTGAAGAGTCACTTCCTGTTTAACTGGTCACATACTGGGAGTCTGAGAAAACCACAGCAGGGGCAGGTCCTCATACTTTAGGAGCCTCTATCTTCCTCTCTGACGTGACTATTTTGAGGTATGAGTAAGCATGCATGCTTTTCTAAAACTCATTAACATCCTGCTCATTACTCTGGTTGACATTTAGTTCAGATGATAACATGCTGCTGAAATTAATTTCTAATTACACAATCACAACCTAGATTCTAAGTTCTGTGTCTTTTAATGGTAAATAAAATCAATTTCATGGTTTTTTGATTCTTCCTACATAAGCCAGAGATGCACTACTATATTTTTTCATGTCTTCATGTTATATCAGAATTCTTCAGTGAGATATTTCGTTTCTTTTTAGGGCTCCCAGCCCTAAATTACAAGTACTGTTTCTGCTTCTTTATGAATGCTATGGGAACAAGGTATAATACGAACTTCTGAAACTGAGCTTTATTAAAAGGGGCATTTGCTTTTTAATAAAAGGCAGAGAGAGCAAAGAGGAGAAGGCTGGGAATAAGAGGTACAGTCTGATTCATCTGGTGCTTGGCAGAGATTTGCACTTTCTTTGACCTTTTCTTTTTTTCCTCAGCACAGAATCAACCCTTTCCCCTATTCTTTCCATTAAAAACAAACCTGATCTTCGAGGTTATTAAGTGGGAGCTTCCCTGGTGGCTCAGACAGTAAAGAATCTGCCTGAAATGCAGGAGACCTGAGTTTGATCCCTGGTTTGGGAAGATCCCCTGGAGAAGGAAATGGCAACCCACTTCAGTATTCTTGTCTGGAGAATTTCACAAACAGAGGAGCTTGATGGGCTACATTCCATTAGGTCGCAAAGCATTAGACACAACTGGAGGTTATTAAGTTATCTTTACTTAAATTACCATATAGCTATCTACCTACTTACCTACATATGTGTGCATGTGTGTGTGTCTGGGGGGGCAGTGTGGGTGTGTTGGAAGGATGACATCTGGCGATATTAATGGAAATTCCTGCCCCATGTGTGGACGGAACCCTCTTTCACTCAGTGTGAGGCACTCATTGTCCCAGGGAAGATTAGGAATACTGTGGCTGAAGTGCAAGGAGACAGAAGTAGTCAGATTTAGCTTCTAAGGTTCAAAGAGACTGGAAACTCACAAAAAGACAATGTTCTCAAGAGAAAAATCTTCTTGAGCATCCATTAGCCTTGGTTCTTGGATAAACCATATGAAGGTGGAGCAAGTTCTCCTGCCCACAACTGCTCTCTTCCTGCTCCCCTGACATGTAAGGCTGGGCAGGCAGGAAGGTTGTGATGGGGGGAAGTGGAGGGAAGACAGAATATTTGATGTGTGGAGCTCCAAGAATGATATGGTGCTCAAAGCACAGGAGACTGGACCGCTTTCCAGTAAGAGAAGGGTAAGAGCCCAAGAGATCAGAAACCTCTGCCCCAGTGTAGAGAGGCAATGGCTGAATGAGGCCACTTGGACAGCCCAGTGTGGAGCAGAGAGGAGAGCTGAGGACTGCTAGGCTTGCCCTGAGGAAGGAAAGATACCTCTCAAGAGCATAAGATACTTCCAACCACAGGTCCGGGAGACCCTGGGTCATCCCAACAAGTGTCAGGATAGTAACAACAACCTGATAACGTAGATCACTCCTGGAGGAAAGGGGTGTGAGCACATGGCTCAACTTGGTATTTACACTTAAGAACCTGAGGAAAAATCAGGAAATTACAGCATATATCTACTAATGAATATGGCAAGATTTTAGTAACAGATCCAATATGGACTCAAAATCTGTTACATTCAGTTCTATGGAGACAAATGAAGTTAAATTTCACGTTTATTTTGTAACTGTGCAATGCGTGTGTGCGTGCATGCACGCATCTGCCTGTTTATTGGCTATCTATCGCACATTTCACATGTTGAATTTTACCCTGACTTCTGTTCAGTTCAGTCACTCAGTCGTGTCTGACTCTTTGTGATCCCATGGACTGCAGCATGCCAGGCTTCCCTGTCCATCATCAACTCCCGGAGCTTGCTCAAACCTCATGCCCATCAAGCTGGTGATGCCATCCAACCATCTCATCCTCTATTGTCCCCTTACCCTCCTGCCTTCAATCTTTCCCAGCATCAGGGTCTTTTCAAATGAGTCAGTTCTTCGTATAAGGTGGCCAAAGTATTGGAGTTTCAGCTTCAGCAACAGTCCTTCCAATGAATATTCAGGGCTGATTTCCTTTAGGATGGACTAATTTGATCTCCTTGCAGTCCAAGGGACTCTCAAGAGTCTTCTCCAACACCACAGCTTAAAAGCATCAATTCTTCATTGCTCAGCTTTCTTTATAGTCCAACTCTCACATCCATACATGACTACAGGGAAAACCATAGCTTTGACTAGACGGACTTTTGTTGGCAAAGTAATGTCTCTGCTTTTTACCCTGACTTAGGCATTATGAAATCAGCTAGTACCAACAATGTTTGACAACTAAACAAGACTGCCTTGGGCACTGAGTTAGTTAACACATATCTGAATTATTACTGTATTACTGTGTTAGTCACTCAGTCGTATCCAACTGTTTACAATCCCATGAACTGCAGCCCCCACCAAGCTCCTCTGTCCATGGAATTCTCCATGCAAGAATACTGGAGTGGGTGGGTAGCCATTGCCTTCTCCATTAACATATACCTATTACTGAGGAATTCCAGATGGAAGGTGAAACTGTTTCCAAAGACAAATTTGCCATTGTGAGGCACACCCTTGGTAGGTTGTGCAGCTACACATAAGTTATTTTCAAATGATCTTTTCCATTCAAACAGAACACAGTCATCCCCATTTAAAGGGACAAAATAAAAGTTGTACAATTATGTTTATTTGGGATAATTAAAACAAATCTGATTTGAGGCTAATTTGATTCAATAAATATTAATTCTCCAGTTTGCTTTTGGTTCAGTGGACTACAAAACTGACTCAAACTCGATGTCTCCAGGAAGGCTGCATCTTCAAAGATCTGATAAAATCCTGACTTTAATTCCATCTGGCCCATGCCCAAAAGTGATATCGCATCTCTATACCTACAGCCAAGAATATCCAACCATATTCCTTCATGATAATGACCATCTTTCTTCTCTTTCTCTCTCATACCTCTATGTTCTGTACCTAACTGGAAGTGTGTATGTGTTGACTAAATAGTTTTATGGCCTTTGTTCCCTTATTCTGTGCCTGTGTATGCATGTGTGCATGCTAAGTTGCTTCAGTCATGTCCTACTCTTTGCTACTCTACGGACTGTATCCCTCTAGGTTCCTCTGTCCATGGGATTCTCCAGACATGAACACTGGTATGGGTTGCCATATTCTGTGCCTACTGTGTATAAGTTACTAGGTTTGGTGCAGGAATAATAAAGATGAACAAGATACAGTCCTTCATCCCCAGCACTTACTGCCCAATGGCAAGATGGAATTAGACACTTAGGATCCAGTATGGTAAACGCTGTGACAGTGCTATGGATGAAGGAGGAAATGGCAACCCCCTCCAGTATTCCTGCCTGGAGAATCCCATGGACAAAAGAGTCTGGCAGGCTACAGTCCATGGGGTCACAAAGAGTTGGACATGACTGAAGTGACTTAGCACACACGTGCTATGAGAGCTGGGATTGTGGGTGGGGGTCACGGCAGAGGGGGCATGGCTCAGGCTACGGAGATGCTGGGTGGTGAGGAGATATGCAGGGAGGATGACTGGGAAGACGTGAAGCCTGAACGTTCTTGAAGATGGAATAGGGTAAGGAATTTGTGTAACTTAATTTGGTTCTTGGCACAAAGGAGGAAGTAAAGAAAGAATCTGTAGGGTAAAAATGGATGATGAGAGTAGCTCTCTGAAGGAGATTTCTTTATAGTTCATTTCAAAACAAAGTCTAGAACAAACACTTGTTTATACTCTAACCTGATAATGCCAATTCTTGAATTTTTTTCCTAAGGAAATAATCAGAGATATGAACAGAGCTTCATATATAAGGATTAACCTCATAGAATTCAAACAAGATAATAGAAATAACCAAAATGAACAGATGTATAAAACATCATGGAATATTCAAATAATAAAAGCACTCCAAGGACATTAAATATAGTGTTTCTGAAGAACATACACTGTGCTTGTAAGTGAAAAATAAAAACTGTACATAAATTACTTTAAAATATAACACATTAGCATTTTATTTGAAAAAAATGATATATATAAAATATTTCAACTGCAATTACTTCAATAAATACATGTGTGTAAATGTATGCAGAAAAATGTTAGAAGGAAACAAAAATAGATTATTAAAGTTCATTAAAGTTTTTTAAAAAGATTGTTCTGAATTTTCCTCAGTTTTATTCATTTAATGTGACTCATTTATAGAAACTTCACTTTTTATCAAATTCAGTGCTTTTTACTTTCTTGTTCCTTGATGTTATTAGGCACTTTTATCCTTCCCACTGCGGGTCTTCTGTTATGA
The DNA here is from genome assembly GCF_023091745.1 of Budorcas taxicolor. Classification (NCBI taxonomy): domain Eukaryota; kingdom Metazoa; phylum Chordata; class Mammalia; order Artiodactyla; family Bovidae; genus Budorcas; species Budorcas taxicolor. The sequence continues at coordinate 170,526,900 of NC_068910.1, forward strand.
TCTACAATGACTTGACTGGATTTTCAGTTGAGCTGTTTGATTTTACTCACTGAACCAACTTGTTAACTAACAAGACTGGGGCTATGCCTCCACTGGTTCCATTTTGGCTGATGGCTAATATAGCTCTAGAAAAAGAAAGGAACAGTGTCAGGGGGGACACCAAGCCCCAGACTCATGATGGGTAGGGCTCAGAACGCTCCACGTTTGTGACACCACACTCGTGTGACACCATCACCCTACATGATTAGCTGCTGTTGCCCAGAAAGTGACAAGGGATGACTGTAGAGGGCAGAGGGCAGCAGGAACAGGCTGATTATGATGCATTTCCTGCACAGGAACCCCTGACCAGGGAGAGCCAGTTCCCCAAAGAACTGGCTTGGGGAGATTAGGTCTATTCTTGTCTAAGCAGGTGGTTAGGTCTGTTCTTATTGTGACCATTGCTGAGTGGGTGTCACATTACAGGAAGTGAGGCTGATGAGGGGAGTGGGGGAAGGAGGGGAGGACAGGAGACAAAGAAAGAGTCTCAAGATGCCCAAATCTCAAGCCACAAGGAAAATGTCATTAACTAAACAATTTATAGCAGGCCAGGCACTCTGCTTGCTGCTCACACATGCCTGACTTTATTTTACTTTCACAAAAATCCGGCAAGGTGTACACTGTTATCATCACCATCACCCCCATCTCTCCATTCTACAGATAAGACACAAGAGGCTCTCCAAGGTCACACAGCTTTTGAGTGGAAGCATTGGAAGTTGAACCCAGATCTGACACCCTGAATCAGGCCTTAAAAATATTCTCTAAGAAAATTTAATCAGGAGTGTGACAAGGAAGCAGTCAGTTTTGCCAGCAAACAGCTTTATTTTAGGATCCTTTAAAGTTTATATTTGCTTCCACTGAGGAACAATACAGGGAAATATACAAACCAGATATTCAAAGAAACCTTCCTGGTACAGTTTACAAATGATGTATAAAATATTTTTAAAAACTGTTTTCTAATTCATGACTGAGTTGGAAGATAAGTATGTGGTTTTCCTGGAGATTAGAAACAACATGAAGGGGAAAAGCCCAAGAAGTAAGTGAGAGAGAGAGATTTTCTCAGGTCAGTAAAGAGCAAGGAGATTCTATGATTAGTTCAAGAACACTGGGCTCTAAGTAGGTTTAAATCCCCTCTTGACCACTGACTGCGTAATATGCAAACTGCAGGAGACATCTTGTGAACTGAAAAATAAGACCCCATCAAGGAGCATAACCTCCATTTATTTAAACACTACTCTCAGGATCACTACAAGGTCAGCTGATGGCTGAGAAGTGGAGCTTCTCACAGCCATACTGCCCTTCTGCACCAGCCCTAAGTTGAACTGGCTTCTGAAGGCAGTTTTTTTCACTTGTCTCCAGTCTATTTTCCAGGCAAATGTGATGAAGTCACCTCTGACTTGAATACAAAACAAGGTTGTTAAACATTAAGCACGATTCATGGAATTGAATTTTGCCTAAAAGGGCTTCCCTGGTAGCTCAGCTGGTAAAGAATCTGCCTGCCATGCAGGAGACCCCAGTTCAATTCCTGGGTCAGGAAGATCCCCTGACTGAGCAACACACACACACCTCACCTCTGCATACCACATCAAGTTTTGCCTGGTAACACATGGGGTCGCAAACAGACATGCCTGAGTGACTCAACAACAACAAAAGACACACACACACACACACACCCCTAACTCCAGTATTCTTGGGCTTCCCTGGTGGCTCAGCTGGTAAAGAATCTGCCTGCAACAACAGGTTCAATCCCTGAGTTGGGAAGATCCCCTGGAGGAGGGCATAGCAACTCACTCCAGTATTCTTGCCTGGAGAATTCCACGGACAGAGAAGCCTGGCAGGGTCTACAATCCATGGGGCCACAAAGAGTTAGACATGACTGAGCAACTAAGCACAAGGTTGTTAAACATTAAGTATGATTCATGGAGTTGAATTCTGTCTAGGGCTCTTCCAATGGGACTGCTTCTCTCTACCTACTTCATGCAGTTCCTGAACAAGCAAAATGTCTGTAAGAGCCTCACTCACACTGAGCTGGTTGTGGGTCTACCAACTGCGCAAAACTGGTAGGCAGAAGGGGCCTTAGGTGGGAAGGCATGTGGTTTCAGCGTCGGTTTGGCCTCATACAGCCTCTGAAGGTGCTCTAAACCCCAGGGTGGCACTGTTGTAGACTTGCTGGGTTCCTAATACTCTGGCTGAGTTTATAAATGATGCTTATTTAGCCTCTGAACTCCTCTGCTAGCTGGCCCAGAGGCTAGAGTTATTCATTCATTTAGAAGGCTTTTAACAAGCACTTTCTGCTGTGCAAGGCATTCTGATAGGAGCTGGGGACTCAAACAAAAGATGCAGTCTCTAAGTGAAGAAATCAGAGGGAAGAGAATAGAAAAACAATTCTAGGATGGTTGGAAATTGAGAGAGGAAAGCACAGAAACCCACCTGCAATCATATGAGGAGCAGGGGTTTGAGCTGAGTTCTAACTGATGAATAGAAGTTAGCCAAAGTTGGCGGGGGGCGGGGAGGGTTGCGGGGGGGTGGGGGTGGGGGGGGTTTGTGGGGGGAGGGAGGTGTGGGGGCAGGGGAGTGGGGGGAAGGCTTGGACTTGGTGTCTGTGTGTCCTCCACGTGTCTATGTATGGGGTGGGGGGAGATGAATAAATAAATGAATGAAAGGGGACTTTTTTTTCTCTCCTACACTAGAGAAAGATTTTTAAAATATTCTTTTATTGTGATGAGTAGGACATCTGATTTAACATGAGTGCAAATGTATCAAATCTCAATATGGAAATTAGTGACATTGAGAAATGTCAAAGCTCTCAAACGTTGCCGAGTTGCAAATAAGATTATATAGACCCACATGCTGTTTAAGAAAATTATGTTTAGAAAGAAAACACAATAAAGAAGCAAATTCCCAACTTGACTTTAGAATGTTCACAAATCATCCATATGGAACTTTCTGTGATTACTTAATTAATAGTAAAGACTCACCATATGCTAGAGTACCCCATTTCAGCACCGTAGATAGTCAGTTACTGTACTTAATTTTGCTCTATTTTCAATTCATATGTTTAACCTTATAGAGAGTTGGGGAAAATGTGCTCTTCCTCGCTTGCAAATGAATGCATAATGGGAAATCCCCAGCCTTGAAGAACCGAAATCAATAGCACATGTTGTATCATCCCTTGTTATGATGGCTGCATGACACCCAGCTGTGGAGTTCTGAAAAAGGAGGAGGAGTGTCTAAGCACCACTTATTAACTAAATCTCCAAGGCTATGGTTTAAAAACAATTCTAAAAGTACTATGTATCATATTTCAAAATCTTGATTAAAAATTGCTAAACTGTCTGTCACTCCTTGAAGAAATGTCTTAATGTGAAGAAGAAAGTAAAAGGTTATTCAGAGTTAAAAGAATGCATTTCACTAAGCACCAAGCCATTGGCCAGCTAACACTTTTCAAAGTAGGATCATGAACTCTGGCAAATTCTTATTGCCTTAGGATACACAAATGGCATAATCCATCTTAGATGCAAATCTGGTAGATTTATACTCAGTTTCCAAAAGGAGTACATATTGTTTGAGATCCAGGACCAATTTTCCAGAAGTCAATGTTTAAAGATCTGAACACTTGTGGAATCAGATTTTAGCATTTATATTGGAGAAGTTTAAGTCAGGCTCCATTTTGCTCAGCAGATGGAATGCAGTTTCGTTCAATGCTTTGTACCTAAATTTACCAAATGGTAGAAATTTAAAATACGATGAGGTATGAGCTTCATAAAATTCCAAGAGAGAAACTGAATGTTGGAAGTGCCAATGCTGAACAGCTTCAAATGAAACAAATCCATCACTCCTCCTGATGGCTTCCCCACTTAGTCACCCTGCTTTCTAAGAGGGCAGGGCATTAAGAACCTAGATCATTTTTCCTGGAGAGTCCCGAGGGCTGTCTCCTAATTGATGAAAGGTGGAACTGCTGAAGAAAATGGAAGGATATTTGCATGACTTTCAGACTAATTACTGAAGAAGAAGACTGGGTTATAAAACATACCAAGAAAATGTGCATGATTAAGAATGAAAAGATGTAAGGACAGAATCAACTTTGCTTTTTAAAAGAAAATAAAACTCTTAAATATACCTGTTGTTATATGCAACCTAAAACTAGCCCTCTACTGAAAATTGATCAGAGGTGATGTGACTTAGTCTCTTGCTGAAGAAATGGACACAAGAATGAAAGTGTTAACCACTTGTATCTTGGCAGGAAAAATGTACTTGACACTTATAACCTCAATGCAATCCCTTAAAATCTCAGATTCTCTGCTCTGAAAGCACCCTTGAGTTTGCAACATTAAATGCATGTGGAATGCCCTGATGGGTGACCACAGGTTGATAATGACTAGGCAAGGAGACTGAAGGAAACATGAAAAAGGAGAAAAAATATAGATAAACAAGAAGGAATCTGTACTCTGCATCAAAAACTCCCCCAAGGTCTGCAATGTCTTAACTAGCCCTGGCTTGCCTTAACCAAACTCTAAGACTATCTAGGTAAATTTCATCATTTACTGAAAGATAATTACAGCTAATGTTTATTGAACACCCTCTTTGTACCAAGCATTGTTCTCTAGTACTTTAAATGTATTAATTCCCGTAGTCCTCACAGCACACATACACACAGACACACACATACATATATGTTCAGTTCAGTCGCTCAGTCGTGCCTGACTCTTTGCGACCCCATGGACCGCAGCACGCCAGGCCTCCCTGTCCATCACCAACAGGGAGCGTACCTGTTGGTGAGCTTACCCAGACTCATGTCCATTGAGTCAGTGATGCCATCCAGCCATCTCATCCTCTGTCATCCCCTTCTCCTCCTGCCCTCAATCTTTCCCAGCATCAGGATCTTTTCAAATGAGTCAACTCTTCGCATCAGGTGGCCAAAGTATTGAAGTTTCAGCTTCAACATCAGTCCTACCAATCAACACCCAGGGCTGATCTCCTTTAGGATGGACTGGTTGATCTCCTTGCAGTCCAAGGGACCCTCAAGAGTCTTCTCCAACACCACAGTTCAAAAGCATCAATTCTTCAGTGCTCAGCTTTCTTCACAGTCCAACCCTCACATCCATTCATGACTATTGGAAAAAAACATAGCCTTGACTAGACGGACCTTTGTTGACAAAGTAATGTCTCTGCTTTTCAATATGCTATCTAGGTTGGTCATAACTTTCCTTCTAAGGAGTAAGCGTCTTTTAATTTCATGGCTGAAATCACCATCTGCAGTGCCTGACTTTATTTTCCTGGGCTCCAAAATCATTGCAGATGGTGATTCCATGTCCAGTTCCAACTGTTGCTTTCTGACCTGCAAACAGGTTTCTCAAGAGGTAGGTCAGGTAGTCTGGTATTCCCATCTCTTGAAGAATTTTCCACAGTTTATTGTGATCCACACAGTCAAAGGCTTTGGCATAGTCAATCAAGCAGAAATAGATGTTTTTCTGGAACTCTCTTGCTTTTTCAATGATCCAGCAGATGTTGGCAATTTGATCTCTGGTTCCTCTGCCTTTTCTAAAACCAGCTTGAACATCTGGATATTCATGGTTCACATATTGCTGAAGCCTGGCTTGGAGAATTTTGAGCATTACTTTGCTAGCATGTGAGATTAATACAATTGTGTGGTAGTTTGAGCATTCTTTGGCACTGCCCATGAACAGTATGTATGCTCAGTCATGTCTAACTCTTGTGATCCTATAGACTGTAGCCTACCAGGCTCCACTGTCCATGGGATTGTCCAGGCAAGAATACTGGAGTGGGTTGACATTTCCTCCTCCGTGGGATCTTCCTTATCCCAGGGACTGAATCCTCACCTTCCGTGTCTCCTGCATTGGCAGGCAGATTCTTTACCACTGTGCTACCTGGGAAGCCCAACTATTTCTCTATCAACAGCTCAAAGAAGCTGGATCTTGCCTTTAAATTATGAGACACAACCAGCCATCTGCACTTGTGAAGACAGTCAAAACCACTTTCTAGTTACTTGAAAGCAGCGGTCATTTCTCTCAGAATTAGCTCTTCCCCCTTTTGGCCAAGGGGCCCTGTACCACATAAACCATGGAAACTCTATGTGTGTTACATCAAGTTTAGAGCTTCCTGCATTGCCAGCCACTTCCTTTAATTTAGGTTCCTTACCTATTCAATATGCAGAAGCAAGCTCAGGCAAACTGTTCAGTTCAGTTCAGTCGCTCAGTAGTGTCCCAACTCTTTGCGACCCCATGAATCGCAGCATGCCAGGCCTCCCTGTCCATCACCAACTCCCAGAGTTCACTCAGACTCACGTCCATCGAGTCAGTGATGCCATCCAGCCATCTCATCCTCAGTCATCCCCTTCTCCTCCTGCTCCCAATCTCTCCCAGCATCAGAGTCTTTTCCAATGAGTCAACTCTTCACATGAGGTGGCCAAAGTACTGGAGTTTCAGCTTCAGCATCATTCCTTCCAAAGAAATTCCAGGGTTGATCTCCTTCAGAATGGACTGGTTGGATCTCCTTGCAGTCCAAGGGACTCTCAAGAGTCTTCTCCAACACCACAGTTCAAAAGCATCAATTCTTTGGCGTTCAGCCGTCTTCACAGTCCAACTGTCACATCCATACATGACCACAGGAAAAACCATAGCCTTGACTAGATGGACCTTAGTCGGCAAAGTAATGTCTCTGTTTTTGAACATGCTATCTAGGTTGGTCATAACTTTTCTTCTAAGGAGTAAGCTTCTTTTAATTTCATGGCTGCAATCACCATCTGCAGTGATTTTTGAGCCCAAAAAAATAAAGTCTGACACTGTTTCCACTGTTTCCCCATTTATTTGCCATGAAGTGATGGGACCAGATGCCATGATCTTCGTTTTCTGAATGTTGAGCTTTAAGCCAACTTTTTCACTCTCCACTTTCACTTTCATCAAGAGGCTTTTTAGTTCCTCTTCACTTTCTGCCATAAGGGTGGTGTCATCTGCATATCTGAGGTTATTGCTATTTCTCCCGGCAATCTTGATTCCAGCTTGTGTTTCTTCCAGTCCAGCGTTTCTCATGATGTACTCTGCATATAAGTTAAATAAGCAGGGTGACAATATACAGCCTTGACGTACTCCTTTTCCTATTTGAAACCAGTCTGTTGTTCCATGTCCAGTTCTAACTGTTGCTTCCTGACCTGCATACAGATTTCTCAAGAGGCAGGTCAGGTGGTCTGGTATTCCCATCTCTTTCAGAATTTTCCACAGTTGATTGTGATCCACACAGTCAAAGGCTGTGGCATAGTCAATAAAGCAGAAATAGATGTTTTTCTGAAACTCTCTGAGGTGTCTTAATTTTGTCTCAAATGATCTCATACTCTCTTTCCTCCTTGGAGGTGCCAGTGGAGTTGGGGTAGGGACCTTAATCCCATCCCTTAGCACCCAACACTCTAAGACTTTTCTGCCTACTGAGCCACTATATTCAGGTGTTTGCACAAGCAATGCTCCATGCCTCCAAAATCTCCCACTTTTCTGACCTTTCATCTCCACAGTTCCCACCTAGGATTCCTATTACCTTAGTTTAAAGAGCCCAGGTATTAGGTGAACACTGAGTAATAGAAAGTTGATCTACCAACACTAGGTCAGGAATCTGCAATGCAATCCTCAAGCCCTTGTAATAAAATTCTGAATCAGTTTGCTGCTGCTGCTAAGTCGCTACAGTCGTGTCCGACTCTGTGCGACCCCATAGACGGCAGCCCACCAGGCTCCGCCATCCCTGGGATTCTCCAGGCAAGAACACTGGAGTGGGTTGCCATTTCCTTCTCCAATGCATGAAAGTGAAAAGTGAAAGTGAAGTTGCTCAGTCATGTCCGACTCTTCGCGACCCCATGGACTGCAGCCTACGAGGCTCCTCTGTCCATGGGATTTTCTAGGCAAGGGTACTGCAGTGGGGTGCCATCGCTGCTTTGGGTATCTACAAATTGCTCAGAAGTGACCCGGAGAAGGCAATGACAACCCACTCCAGTGTTCTTGCCTGGAGAATCCCAGGGATGGGGGAACCTGGTGGGCCACTGTCTCTGGGGTTGCACAGAGTCAGACACGATTGAAGCGACTTAGCAACAGCAGCAGGAGTGACCTATTGAGTGATGGACAATGAACCAAAGTGACAGTAGAAACTGTTTGAAATACTGGACTACCCAACCCAATAGGAGGGAATGGAGGCAATTCCATTGCTTCCACTTATGGGGAAAGGGCCTGGCTCCACTTTACGCATTTGGATAAATCTACTGATACTAGTATAAGAAAGTACTTTAAAAACTGACCTCTTGTGGGACTTCCCTGCTGGTCCAATGTCTAAGACTCCATGCTCCCAGTGCAGGGGGTCCAAGTTTGAACCCCAGTCAGGGAACTAAGAGACATGGATTTGATCCCTGGGTCAGGAAAATGGCCTGGAGAAGGAAATGGCAACCCATTCCAGTATTCTTGCCTGGGAAATCCCACGGACAGAGAAGCCTCGTGGGCTACAGTCCATGGAGTTGCAAGGAGTCAGACACATCTGAGTGACCAAACAACAAGAAAAACTAACACAGGAAACTAAATCCCGCATGTTGCAACTTAAGGTCCCATATGCCACAACAAAGATCGAAGATCACTCTTGCCACAGCGAAAACCCAGCTCAGCCCCCACAAAAAAACAAAAAAAGACCTTTTGTGTTCAAGCCCTAAGATAAAATGGGCTGGGGGTAAATTAGTGTGAGGAGACAGACAAGGAGGAAGAAAGGCCAGCTCTGTTTGATTCCACTCTCTCCCCCCCTTTTCTCCCTAGGCAGAGAAATGTGCTACCAAAGCTCCACCCTTGTTGCCCTATTTCCCACACTGTGGCCCCCACAGATAAGCTGTTTGGGATGCAACAGCGCCATCAGCAGGTGGGCTAAATAGGCTGAACTCTCATCACAGAGTGCTGCTGTTGCTGCAGCAGGATGCAGAACACAAGGCTACCATCAACAAAAACAGGGAAGAGCTGTTCTGCCAGAGAGTGACGGAGAGAACTGGAGCTGTATATGGGACAGCCGAGCTTCACCATCGAGTTAAATACCCTCAGGCAAGTGAACCATGCTCTCTTGGTTTCAATGTACACAGCAATGCCTGAGAAATTATCTGGCGCAGTCTTTGCTCAATGGTTGTTTGCTCCCTGTGTTTTTCTTTCCAGATCATTACAAGGTCACCCTTACTGCCAGCTTGTACCTGTGGTATCTTCCAGAACTTTCTGCCTTCACTACACTTGACCTCTTGCCTGATCACACAGATAAAGGGCATTTGATTCTTCCTTAGTACTTCTCAGAAACACAAACTTCTTACCTGCCTGAATTCCTGCTGGAAGGGACCTGGTCATCTAGTCTGTGATTGTAGCTTATGAAGGTAAAGAAACAGAACAGGGGTGAGTCATTTTGGGTCCCATTTCAGGAGGCAGCCTGGAGTATAGTCTTTATGGTCAAGCCTACTTGCCTAAGATTTCTTTCTCCTGTTCTTTTACTCAAAGTCTGGTTTGACATCCCAATTCTTTTCTAAAGTCTGATGAATTACACCAAAGGAATGACCTCTGCAAACCTTCCTTTCTGGCTCAAAGGCGGGCTGTTTCTATAACCTGTATGATGATTAGTAAGTGCATTAGGGGCTGCCTTTCTTTCATTTCATGTAATTTAGGATTTTGATATGTGGATTCTGCTTACGGGGAGGCCATATATAGCTTTGTAAAACACATTTGGAAGCAAAAATGTTGGAAGCCTGGGTCCATCCACAAGTCTGACTCTGTCTGGTAGTTCTCTGAATACCTAAATTCCTACTGTGGTATCTCTCTCTTTAAAAAACAAAACAAAACAAAACACACAACTATTTGGCCCCACCAGGTCTTACTTGGGGCACACGGGACCTTCAATCTTCACTGTGGCATGCATAATCTCTTAGTTGCGGTTTGTGGGATCTAGTTCCCTGAAAAGGGGTCAAACCTGGGCCCCTTGCATTGAGATCAAGGAGTCTCAGCCACTGGACTATGAGGGAAGTCCCACCCACTTCTGTATCTCTTGATAAAAGATATGACTGTAATGGTGACAGGAAGCAATTGCTGATTGGTAAATGGAGAAGTTATCATAAAAGGGAAAGCAGAGTCTGGAGGTTTTATCTGAGATTGGCATGAAACAGCTAACAGGGTGGTCTCATGGTATCAGTGGGCAAGAACTCAAGAAAGTATCCCAAGCCTCCAGGGGTCAGGTTGGGCCCGGTCTTTTTTCCATCATTTCCCAGGACCTCAGGGAGGCCCTAGTGTGGGAGTGGCGGGGTTCCTGATACCAGGAATCAAGTCACATCCTTTTGTAAAACAACCACCGAGGCAGAGGTTAAAGTCTAATTCTTTTTAGGTTTCTCTTCACCAGGACTGCCGTACATCCTAGAAGAATAGCCAGGAAGGGAGAAATGCTATGGAGTGCATGTTAGTTAAGGGTGATGGTAGCAGTGGAAGGTCAGGGGGTGGTTACCACAGAATGATTTGTATGAAACTGAGCCCCTGGGGTTAGCGATAAAACAGCAAGGTCAAGCAATGGCAATATATTAAAATTCTCTTCTGGGCAAGGTGGGGCTAATAAGAATGTACTTTTAGAGATTATTTTGAAGTGTCTTTATGTTTTCAGCTACTACTTTTGATGTTAATAATGGAAACTAAATATATCCTTCCTACATATGGCTTTCTTCTCTTAGTGCTTTCAGGCTCCTTATTTATTTGAATTTTATGATATACTTCTAAGGCAGGCAGTCTGATTTTATATGATTCCATCTTGGCATCATTAATGGAAATCATTAAGCTTTGAAGTGAGATGGGCAAGTGTTTCAAATTTTAGTTCCCTATTTACTAGTTGTATGTCCCTGACCTTGGCAAGCTATCAGCCCTCTGAAACTCAACTGCATTTGTTCACTCAGTCTGGCTCCTTCTCATAACTGCCTGAGAGGGTGCTCCAGAGGATACAAGGAGATAACCTCTGCAAAATGCTGGCCACAATGAGCAATCAGTAATTGCTATTTCCCCTTGTGTGAGACGGCAAATTCACCTTTGCCCTCTCACATGCCAGCTGCCATCAGACTGCACGGTTAGGTTTTTTGTTTTCTGTGTGCTGGCTCTGACACTAGAATTGAGATGCGTGAACACCAAATGATCACTAGAAATGCTTAATGGCACTGAGTGTAATAAAAACCACAAGCCCATTGAATGTGATGAATTAGACTTCTATTTGTACAGATGACCTCCCTGAATCCACAGACCAAAGTTCATCAAGATTACTGCGATCACATGGAGCCGCACGTTAAAGAGTACAATCTCACCAATTAAAAATTTGTAGGGTGTACACACTGACAGTCTGTCAGCATCCTGATAACTTTTTATTAATGAGTGTCTCAGACTCAGGGCGCCCTCTCCATTGTGTATCTGGGAGAACCTTCCTGTCTTTGGTGTCACGTAGCCCTATTTACACACATACCCGTTTACTCATGTTGGGGAGATGGCAGGCAAAGGGATGGTTATCAGCCTCTGCAGGATGGATGATCTGCTCCTGGACTTCTGGGCCACAGCTCCTTTCTTGCCTCCTCTGTCTCTGCTCAGTGTCTTTTTCCAGTCCACTTTGCAGAACGTGTGTCCTCTACCAGTTCCCCAGGATTCTGTCCTCAGTTCCCTTTCTTTTTTTAAAATTTACTTTTAAAAAATTCCATTTATTTTTAATTGAAGAATAATTGCTTTACAGTATTGTGTTGGCTTCTGCCATACATCAACATAAATCATGCTGATAGGCATACATATGTCCCTTCCCTCTTGAACCTCCCTCCTACCTCCCTCCCCAATAAATCTACTTATTTTCTTTAAATACTAGCAACTATTTAAAAATTTTTAACACTACAGAGATGGTTAGATGGTATCACCAACTCAATGGACATGAGTCTGAGCAAACTCCAGAAGATGGTAAAGGATAGGGAAGCCTGGTGTGCTTCAGCCCATGGGGTTGCAAACAGCTGGACATGACTGAGTGCTCAACAACAACAAAAGCCACACACACACACACACACACACCCTCACCTCTGCATTCCAACACACACACACACACACACCCCCCCCCTCACCTCTGCATCCCAACACACACACACACCCTCACCTCTGCATCCCAACACACACACCCTCACCCTCACCTCTGCATCCCAACACACACACACACCCTCACCTCTGCATCCCAACACACACACCCTCACCCTCACCTCTGCATCCCAACACACACACACACACACACACACACACACACACACACACACACACACCCCTCACCTCTGCATCCCAACCCAAGCTCTGCCTGGTACCCTATAGGAGCTTGTTGAACTGCCTGATCACCACACTGCAAAATAATGTCAGTCCCCATTCTAGTCGTCTTCTGTACTTGTGGAGGGTGGTCCAGCCACACCAGCACCTTCAGGCACACCCACCTGTTGACGTCTATTCACCATATCTGTATTTTTCAGCTTGAGTATCCAACCTATCAAGGCTTTGTACTCTGTTCTCCTACAGGGACCTCAGAGATTTATTTAAAAAAATTTTAAAATTAATTTACAAATGTCTTTGCTTTACACTTGTTTCCTCACTGATGTAGCCTGAATCAAAGAAGCACATCAACATTAATCCACATTCAGAGACCTGGGAGTCAACATCAACACCTCCCTCCGTGCCCAAAGCTAATTACCCAGTGCAGGCATGCGTGCTAAGTCCCTACAGTCATGTCTGACTCTGTGTGACCCTATGGACAGTAGCCCACCAGGCTCCTCTGTCCATGGGATTCTCCAGGCAAGAATACTGGAGTGGGTTGTCACACCCTCCTCCAGGAAATCCTCCTGGTCCAGGTATCAAACCTGAGTCTCTTCTGTCTCCTGCGTGGCTCCTTACCACTAGCGCCACCTGGGAAGCCCAACTACCCAGTATATCTTGCTAATTCTATCCATTTACTGTCTATGAAGTACCCCCTCTTCTCTTGGTGCTTTCTGATTAGGAGAGGAAAACCATAATGGCTCTGGGGCTGATTTCTAGGGTTTCTACCTAACAGCTGTGTGGTTATAAGCAAAGACCCTAGCCTTTCGGATCCTTGGTTTCTTCATCTGTAAAACACGAATAACATCTGATTTGTTGTTTACGTGAGTTAGTGTTTGGTATGGAGGCCATGAAGAGCTCTGGACAGTGACACTTGGAATGGTTTCTCATGTCTTCTCAGTTACACCAGTGCTTTGACTTGGTTGCATGTAAGATTCACCTGGAGGACCCCATCCTAGGAAATCTGTTTTTCTGACAAGTACCTAGGTGATGCTGACTCTGCAGCTCCCAGGCCCACACCTTGACTAAAGAGAGGCCCCTTGGCCTGCAACCTTCCCATTCCCACCCCCACCTCCACCCTATACACAGCCATCTTTTACAAACATCCTCTGATCTTTACATAAAAATTACTTGAACTTCCTAGTAATTGTTTAGCACTTTTTCTGCACTCAAACTTCCAAGTAAGTGCTTAAATGAATGAGCTTATTCAAAGCTGGTAACAGCCTGTGAGATGGTACCTCCATTCTACAGATGAGTAAGCTGAAGCACAGAGAGCTTAAGGAATCTGTCCAACGTGACGAAGGTAGTAAGCCTCAGAGATGGAATTTGACACCAGATTCCAGCCCTTGACTCCAGAGGCCAGAATCTTTAAAAACAATTATTTATTTATGTATTTGACGGCTCTGGGTCTTAGTTGTGGCATGCGGGATCTAGTTCCTGACCAGGGCTTGAAACCTGGGCCCCCCTGCATTGGGAGCAGGAGTCTCAGCCACTGGACTACCAAGGAAATCCCAGAGGCCAAAATCTTAAACATTGTACTCACTGCCTTTCTGCCTTGTCATTTCCTCATCTTAAGATTCTCCAAAAACCAACAGTCTACAGGATTTAAACCCATCGCTTTGCATAGCCTATGTGACTCCAAAGTCTCCTTCTGCACCACTTACCACCTTGTTCCCTGACTTCTAGACATTATAAACTGGTTTATCAAGTACGCTTCCCCTGCATGAAACATCTCTTGACTACCTCTATCCATTTTTTACAAAGTTCAGCTAAGATATTACCTCTTTTGAGAAGTCTTCCCAGCTCTTCCTCACCAACTGTGGATTAAAAGTCACTCTTCTCTGAAAGCTCCCCTAGCATTTAGCTCTCTTGGAACTACTCCACACACACTTGCTTACTGTTGGACCCTTTACCAAACAGTAAGCACCCAGTTCAGGGCACTGCAGACTCCTGTCAGTGCACCTAGAAGGAGACCACCTGTTCAGGAGTGACATAAACTACATCCAGTGGCACTTTCAGGCCCTCTCCTCTTAATTCCTCAGTGGGTTCTTTCTCTGGGCTCCCTCAGGCCTGTGTGAAAACCAGTCTTGATGACGTTTCTTTAAAAGAGATTTAACTTAGCTTTATTGTTGAGAATTTCCCTCAAGAATAAAATGTAAAATGTATTAATAGCAAATATCCATATACCTGCCACACAGCATTTTTTTTAACTGAAATACTTACCAATATTTAAATTTATAATATTGTCTCTGTTGTGATTTACAATATTGTGTTCATTTCAGGTGAACAACAAAGCGATTCAGTTATGTATTTTCAGATTATTTTCCATTATAGATTATTTCAAGGTACTGAATCTAGTTCCCTGTGCTATACAATAAATCCTGGTTGCTTCTCTATTTTATGTATAGTAGTTTGCATCTGTTAGTCCCACACTCCTAAATTATTCCTCCCTCACCCATTTCAATAACCATAAGTTGGTTTTCTATGCCTATGAGTCTGTTCCTCTTTGGTAGACAGATTCATTTGTATTATTTTTTACACTGCACATACAGATGATACCATATTTGTCTCCATCTGACTTACTTCACTTAATATGAAATTCTCTAGGTCTGCTCATGTTGCTCCAAATAGCAATATTTCCTTCTTTTCTATAGTTAACATTCCATCATGTATACATGTGTGTGTGTGTGTGTGCATGCACGTGTGCACGTGTATGCCACATCTTCCTAACCAACTGTCTGTTGCTAGGACTTGGGTTGCTTCCATGTCTTGACGATTGTAAATAGTGCTGCTATGAACACTGGGGTGCATGTATCTTTTCAAATTCAAGTTTGCCTCTTTTCTGGAGGCATATATCTAGGAGTGGGATTGCTGGATCATATCTATTTTAGATTTTTAGGGAAACTCCATACTGTTTTGGAATATTATGTACCCTAATGGGTATACCAATTTACATTCTTATCAACAGTGTATGATGATTCCCTTTTCTTCATATCCTTGCCAGAACTTGTTATTTGCTGTCTGTTTGATAATACCAAGTCTGACAGTGAATGAGGTGATAGCTCATTGTGGTTTCGATCTGCATTTCCCTGATAAGTGATATTGAGCATCCTCTCATGTGCCTGTTGGTCATCTATATGTCTTGTTTGAAGAGATGTCTGCTTAGGTCTTCTGCCCATTTTTTGGAGCGGGGGGCAGTGTGTTATACTGAGTTATACAAGCTGCTTGTATGTTTTGGATATTAACCCATTGTTGGTCTCACTGCAAATATCTTCTCCCAATCTGTGGGTTTCTTTTTGGTTTAGTCACTAAGTCATGTCCAACTCTTGAGACTTCATGGACTATATAGCCTGCAAGGCTCCTCTGTCCATGGGATTCTCCAGGCAAGAATACTGGAGTGGGTTGCCATTTCCTTCTCCAGGGGATCTTTCCGACCCAGGAATCAAACCAGGGTCTCCTGCATTGTAGGCAGATTCTTTACTGACCGAGCTATGAAAATTCCTTTTAGGGGTGATAAAAATATTCTAAAATTGAAAAGAGGTGATAATTGCACAACTCTGTGAATATGCTACAAACCACTTAATTGGACACTTCAAAGGTACATATTTTATGGTCTTTGAATTATCAGTGAAGCTGTCTTAAAGATAAACAACAAAATAAGCATGTATACTTCAAATTACTCTGGCATCTCCTGAGACCCTGAGTAATACTTGCTAGGAGGCAAAAGTCAGATATCAAATTTGTTCCTTTAGAAAACTAAATGTAGGGACTTCCCTGGTGGTCCAGGGGCTAAGACTTCATGCTTCCAATGCAGGGGGCCCGGGTTCAATCCCTGGTCAGGGTACTAGATCCCACATGCCACAGCTAAGACCTGGTGTAGCCACACAAATTAAATAAATAAAAAGAATTTTAAAAAGAAAGAAAAAGAAAACTAAATGTAATTGTCAACTAGAGGCTAAGCACCCCAGCTAGAGGTCTGTGATGAGTTTGCTTTAATCAAATCACTCTTCCTGCAGCTGTTTACACTGACCATTTGGTTGATCCCCCTCAATCTGGACTGCACACCTTGTGCAGAGGCTGTCTCTCTCTTCCCCCTTCCCAGTCTACTTTCTGTGTGTCTAGTAGCCCAGGGCCACATTTATCCAACTTAAGTCAAATGCAAGAGGAGATGCAGAGGACTGTAACATCAAGAATGGCATCTGTAGTTGAAGCTTGGATAGCAAAATGCTCACTGGAAAGCAAAACGAAAGAATCAATGTAAGTGAACCTTTATATGGTATTAATCTCTTAGAGAGCACAGTCAGGAAAGTGTTAGTGGTCGCTCAGTTGTGTCTGACTCTTTGTGACCCCATGGGCTGTAGCCCGCCAGGCTCCTCTGTCTAAAAGATTCTTCAGGCAAGAATACCGGGTAGGTTGCCATTCCCTTTTTCAGAGGATCTTCCCAACCCAGGGATTGAACCCCAGGTCTCCTGCATTGCAGGTTGATTCTTTACTGTCTGAGCCACTAGTCAGGAAAGCTTATTCCTAAATAACAGAAGGCTTTTGGTGGCCTCTTCACCTTCTGAATGTTCACTCCACAGAGGGACCAAGCAATTTATTTCTGAATACTGGTAAGAGGACAGTGATAAAACCAGTCCTTGAGCCAAAGGTCAAGATTAAGCTCTTTTCTATCACTGTCTTTATATTAGTTTGTTTTTAAGTTTCTTTTTTTTTTTTTAGACATACCTCTAAGCAACTGAACATAGGTTTGAGGCTTTAAAGAGTAGAAAGGATGTTTGGGTTTGCTTAGTTCTGTGTTTGCTTTTCCTCAACTGTGATCCAGGGACTCTGATGGAACCCCATTTTCACTTGAAATTCTAAGTCCTTGTAAACAAATTCCTTTTGGTAGCAGTAACTTATTTTCATCACATTCATCTAATTTTGTCTCTGGTTGAAATAAACAAGGTAGGCTGCTGCAATCTAGTGAACCTAATTGTTAGAAGAGCTGATGAGCAATATCCTGTTGAACACGGCATTTCTAGGTATAAGACGTGCTGTGAGTATAAAAAGCTCTAATTATAAAGCCCCAGGAGAGTCAACCACAGTAGCAGCTGCAGGTATTAGTGACACATGAATGTTTTGTACTCCTGCCACTTCTAATGTTTCAGAATGGTGTTTCTGGAATCACATTCAACTGTTAGGATAAACAAATTCCACATTTTGACAGCACAGAAGATAACATCAATGGCCTGGCTCAAACTTACAGGGAAATGCAGGCCTAAAGACCAAACCTGCTTCCTCCACTACCTGCTTTCCTTGTACAAGTAATGATACGTAAATCGGTTTAGAAGAACCTTATCATTTCTGAACAGCCACTTAGTAATTCAGACAGAGAATCAACTTCTAGTGAAACCCAAGATTTTATTTATGTAGGATGCTAATGAGTGTGTATGAGAAAATGGAAGAGTGGGTGTGTGACAACAGGGAAAGGAAGAGATTCCAGCATAATTACCTTCTTCTCTCTCCCACTCCTGAGCTTTAGTCCAAGAACAGAGAAATTACCATGTGGAAATTTGTCTCTACCGTTAAATAGCAAGCTCTTTAAAAAGACATTTTCTTTCACTGCAAGCATGGGACATAGCACAGCGTCTGCACAAAAAAAAATGTTAGTGAAGGAAGGGAAGAAAGGGAAAGATAGGAAAAAGGAAAACCTTGATGTGTCTTGCCTAGTGAGTGGTGTTAGCCTTGATAGCCTCTCTCTGGCACATGATGAAGTCGTTTCTTGGGGAGAAAGGAAGAGAGAATGTCTAGAGTATAGGCTTTAAACAGTGGCATTCTTTTTTCTTTTTCATGCTGAAAGAGGATATCAGCTCTTACTTGGACACAGAAACTGATAACTCTATGGAAATGTGAAGAAAGGAAAGAAAGGCAGGCCAAAATAGATTATATTAAACTAACTTTAGATACAAAGTTAGTTATTGGATCTAACTTTGCAGCAGTTAGATACAATAACAGAGAGTGTGGTCATTTCCCCTTGCTATATAAGAATTTACTGCAAATTCAGCACCTGAAAACATCACACACCAATTACTGCACGATTTATTTGGATCCCCAGGAGTTTGAATACAGTTCTATGGGGTCTTCCATACAGAGTCTCCCAAGGGTATAACTAAGGTATCAACAGAACTGTGGTTCTCATCAAGACCTTGGTGTCTTCTCCAAGCTCATTCAGGCAGAATTCAGTTCCTTGAAGTTGTAGGACTGAAGTTGTCATTGTATTGTTGGCTATTGGAAGGGTGGGGGTGGGGGCCCTCTTAACTCCTAGAGCTCACTCTTAGTTCCGAGTCAATGCACCTCTTCAAAATGGTAGTTTGAAAGCCAGCAGGAGCAGTAGTCTTATGTAACATAATATCATCCTGGTATGATTTGGCCCATCACCTTGGATTAAGATTTTCAGCATCATATATAATATTATCTAAAGTTGATAATCAACCAAATCTATAAATAACCTTATCTTATACTCCAGTGTTTCCTAAAGTGGTTTCCATGGAGTACCAGTTTAGCTTTATGTAAACAGAGGTCATTCACTTAAAAAGGTTCATTTCTTAGTAAGTTTGGGTAAATCGAGTTACCACAGTTAAAACAGTCTTTATAAAGCCTTTAATGTACTGTTCAACAGGGGATCCAAGTAGAAACATGGTTATGCAAGATATATCAAATGTTTTTCCTAGAACACCTGGGTCCCAAGGAATATACACTGAAAATGTGCACAGCTTCCTATTGTAACAAGATTCAATAAATTTTCTTGACCATTAAGTTATACTTTAAAAGAAATATTGTTCTTGGATATAAATTTTTTATCAGTTTTATAGTAATGGGCAGTGTGTAATAAATATTTACACTATAAGAAAAATATTCCATTCCTATAATTGTACAAACTTCCTTTTTAAAAGGATATTCAAATTCATTAAAATGCTAATTAAATCTAATCCTAAATTAATTATTCTTTGTCATCAACTGCAGCTTGACTTTTATATAATATCCAAATAATAAAAAGACCCAAATCAATAATATTGGACTTTCATTTATAAAAGTAGCCATGTTATCTTTCCTGTTAATAGAAAAATGAAAGAAGCTACGAAAAGTCACTTGATATTATTACTTTTGAAGAAGCAAAATACATTTGAAGATTTCTACTTGAAAATCTTGCTTAGAGTCAATTCACTTGTAAAATGAGCAGAGTGTTTTTTAAAAATTGACTGTCATGGTCTTTTATGTGTAAATGCAAATCCTGTATTTGTGATTTCCTATAGAGTACTCTTCTCTAAGGATGGTCCTTCCTGCTGCAGAGAATGGGTTAGCGAGCACTTAGTCTATGAGGACGCAAACACATTCACAGACAGTCTACAGACAAACTTAATCTGGTTTAATCAGGCCCAGTGTTCCACTTCTTTTAAGACTGATAGATGGGGGGTGGTCCTAAGATGGCGGAGGAATAGGATGGGGAGACCACTTTCTCCTCCACAAATTCATCAAAAGAACATTTAAACGCTGAGTAAATTCCACAAAACAACTTCCAAATGCCAGCAGAGGACATTAGGCACCCAGAAAAGCAGCTCATTGTCCTTGAAAAGAGGTAGGAAAAAAATATAAAAGACAAAAAAAAAGACAAAAGAGGTAGGGACGAAGCTCCATCCTGGGAAGGGAGTCTTAAAAAGAGAGAAGTTTCCAAACATCAGGAAACACTCTCACTGCCAAGTCTGTGGTGAGCCTTGGAAGCACAGAGGGCAACATAACAGGGAGGAAAAATAAATAAATAATTAAACCCCACAGATTACGAGCCCAAAGGTAACTCCCCCAGCAGAGAAGCAGCGCAGACGCCTGCAGACAGCACTAGCAAGCGGGGGCTGGGCAGGGAGGCGCGGGCTGCATTGCTTTTTAAGGGTCGGGCCGGAATGCCCCAAGGGTAATCAGAGCAAACTAACTTGGGCTAGCAAACCAGACTGTGGGATAGCTACCACATGAAAAGCTCTAACATAAGACACCGCCAGGACCGCGCACAGAACAAAGGATGGAACAGAATTAGGCGGCTGCTGACCATCCCCCTCCGGTGACAGGCAGCCAGAGCCAGAAGGGCCAGAAGGGGGCAATCACAGCCCCAGAGAGACATTATCTACCAAACTACAAGCAGGCTTCTTTGCTAACTAAGACTTCTTGGGGTTCTGGACAGTCATCATCAGCCTGAGAAGGTACGCCAGTTGTATACCCAGAAAACTGAGCAGCAGGGATGGGAGAGGTGATAAGTCGCAGTGACTGTGCTCTCCAAACACCTGAGCTACTCGGACCTGGGAAGGGCATAAAATGCAGGTCCAACCGAGTCTGCACCTCTGAGAACTACCTGAGTGCCTGAGCCTGACCGGCTTACACCTGGGAGGTGCATGCAGCCCAGGGCCGGCCTCAGATGGTTCCTGGCGGAGCAACCTAGAGCCTGAGCAGTGTGCGCCATGAGCGGGGGGGGGGCGGGGGGGGGGCAGGCCCAGCGTGGCTGAGACACTGAGAGCACACGCCAGTGTTATTTGTTTGCAGCGTCCCTCCCTCCCCATAGCGCGACTGAACAAGTGAGCCTAAAAAAAAGTGTCCACCACCGCCCTTTGTGTCAGGGCGGTAATCAGACACTGAAGAGACCAGCAAACAGAAGAAGCTAAAACAGAGGGAAGTTTGGAAGTGACAGGTGCAATAGATTAAAACCCTGTCGTTAGTACCAACTACATAGGAAGGGGCCTATAGATCTTGAGAAATATAAGCCGGACCAAGGAGCTATCCAAAAATGAACTGACCCCACACTGCCCACAACACCCCCAGAGAAAGTCCTAGATATATATTTACTATTTTTACGATCACTTTTTTTTCTTTTTTTTTAAACTTTTTAAAATTTTTAATTCCTCTATTACTCCTTTAATTTTCATTTTTATAACCTACTATAACTTTTCAAAAAAAGAGCCTATTTTTAAAACAAATTTCATATATATATATTAATAATTCTTGTGACTTTTTTCTTCTTCTTTTCTTTAATATTGTATTTTTGAAAATCCAACCTCTACTCGAGATTTTTAATCTTTGCTTTTTGGTATGTTATCAATTTTGTACCTTTAAAAACCCAATCTTCATTACCCATTTTTACTTGGGAGCGAGATTACTGGCTTGACTGCTCTCTCCTCCTTTGGACTCTCCTTTTTCTCCACCAAGTCGCCTCTGTCTTCTCCCTCCCGCTTCTCTTCTCTACCCAACTCTGTGAATCTCTGTGTGTTCCAGACAGTGGAGAACACTTAGGGAACTGATAACTGGCTGGACCTGTCTCTCTCCTTTTCATTCCCCCCTTTTATCCTCCTGGCCACCTCTGTCTCCTTCCTCCCTTTTCTCTTCTCTGTATAACTCTGTGAACATCTCTGAGAGGTCCAGACTGTGGATCACACATAAGGAAGTGATTACTGGCTAGCTTGCTCTCTCCTCTTTTGATTCCACCTCATTTCATTCGGGTCACCTCTAACTCCCTCCTCCCTCTTCTCTTCTCCATGTAACTCTGTGAACCTCTCTGGGCGTCCTTCACTGTGGAGAAACTTTTCATCTTTAACCTAGATGTTTTATCAACGGTGCTGTATAGAAGGAGAAGTCTTGAGACTACTGTAAAAATAAGACTGAAAACCAGAAGCAGGAGGCTTAAGTCCAAATCCTGAGAACATCAGAGAACTCCTGACTCCAAGGAACATTAATCGATAGGAGCTCATCAAACGCCTCCATACCTACACTGAAACCAAGCACCACCCAAGGGCCAACAAGTTCCAGAGCAAGACATACCATGCAAATTCTCCAGCAACACAGGAACACAGCCCTGAGCTTCAATATACAGGCTGCTCAAAGTTACCCCAAAACCACTGACATCTCATAACTCATTACTGGACACTTCATTGACTCCAGAGAGAAGAAATCCAGCTCCACCCACCAGAACACCGACACAAGCTTCCCTAACCAAGAAACCTTGACAAGCCACTGATACAACCCCACCCACAGTGATGAAACTCCACAATAAAGAGAACTCCACAAACTACCAGAATAGAGAAAGGCCACCCCAAACACAGCAATATACACAAAATGAAGAGACAGAGGAATAACCAGCAGGTAAAGGAACAGGATAAATGTCCACCAAACCAAACAAAAGAAGAAGAGATAGGGAATCTACCTGATAAAGAATTCCAAATAATGATAGTGAAAATGATCCAAAATCTTGAAATCAAAATGGAATCACAGATAAATAGCCTGGAGACAAGGATTGAGAAGATGCAAGAAAGGTTTAACAAGGACCTAGAAGAAATAAAAAAGAGTCAATATATAATGAATAATGCAATAAATGAGATCAAAAACACTCTGGAGGCAACAAATAGTAGAATAATGGAGGCAGAAGATAGGATTAGTGAAATAGAAGATAGAATGGTAGAAATAAATGAATCAGAGAGGAAAAAAGAAAAATGAATTAAAAGAAATGAGGACAATCTCAGAGACCTCCAGGACAATATGAAATGCTCCAACATTCGAATTATAGGAGTCCCAGAAGAAAAAGACAAAAAGAAAGACCATGAGAAAATACTTGAGGAGATAATAGTTGAAAACTTCCCTAAAATGGGGAAGGAAATAATCACCCAAGTCCAAGTAACCCAGAGAGTCCCAAACAGGATAACCCCAAGGCGAAACACCCCAAGACACATATTAATCAAATTAACAAAGATCAAACACAAAGAACAAATATTAAAAGCAGCAAGGGAAAAACAACAAATAACACACAAGGGGATTCCCATAAGGATAACAGCTGATCTTTCAATAGAAACTCTTCAGGCCAGGAGGGAATGGCAAGACATACTTAAAGTGATGAAAGAAAATAACCTACAGCCCAGATTACTGTACCCAGCAAGGATCTCATTCAAATATGAAGGAGAAATCAAAAGCTTTACAGACAAGCAAAGGCTGACAGAATTCAGCACTACCAAACCACCTCTCCCACAAATGCTAAAGGATCTTCTCTAGACAGGAAACACAACAAAAAGGGCATATAAACCCGAACCCAAAACAGTAAAGTAAATGGCAACAGGATCATACTTATCAATAATTACCTGAAATGTAAATGGGTTGAATGCCCCAACCAAAAGACAAAGACTGGCTGAATGGATACAAAAACAAGATTGTCTACAGGAGACCCACCTCAAAACAAGGGACACATACAGACTGAAAGTGAAGGGCTAGAAAAAGATATTCCATGCAAATAGAGACCAAAAGAAAGCCGGAGTAGCAATACTCATATCAGATAAAATAGACTTTAAACACAATAACAGTGGGAAACTTTAATACCCCACTCACACCTATGGATAGATCAACTAAACAGAAAATTAACAAAGAAACACAAACTTTAAATGATACAATAGATCAGTTAGACCTAATTAATATCTATAGGGCATTTCACCCCAAAACAATGAATTTCACCTTTTTCTCAAGTGCTCACGGAACCTTCTCCAGGATAGATCACATCCTGGGCCATAAATCTAGCCTTGGTAAATTCAAAAAAATGGAAATCATTCCAAGCATCCTTTCTGACCATAATGTAGTATGATTAGATCTCAATTACAGGAGAAAAACTATTAAAAATTCCAACATATGGAGGCTGAACAACACGCTTCTGAATAACCAACAAATTACAGAATCAAAAAAGAAATCAAAATATGCATAGAAATGAATGAAAATGAAAACACAACAACCCAAAACCTGTGGGACACTGTAAAACAGTGCTAAGGGGAAAGTTCATAGCAATACAGGCATACCTCAAGAAACAAGAAAAAAGTCAAATAAATAACCTAACTCTACACCTAAAGCAACTAGAAAAGGAGGAAATGGAGAACTCCAGGGTTAGTAGAAGGAAAGAAATCTTAAAAATTAGGGCAGAAATAAATGCAAAAGAAACAAAAGAGACCATAGCAAAAATCAACAAAGCCAAAAGCTGATTCTTTGAAAGGATAAATAAAATTGACAAACCATTAGCCAGACTCATCAAGAAACAAAGGGAGAAAAATCAAATCAATAAAATTAGAAATGACAATGGACAGATCACAACAGACAACACAGAAATACAAGGGATCATAAGAGACTACTATCAGCAATTATATGCCAATAAAATGGACAACGTGGAAGAAATGGAAAAATTCTTAGAAAAGTACAACTTCCCAAAACTGAACCAGGAAGAAATAGAAAATCTTAACAGACCCATCACAAGTATGGAAATAGAAACTGTAATCAGAAATCTTGCAGCAAACAAAAGCCCAGGTCCAGACGGCTTCACAGCTGAATTCTACCAAAAATTTAGAGAAGAGCTAACACCTATCCTACTCAAACTCTTCCAGAAAATTGCAGAGGAAGGTAAACTTCCAAATTCATTCTATGAGGCCACCATCACCCTAATACCAAAACCTGACAAAGATGCCAAAAAAAAAAAGAAAACTGTGGCCAATATTACTGATGAACATAGATGCAAAAATCCTCAACAAAATTCTAGCAATCAGAATCCAACAACACATTAAAAAGATCATACACCATGACCAAGTGGGCTTTATCTCAGGGATGCAAGGATTCTTCAATATCCACAAATCAATCATTGTAATATGCCACATTAACAAATTGAAAAATAAAAGTCATATGATTATCTCAATAGATGCAGAGAAAGCCTTTGACAAAATTCAACATCCATTTATGATAAAAACTCTCCAGTGAGCAGGAATAGAAGGAACATACCTCAACATAATAAAAGCTATATATGACAAACCCACAGCAAACATTATCCTCAATGGTGAAAAATTGAAAGCATTTCCCCTAAAGTCAGGAACAAGACAAGGGTGCCCACTTTCACCACTCCTATTCAACACAGTTCTGGAAGTTTTGGCCACAGCAATCAGAGCAGAAAAAGAAATAAAAGGAATCCAAACTGGAAAAGAAGAAGTAAAACTCTCACTGTTTGCAGATGACATGATCCTCTACATAGAAAACCCTAAAGACTCCACCAGAAGATTACTAGAGCTAATCAATGAATATAGTAAAGTTGCAGGATATAAAATCAACACACAAAAATTCCTTGCATTCCTATACACTAATAATGAGAAAGTAGAAAAAGAAATTAAGGAAATAATTCCATTCACCATTGCAATGAAAATAATGAAATACTTAGGAATATATCTACCTAAAGAAACTAAAGACCTATATATAGAAAACTATAAAACACTGATGAAAGAAATCAAAGAGGACACTAATAGATGGAGAAATATACCATGTTCATGGGTTGGAAGAATCAATATAGTGAAAATGAGTATACTACCCAAACCAATCTATAGATTCAATGCAATCCCTATCAAGCTACCAACGGTATTTTCCACAGAGCTAGAACAAATAATTTCACAATTTGTATGGAAATACAAAAAACCTCGAATAGCCAAAGCAATCTTGAGAAAGAAGAATGGAACTGGAGGAATCAACCTGCCTGACTTCAGGCTCTGCTACAAAGCCACAGTCATCAACACAGTATGGTACTGGCACAAAGACAGAAATAGAGATAAATGGAACAAAATAGAAAGCCCAGAGATAAATCCACACACCTATGGACACCTTATCTTCGACAAAGGAGGCAAGAATATACAATGGAGTAAAGACAATCTCTTTAACAAGTGGTGCTGGGAAAACTGGTCAACCACTTGTAAAAGAATGAAACTAGAACACTTTCTAACACCATACACACCAATAAACTCAAAATGGATTAAAGATCTAAATGTAAGACTAGAAACTATAAAACTCCTAAAGGAGAACATAGGCAAAACACTCTCTGACATAAATCACAGCAGGATCCTCTATGACCTACCTCCCAGAATACTGGAAATAAAAGCAAAAATAAACAAATGGGATCTAATTAAAATTAAAAGCTTCTGCACAACAAAGGAAACTATAAGCAAGGTGAAAAGACAGCCTTCGGAATGGGAGAAAAAAATAGCAAATGAAGCAACTGACAAACAACTAATCTCAAAAATATACAAGCAACTGCTGCAGCTCAATTCCAGAAAAATAAACGACCCAATCAAAAAATGGGCCAAAGAACTAAATAGACATTTCTCCAAAGAAGACATACACATGGCTAATAAACACATGAAAATATGCTCAACATCGCACATTATCAGAGAAATGCGAATCAAAACCACAATGAGGTACCACTTCACACCAGTCAGAATGGCTGTGATCCAAAAGTCTACAAGCAATAAATGCTGGAGAGGGTGTGGAGAAAAGGGAACCCTCTTACACTGTTGGTGGGAATGCAAACTAGTACAGCCACTATGGAGAACAGTGTGGAGATTCCTTAAAAAACTGGAAATAGAACTGCCTTATGACCCAGCAATCCCACTGCTGGGCATACACACTGAGGAAACCAGAATTGAAAGAGACACGTGTACCCCAATAGCCAGGACATGGAAGCAACCTAGATGTCCATCAGCAGATGAATAGATAAGAAAGCTGTGGTACATATACACAATGGAGTATTACTCAGCCATTAAAAGGAATACATTTGAATCAATTCTAATGAGGTGGATGAAACTGGAGCCCATTATACAGAGTGAAGTAAGCCAGAAAGAAAAACACCAATACAGTATACTAACGCATATATATGGAATTTAGAAAGATGGTAATGATAACCCTGTATGCGAGACAGCAAAAGAGACACAGATGTGTAGAACAGTCTTTTGGACTCTGCGGGAGAGGGAGAGGGTGGGGTGAGTTGGGAGAATGGCATGAAACATGTATAATATCACATAAGAAACAAATCACCAGTCTAGGTTCAATGCAGGATACAGGATGCTTGGGGCTGGTGCACTGAGATGACCCAGAGAGATGGTATGTGGAGGGAGTTGGTAGGGGGTTTCAGGATTGGGAACACATGTACACCTGTGGTGGATTCATGTTGATGTATGGCAAACCCAATACAATATTGTAAAGTAAAAAATAAATAAAATAAAATCTGCAAAATTTATAATTCAATAATTTTTAAAATTATATTTCAATAAATTTTTAAATGTTTTTTCACAAAAAACAAAACTCCCTGAAATACCAAAAAGAAAAAATGACTGATAGATGAATAATGTCAGGATATGTGCCCTATTTACTCTTGTAAAGTTGGGCTGGCACCTTTGCACCAAGGACAAAATGGGACTTAGCGCAGGATTTAAATGAGTTAATTACTCTCTCTATTTGATCACTGAAATGTTTTCAACTTCCCATGACAATTCTAAGCTTAGTAAAATTGTAACACAGTAGGTATAATGGGCATTTACTTTGGAGGCTAACATTTACATACAAAGGTAGAACCCAATGGACTTTCAATAAAACACCCAAATGTAGGCAGATTAAGCAATGTGCTAGAATCTTGAGGGTCTTTGGAGAATAAGAAAATTGGTGAAGAAATGAAAACACTACTGAAGAGCCAGTCACCATAATAAGCTGGGTCAAGATGCTCAGACTCCATGACTGCGCTTAAAAAAAAATTACAACCATATTCTATATCTAATCTCCCTAAAACTCCTTAGAGTTCTGACAATTTGCTGTTTATTGTATTCTGCAGCAATGACATTCCCCTTTCTCTTTAATTTTCACCATGGCATTGATTCAAATGTTCTTTCACTTGGGGATCATTTGGGAAGAGTTTTACCATGTTCCCTGAGCTAGCTGGAGACACACTCAGCTCTCTCTTTCTAAAGTGTCACATGCAAAAATGAAAGCTATGAATCATCTCTACTCATAGTTCCACTTTAAAAATAATGACATATTCCATAAATCTATACCTTTCCAGCTAGAAATATCAGCTGAAATATTTTAAACTAGTTCTTAATGATATGGCAAGACAGGTATAAAAAGAAAAAAAGTGAACTGCGTTTGGTTCAGACAACATTCCAAACATCATCATCTAGAAAACTGAGAGACAGACTCTTCTCTTGCAGATGAGTACTTAATCCATTGACATGCACTTTCCTTAAAGATTCATTTACTGCTTAACCCTTTAGAAAGTTTCCAAATTATGGGCATATCATTCTAATCAGTGAAAGTGTTAGTCGCTCAGTCATGTCTCTTTTGCAACCTCATGGACTGTAGCCCACCAGGCTCCTCTGTCCATGGAATACTCCAGGCAAGAATACTGGAGTGGGTTTCCATTTCCTCCTCCAGGGGATCTTTCTGATCCAGGGATTGAACCCAGGTCTCCTGCATTTGCAGGTGGATTCTTTACTATCTGAGCCATCATGAACCCATCCTAATCAGGGCCTCCTCTACATAAAACTGACAGTGAAACTGCTCTCAACAAGTTCCCTGTTCCCTAACTCGGTGTCCTGTCACTGAGTTCATGCTCAACCCCATCTCTCTCTTCTACCAAAACCTATTTGTACTATGCCTTACTTCTCCAACAGAGATGTGATGAAATAAGTTTCCTGCAAGAAGCAATTCGTGTGTTTCCTAAGCCCTATTTGGAATTGCCCACTAGACAACACAACCTGGATGCCCTGCAAGCACCTGAAACCCAAATGAACATCTCTCCCTGCATCCCCCTCCAGCAACCTGTTCCTACTTCTGGGTTCTGGATCTTGGCTAAGGCATCATCATCCACTCATCTGCCTCATTTAGAAATCTGAGAGACAATTGATCATGTCGTAGTAGAATTATTTGTTTGCATAAAAGTTTCATCCATAAGACTGTTTCTTTTTTTATTGTGATAAAATATACATATTTATCATTCTTTTTATGGAAGTATAGATGATTTACAATATTGTGTCAGTTTCAGGTGTGCAACAAAGTGATTTGGTTACATATATAGTCTTCTGATTCTTTTGCATTATAGTTTATTACAAGGTATTGAATATAGTTCCTTATGCTATATGGTAAATCTCTGCTATTTATTATATATGTATTAGTGTGCATCTGTTAATCTCATACTCCCAATTTATCCCTTTTCCCCACTTCCCCTTTGATAACCTAAGTTTGCTTTCTATGTCTGTGTCTGTTTCTGTAAGTAAGTTCATTGCTATTACTTTTTATTTTCTACATATAAATGACATCATGTAAGTTTGCCATTTTCTAACTTCACTAAATATGACAATCTCTAGGTCCATCCCTGTTGCTGCCATTGTGTGCGTGTGTGTGTGTATATACACCACTTCTTTATCCATTTGTCTGTCAATGGACACTTAGGTTGCTTCTATGCCTTGGCTATTGTAAACAGTGCTGCTATGAATACTGGGGTGCATGTATCTTTTTGAATTAGAGCTTTCTAGAAAAAACAAAAAGACTGTTAGTTCTTTAGAGAAATATGATGAGTCTCTCCCAGAATACAACACCAAACTATACTGCCTAAGTGAATATGTGTTTGATGCTGATAGAGATCATAGTCAAATGCAGTTAACTATCATATATATGTGTGTGTGTGTGTGTGTGTGTGTGTGTATAGTTGTTATTTAGTTGCTCAGTTGTGTCCGACCGACTCTTTTGCAACCCCATGGACTGTAGCCCACCAGGCTCCTCTGTCCATGAGATCTTCCAGGAAAGAATACTGGAATGGGTTGCTATTTCCTTCTCCAGGGGATCTTCCCAACCCAGGGATCGAACCCAGATCTCCTGCAATGCCGGCAGATTCTTTACCACTGAGCCACTAGGGAAGCCCTTGGTCAATTTTTTAAGTTAGCAGCTAGGCTGCCATCAAAGGAATTACAGCATTGGTAAAGTTTTCACACCTGGGTACCCACTTTGCATGAAACCTTGATAAATGAGGATAAATGGGTAATTCCAAAGCATCTCAGGAGGCCAGATGTCATAGGTGGGACAGCCACATTTCCTGTTGACCTGGCCAACCACGAAGTTAAAGGCAGGACAATCCTTTCCATAGGATTCGGTCAAGACTGGAAATTCTGGGCACTCCTCTTTCCAATTGGGGATATACTTTTCACAAGGGCATGCAATAAAAGGCAAACACTGGATTCAGATTGAATGAGGGTAACTCACAATACCCATCTGTTCTAATCAATAAAAAAGGTACTCCAATTCTATGAAGGGCAGTATTTGGCTTGGAGGCTGCCTGCATACATACTGATCAGGTTTTAATTAGCCACTCCAAACAGCAGTAAGCTTGGTAAACTGATTCTTGCTGAAGAAATAAAGCAAACCAATCAGAAGACCACTGAATCAGTTGGACAAAAAAAGAGCAGAACTAAAATATTTACTCTGACATAAAACAGGAGGGCCCAGACCAGGCTCAGCTGCATGACACAAGAAAGCCTTTGTCTGGAGACAGGTCCCAGGTGGTAGGTGTTGGAGCTAAGTTGGGGGATTTAATTAGGGAATGCAGCTGAAGGATATAAATAATGACTAGTTTAGAGATGCCGCTCGCATCTCCTGATCAGCTGGCGCCAGCATTAATAGAACACATCTGCTAGAAAATCCCCTTTAGGGTTTCAGATCACATTAGACAAATTGCTTTTACTATAACTGCATTATCTCCAGGTCCTGGCACAGAGGTTTTATGAAGAACTTGCACTTATCAGTGGCACAACTATATTTCAGTCCACCGGCTCACTTCAGAGGTACCCTGTAAGTACCTAGTGTTCCAGCGAGTTTGGAAGTGAAAAAAGAATCACCAGCGTCATCTCAAAAATGAGACTGGGTCTGCAGTGAGATTCTGGGCTCAAACTGCTAATACTAGGAAAGCAGACTCAATATAGTACATGATTATGTTATAATGCTTTTAGTGTGTGTGTGTATGGGGGAGGTTCTGCATCCAGTAACAATTTTCCCCCATTCACTCCCTCTTTGCTCCTCTACCAGCACACCCCTAGACTTATTGCTCCTTAATTTATAACCGTGACTCTCCCCAGGGAGCAGCTGTCTCCTATGACAACTCCTTAAATATGGAAATAGAGTTGCCAGCACACAGCACAGGGGAAACTCAGGCACACTTCTTTTGCTCCAAACCTGGTAGAATTCAACTGCTTGGAGGTGGTACACTATAACTCTCCCAGATATCCCCAGCCAGAAGATGAAGGCAAAGACAGAGATAGCTGAAGAGTTAGTGCTTATCCTACTTTATACTATTAAAAATCTTAACTTGGAAAAAGGAAGTGATAGTGTTTGGCTTTATGAACCAATGGCATCAGTTTCCTAAATCTGAGAATCTGGAGCACAAAAACAACATGGATATTTAACATTTGGAGGCTGATGTCAGAAACAATTCTGTTCAGTGACACACTAAATTTGAATATCTTCTGTAGTAGAATTTCAGGGAGAGATAAATCCTGGCAAGCATCGCTTTCTGTGCTGAACTCAAAGTGTGTAGCAAGCCAACAGGTTTGCTTTTTAAGTATAAAGGATTCAGTTGGACATATAGCTCTCAGCTAGTTTTGAGCTTTGCTTTTGTGACTTTTCAGTTTAAAAAAAAAAAACCTTTGGGAAAGAATAGAAAAGGACAGCCTATAAATAGTCTTTTTATCTGACCACCTTTTCTGACTCAGACTAATTTGTGGTCAGAGGCAAAGGAGGGAGGTGGAAGGAATAAAATCAATAGGTTCTTACACTGCATTTTAAGAGGCTGCAGAAATGTGGTATTGACTTCAGAGAGTGGGAGATGAATGACAGGAGGGGTTAGGCAACAAATCTGGTCAACCAGATTTCAAAACATTATTTTCATTAAGATAATGTAGAAGGTCAATTTGCATCCAGTTAAGAAAAAAAATGAACAAACACTGCATCTTTAAATAGTATGGGTACTATGTGGTCAAATTTTTTTTTTTTTTTAATTTCTGAGTAAATTTAACTTTCTCTATATAAGTCTGAAAGTGAAAGTGAAGTCCCTCAGTCGTGTCCGACTCTTTGTGACCCCATGGACGGTGGCCTACCAGGCTCCGCGATCCATGGGATTTTCCAGGCAAGACTACTGGAGTGGGCTGCCATTTCCTTCTCCTACATTATAGTAAATGTTTCATTCTAAAAAGGGGAAGTTGGAACCACCTTTGGGGACAACACTGTGGGCAAGCTAGCCAGCACACTGAGGCTTACCATTCATCACAACCACCCAGGCACTGGCAATTCACAACACAGTATAGAGATTCCTACTAGGAGTCACTTGCAAAGGGATGTTTTCTGAGACATCCTCCTCCTTCACTGGCAGCTCCTCAAGCCTTGCAGTGTCTTCCTTATTTCCCTGTGTTGAAGTGGGCAGCCTAGGGCTCAAGTCCACAGAACTCTTCCTCAGTTACACTTATGCCCTAGCTGACCACATCCAGTTTAATGGCTTTAAAATCCATCTCTCTGCAGGTGATTTCCAAACTTTTGTTTCCAGCCCTGATCTTTCTACTGAACTTCAGACTCATATTCAATTACCTACTTAATCCAACTTAGCGACTCAGACTTAACACCTCCCAGACTAATATCCCGAGTCTCTTATTCCAGGAAATGTGTTGCTCTTGTATTCCCTGCCTCAGTACACAGTGACTCAGTACACAGTGACTCAGTACACAGCAGCTTGGGCCAAGACACCTGGAGTCAGCCTAGACTCCTCTCTCACTGCACATCCAATCCATTAGAATCCCCACTGGCTCTACCTTCATAACCAGGTCTCACACCTCTGTTGCTACCATTTGGTCTCAATCACCTTTGTTTTCCTCCTGACTTGATTCTCTGCTTCCCTCTTCTCCCTCCTACAGTCCATTATCTGCTGCCAGAGAAACCATGTTGCTGAGCACTCGCTCCCATCTGATCGTAGGTCTATATAATGGCCCACAAGTGCCCTGCCCCCAGCTACTTCTCTGATCTGATCTCCGATTCCACTCCTCTCCCCCTTGCTCTCTCTCCTCAAGCTACTGGACTCCCTGACCTTCTCCCTCAAAATCAAGCTGCTCCTCCCTCTGGGCTTTCACCCTAGATGGTCCCTCTAAATGGAAGAGTCTTCCCCCAGCCAGCCACTGTTCATCTTCCTCTGTTTTCAAATATTCCTGCTCATGTCTTCTACATGAGGCTTTCCCTGGTTACATTATATATAATAGCATTGCTCTTTTGCCCTGGCATTCCTCCCTTCTCACCCCCAACAATCTTTTCTCTAGAGCCCTTAACACCATCTGGCATACTATGTATTTACTTGTTTATTATCTGTCTGCCCCTATTAGACTATAAGTCTGCAGGTATAAGGATTTTGTTCTTTCACAGTTAAATCCCTGTCTAAACAAATAGCACATAGCATACACTCAATAAATATTACATGACAGAATGACTGGGATGGTAAGAGGAGTAATTAAAAATGGCACATTCTCCTAATGGTAAAAGGGAACGAGTTGCATTGGCAAGGGTAGGATTTCAGAAGGTATTATATGGCATAAAAGCTTCAAGCACCAGAGTGAAGAAAAAAGAAATGGGATTTTTAAGGAAAATCAATTAATAAAATTTTTTTTCCACTTCACCTTCAGCATTCTTCAACAGTTAGATTAAAAACAACTTTTTTAATTAAAAAAAAACATACAAAATTCTCTCTCTAAACTGTTTCTTCATCATTTTTCAAATTGAAGTATAGTTGATTTACAATATTGTGTTAGTTTCAGGTATACAGCAAAGTGTTTTAGTTAAATATACAGGCATATTTTCAGATTATTTTCCACTAGAGGTTATTACGGAGAAGGAAATGGCAACCCGCTCCAGTGTTCTTGCCTGGAGAATCCCAGGGACAGGGGAGCCTGGTGGGCTGCTGTCTATGGGGTCGCAGAGTCGGACACGACTGAAGCGACTTAGCAGCAGCAGCAGCAAGACTGTTGAAGATCCCTTTTTTAATCATCATGCTATATAGCCCTCTCAACTACCACACTCTTTCCATAAAACTTTCCCACGTTGAGTTTGAGGTGGATCTCTCTAGAAAACCTGTTCTCCTCACTTTTTAAAATCTTAGCTCATAAGTTAGTTGTATACATTTCATGCTGCTTTAAAAAGTAGTAGCTTTCAATGGAGAACAGTGTGGAGATTCCTTAAAAAATTGCAAATAGAACTCCCTTATGACCCAGCAATCCCACTGCTGGGCATACACACCGAGGAAACCAGAATTGAAAGAGACACATGTACCCCAATGTTCATCGCAGCACTGTTTATAATAGCCAGGACATGGAAACAACCTAGATGTCCATCAGCAGATGAATGGATAAGAAAGCTGTGGTACATATACACAATGGAGTATTACTCAGCCGTTAAAAAGAATTCATTTGAATCAGTTCTGATGAGATGGATGAAACTGGAGCCGATTATACAGAGTGAAGTAAGCCAGAAAGAAAAACACCAATACAGTATACTAACACATATATATGGAATTTAGAAAGATGGCAATGACGACCCTGTATGCAAGACAGGAAAAAAGATGCAGCTGTCTATA
Organism: Budorcas taxicolor; assembly: GCF_023091745.1. Lineage (NCBI taxonomy): Eukaryota > Metazoa > Chordata > Mammalia > Artiodactyla > Bovidae > Budorcas > Budorcas taxicolor. The sequence goes on from NC_068910.1 coordinate 170,561,778, forward strand.
ACGGACTTTTGGACTCAGAGGGAGAGGGAGAGGGTGGGATGATATGGGAGAATGGCATTCTATCATGTATACTATCATGTAAGAATTGAATCGCTAGTCTATGTCTGACGCAGGATACAGCATGCTTGGGGCTGGTGCATGGGGATGACCCACAGAGATGTTATGGGGAGGGAGGTGGGAGGGGGGTTCATGTTTGGGAACACATGTAAGAATTAAAGATTTTAAAATTAAAAATAAATAAATAAATAAATAAATAAATAAAATAAAAAGTAGTAGCTTTCATATCTAATTCTCCTTATATTCCTCAAACTAGTATTATGCAGAAAGCTCACTAAATATTTATTGAGTGAATAAATATATAAGTTAGAAAAATGCTTAAAATGTAAATACCTTAGGAGGGCTCATATAGAATTCACATTAAGTTATGAATAGGTGATAAAAGGTCCCTCCATTACTAAGTAGGAGAGAGAAGAAAGCCTGAGAGCACTGATAGCGACTGATGTTTAGACAGAAGGAAAAAAGGCCTGGAGGCATCTTAAATTACATTTAAGATTTATATATATATATACACATACACACATATATATATATATGTATTATTTTATGACTGGGCCTTGATATATAAATATTGGGTTGGCCAAAAACTTCATTTGGGTTTTTCAGTTTTATATATTTTCCTATCATTGGGAAAAGCTGGGTTTGTTTGCTTTTAAACTATAGGGCTTTAGTTCCTAGGGTGTTTCTGCAATCTAGTCTATAGTGTCCTCAAAGAATTGCCTGAACAGCAGTTGGCTTATGATTCATAGAAGAATAACAAGTGAAAGGAAGAAACAATTACTGTTATAGACAATCAGAAATTATATTTATAGATGGTCTTAAATCTTAATAGTTTGAAGTAGACTCAAGCCATGTTCTTGAAATTAAATTCTTAGTAAGAGTTTATAATACACTTAGATTTTAGGAAGTAAAATTAATTCTTCAGTGAGTTGGTATCTTTTTCTCAACTGAGATATAGTTGACGTATGACACTATATTAATTTCAGGTGTATAATGTAATGATTTAACATTTATACATATTGCAAAATGATCACCACAGTAAGTTTAGCTAACATTTGTTGCCACCCAGATTTTTTTTCTTGTGAACACTTTTAAGATTTTTTTCTCTCTTAGCAACTTCCAAGTATGCAATACAGTGCTAACTAAATATTAACTACAGTTGTTATGCTGCACACAGCTCTGCCTCTACAATCACCAATCTGTTTTCTGTTTATATGAGCTTGTGGGTTTCATTTTTGATTCCTCATGTAAGTGAGAAATAATCTGGTATTCTTATCATTCCCTGGAAGAAAGCACCCAGCATAGCCTTTACCATGGTCATTGATGGATCAAGGAGATTTTAGTTAGCTGTATCTTTGAGATCTGTAAAGTGTTGACAGAAAGAAAAAAAAAATCCAGTGATTAAGTGATTTATTTAAGAATGTGCTCTGCTCAGTGTTATATGGCAGCCTGAATGGTAGGGGATTTGGGGGGAAATGGATACATGTATATGTATGGCTGAGTCCCTTGGCTGTTCACCTGAAACTATCATAACACTGTTGATCAGCAATACCCCAATACAAAAGAAAGGTTTTTTTTTCTTTCTAAAAAGGGGTCAAAGGAGAAGAAGAAGTCAGAGAAACTTATAATGGAATACAAAATATTTTCAGCAACCTCAAAAATTAAATGCCAGTGGCATTAAAAAAATAAAATTCTTTCAGGGAAAAAACAACAAAAAACGTGCTGTACACAAGGCTACTGTGTTTTAAGCAAAATTCTTAAAATGATTCCAGGTGGAATCAATCCAAATGATTGTTTTTAATTGGTAAATATCTCCACTGAGTCATAAAAATGGCAAAAGGCTACCTATCGGGAAACAGTTTTTGTTAGAAATCAATGCAGTGAATATATATAGAAATGTAAAAAACAAATTATTTCACTGGAAACGTACTTTTAAAGGCTTCTAACAACATTCTGTTGTTGCCAAATTCACTGGCCTTCTTGCCTTTTTTCTTGATTTGCCTTATATATCTGATTACTTACTTGTCATGTGCTTGTTGGATTTTACTGGTCATATTTGTGTGTGTGATTTTTTAAGTTGAAGTACAGTTGATTTACAGTGTTGTGTCAGTATCTGCTGTATGACAAAGTAATTCAACTATACACATATATGCACTCTTTTTTAAAAATTCTTGTCCATTATGATTTATCATAGGATACTGACTATAGATCTCTGTGCTATACCGGAAGACTTTGTTGCTTATCCATTCTACATATTAAAGCGTATATCTGCTAACCCCGACTTCCTATACCATCTCTCCCCCAACTCCTTACTTCCTGGCGACCAGAAGTCTGATCTCTGTATTTGTGATTCTGTTTCAAAGATTTGTTCATTTGTTATAATTTAGTTTCCACATATAAGTGATATCATATGGTATTTGTCTCTTTCTGACTTCACTGAGTATGATCATCTCTAGCTGCATCCATTTTGCTGTAAATGGCATTCGTTTGTTCTTCCTTATGGCTGAGCTGTGTTGCATTGTATATATGGACTCCAGCTTCTTTATCCGTTCATCTGTTGATGGACATTTAGGTTGCTTCCATGTCTTGGCTATTGTCAATAGTGCTGCTGTGAACACAGAGGTTCGTGTATCTTTTTGAATTACAGTTTTATGCCCAAAAATGGGATTGCTGGATCATATGGTAATTCTATTTTTAGCTTTCTGAGGACCCTCCTTGTTGTTTTCCATAATAGCTGAATCAACTTGCATTCCCAGTAACAGTGTAAGAGGGTTTCCTTTTCTCCACACCTCTCCACAATTTATTACTTGTAGACTTTTTAATGATGGCCATTCTGACAGGTGTGAGGTCACTGTAGGTTTGATTTGCATTTCTCTAAGTTGATCATCTTTTCATGTGCCTATTGGCCATCTGCATGTCTTTTGAAGAAATGTCTATTTAGGTCTTCTGCCCATTTTTGGATAGGGTTATTTGCTTTTTGGTTATTGAGTTGCATGAGCTGTTTGTATATTTTGGAAATTAAGCCTTTGTCAATCACATCATTTACAAATATTTTCTCCCATTCCATAGGCTATCTTTGGTGTTTATGGTTTCCTTTGCTGCACAGAGGCTTGTTAGTTTGTTTAGGTCCCGTTTGTTTAGTTTTGTTCTTATTTCTATTGCCTTGGGAGACTGTACTCGTCACTTTTGAAACTCACTTCTTTCTTAGCTTCTGATAGATGCATGTTCTTGAACTGTTTCTAACTTCTCTGAATGCCACTTTACTAGCTTCTTTACTAGATTACATTCGCCTAAACTTTATGTGTTTTCTTCAAGTTTCACTCTGCTTCCCCATTCTTCACTGCTTTTCAAGACATATTTTGAATTACAGCTTCAATTTCATATTCTTTATTGGAAATCTGAGAGTCTGTATGCATAGCTTTGATTTCTTATCCAATTTCTGACCTCTAACCTCTAATTATTTAAAGCACATGTGTATTTGTTCATTATCAACTTGCTGTATTAAAGAGTAATGACTTGTTTATTTAATCATCTGTTCATATAGCAGACATTTACTAAATCTCTGTCTGTGCTAGATTATGTGGCTGCCAAGGTGGACACAACTGATCCTGTCCTAGAGTACTTCAGGCTTGGGAAGGAAAAATACCTAAATTAGTACTTAGAACACAAATATGTATTTTAAGGATTACAATTAGAATTGGGCTACACATCCTCTCTTGATTCTGGGAAGGAGATTTTTAGTGATTCAAATCTAAGAACCTTTGCCTTGTTTTTGGTGAAAACCTGAACAAGCAAAATGACCCAAATTATAGAAGCTTCATACCAAGGTATCGGCATCATTAGCTGGACAGGTGAACAGGACTTTGAAAGTTACTAGGTGAACTCTGAGGAATTACAGGAAGCTATATCATTCCTGAGGTCCGAGTTGGGGGATTAAGGTGGCTACATCCAATAAAAAATTATGCCTGGCTAGCAGCAATCTCCTTAGAGTGTGGCAGATGTGAGGGAGGAAGAAATTCTCTTCTACCTTCTAAATTCTTCTGGCTGGCCTAGGAATTAAATTGACAAGCAACAGATTAACAAGAGAAAATCAAACAAAAGTTTAATAAAGTGTATACACATATCTTCCAGGTGGCGCTAGTGGTGAAGAACACTCCTGCCAATGCAACAGATGTCAGAGATTGAAGAGCCTGAGCTACTCCATCTTGTAAAAGAACTCCATTTTGCAAAGGTACCGGGCAAACAGACTTAGACTTTGGATATTGCCTAAACTTGCCTCACTGTGCACGAGCCAGTCAGCCCTTAGGTTAAACCTCCTGACTTTAAGTTCAAGAATTTGTGATTTACCTTGGAAGTAATGATTTACATTTGTGATTTACCTTGGAAGTAATGATTTACAATTGTGACATTTGTGATTTACCTTGGAAGTAATGATCTACCGTGGAAGTAAAAAAAAAAAATCAGAAATCCACACACAACCCTATAGAAGAGGGTAACCAATCAGTAGTCCTTCAGCCTGAACACCCCCTTTGTTACCCTTTCACCTGAATATTCCCCATATAAGCAGTGTAACCCAAAACTCGGGGCTCCCTCCCTATAGCCGCTGCGTCAGTGCCAGTGCCGGTGGGAGCCCCAGCTCGAGCTTGGTAATAAAAACTCTTTTGCTTTTGAATCGGATACCGGCTCCCTGGTGGTCACTGGGAGATTTCGTGACTTGGGCATAACAAGATGGGTCAGGAAGATCCCCTGGAGGGAGGAAATGGCAACTTACTCTGCTATTCTTGCCTGGAGAATCCCATGGACAGAGGAGCCTGGTGGGCTATAGTCCATAAGTTGCAAAGAGTTGAACAAAACTGAAGCGAATTAGCATGCATGCATACATGGAAGAGAACCAGGAAAACTGAGTAACAATGGATGAAACCCTCCCCTTAAATACCATCTTCAAGCTAAAACAAAAGATGTTGGGATAGTGGTTTGGGACATCAAGGGGCAGGAAGGCAACTCACATGGAGATGAAAAAGCAAATGTTTGGTAAACAAAAGTCTGCTGGGCCTACAGAGACAATGGGACACACTGAGTTTCCCCCAGGACACCTGACCCATGTTCTTCGCACATGTCTCTGGTGATGGCTTTATTCCAGGAACGGCTCCTGTATCCAAATTCTTTTAGGCAATTAAGGGACAGGTAACAAGACAGATTTCCTGAGTGTACTGTTTTGTTTTTTTAAATAGTCAACCTAGATTAATCTTTATGCCAGAGAGACATATTTTGAGGTAGCCAATTTTCCTCCCTGAACAGAAATCACAGCAGCAAGGTGAGAAGGCTGGGAGCAAAACACTGAGCTCATGAGTAGCACATGTGAAGTGATACCCTGGGAAGTAGGAGTTGTGGCTTAAGGTTCTAATTGCCCTCTGTTCTGTTGGTACAATGATCTGGATTTAAAATGAATAATGAGTCAATAATAATGAAATATGGCTTTCTAAGCGCAACACACTATGACATGAAGCTTTACTAGACCTTAGGCTCTAGAACCAAACTGCTAGTAGTGGAAACCCAGATTGGCTGCTTATAGATGGGTCATCTTGAGCGAGTTACTCTGCCTTTCCATGCTGCACTCTCTTCATTCACAAAAATGAACATATGAGTTAGTCCTTCCTCATAGGGTGGCTGTGACGATTAGAAAAGCTACTACATCTAGAATGCATGAAAGAAAGGCACATCGAATGTGCTAAAAAATTTCTAAGCTATTATTAGTATGTTTGCATTTTATCCCATGCTGCGTCATAATTGTTTTGCAAAGAGGTAGCAACTTTGTCATATCTTGAGTGGCCTTTACTGCGAAAACATAGCTCCTTTCACAAGCAGCTTTTTAAAATTTCAGTAGAATCATAAAAAGTAAAATCCATTCTCTTAGAGGGCAAGTAGTTTATTAAAAAGCCACATACCTCTGTGAAGTGAAAGTCGCTCAGTCATGTCTGACTCTTTGTGACCCCGTGAACTATACAGTCCATGGGATTCTCCAGGCCAGAACAGTGTAGTGGGTAGCCGTTCCCTTCTCCAAGGGATCTTCCTAACCCAGGGGTCAAACTCAGGTCTCCCGCATTGCAGGTGGATTCTTTACCAACTAAGCCACAAGGGAAGCCCACCTACCTTTGTAACTCACTATTAATAAGTCCAATTATTAAATAACTTTCTGGTCAACCCTGTCAGGCTACTGGGCTACTGGGATCATATCACTGTCTACCCACAGGGCTTCACCAACAATCCCTGTATTACAGTGATAACTTAATGGTCAATATTTATTCTTGCTTCATAAAAATGTATACTAAAGAAAGGGCTTTTAGTAGTCTTGCTCATACTGTCAATGAATTTATTCACTCTTGCTCAATTTCCTAAAATGTGATCTAGGCACTCCAAGTCTCCCCAGACATCTCTTCAAAGATGCCTGTCAAAAATCTCCTTAAAAAAAGTCCTTCTGAATTTTGTGACTCTAATGAAGGTGATGACAAAGTCACCTTTGTGGTTTGCTATGAAAGAAAAAAAAGGGAGGGAATGGAAAGTGAAGTACAGGAATAACAATGATAAGAGCCACATCAGATTAAATAATATTTTATGTGTTTTCTTCCAGTTATACTAATTTGTACATACTTTTTGTTATTTTGGAAAATGAATACATACTCTAGCAGGGGTGATAATAAAAAGCAGTAACAACCAGCAAAGCACAGATGCTAAACAGTTAGAACAGATGCTGGCTGTAAACAACTGGAATAGTGAGTCCCAGGTGAAAATCAATTCTATTGTACATTAGCATGGAGGTTGTGGTCATTTCAGTACAATGTGGGGCACTTTCATTATGTTGGTTTTAACGTGGAAAGTGGATTGTGGAAATGTCATCCAACAGAGGGAAAATTTTCCAGTAATGTTATTTGTCTTGACTGCAAACGCTACTTATATATTCAAAGTAATTTGACAGTAAGAGCTTTTAGTTACATATTACTTTCCTTCTATTATATTTCCTATTATATTCTATTATAGCCTTCTATTATATTTCCCCAATAGGCTCTGTGATATGCTCTTCTGAATTTTTTCATCAAACCTGCTTCCTGTGGTCCTCAGCCATTCTAAGTCCTGGTAGGTTCTTAGCACATGAATAATTTTATTTTGAGATTATTTGTAATAGGTTATTCTTATTTAATCTAGAAGTAATTTATAATACTAGAAAAGCAAAACTGATAGGTCTGCTTCTTTGCTTCCTACTTTCCAGCTGACTTCCCCCCACCCCACCCCCCTCTTTAATCTCATCAAGAGAATGTTAGAGCCAGAATAAAACCATCTACCAGACCTGGAGTTATTCAGTCTTATTCCAGCCTGACCTAAGGTTGTCCTTAAGATGACAAGTTAGTCGTTAAACCAGCCCTTTTGGCATCTGACAGTGTGACTGCTTGGAACCACCCAGGTTTCCTACACCTTACTTAAATAGCCATAACTGACACATGTAAGAGAATACAACAAAATAGTTTCCCAGTCTGTTTTTTTCTTGACAGCATCCTAACTGCTGCCAACAGCATTATCATTTTCCCTTTCACTCAAGGTCAAAAACTCGAAAGTCATCTCCAGTGGATATTAAACAAATATGGAGCTATTTATCACTTTAATAATAGGTGGGAGGCAGAGTCCACCTCCTGCTATTGACAATGAATAAGCCCACTCACTTTCTTAACCTCCCTTTAGTGTCAGGAAACAAAATTTGCCACACCAAAATATCTCTTGGACATGCAGATTATTATGAGCTGAAAACAAGCAATACCCAAAAGACTGAGGAAGACTCAGGAACCTAGACCTTCTCCCGTGACTGCCTAAAAGAATTTAAATAGAGGGCCTGTTCTTGGAATAAAACTTTCACCAGAGATATCTACAAAAAATACGGGCCAAGTGTGGTGGGGTAAACAGCAAGACCTAGAAATCAAGTCCATTTTATGTCCCTTGTCTCTGTGGTCACCCAACAAACATTTGTTTACCAAACATCTGCATTTTCATCTTCACGTGAATTGCCTTCTTCCCCTTTGAGATCCCAAACATCGTTTTTTGTGTTTAGCTGATGACGATATCTACGTGGAGGGCTTCAGCCATTGTTACTATTTTCCTGTTTTCCTGGGTTTCTAAGGACATTAGAAACTCCCTTAGACAGCATATTTGAGGCTGGTGCGTGCATGCTAAGTTGCTTCAGTCGTGTCTGACTCTTCGCCAATCCATGGACTATAGCCTATTGAGGCAAGAATACTGGAGTGGGTTACCATGCCCTTTTCCAGGAGATCTTCCTGACCCAGGGATTGAACCTGCGTCTCTTAGGTCTCCTGCATTGACAGGAGGGTTCTTTACCACTAGCATCACCTGGGAAGCCCTTTGAAACCGGCAGCTGCCTAATATACCAGTTCGAGGTTGTCTTTTCACATAGACCATATCCATCAGATATTATCTAGGACAGTTCTTTTTAAAATGTGTTCCCTGGACTGACAGAGTCAGTATCACCTGGGAATAATGACAGAAATATACATTTTCAAGGCTCACTCCAGACTTGAATCAAACCCCAAGGTGGGGCCTAGCTCTCCAGATGATCCTGAAGCATGCTAAAGTTTGAGAACCACTGGTCTTGACTATCTAGTTTCAGATTCTCTAAGCAGAGTAAAATGTCATCCCTTTAAAGACAAGAACAAAAAACAATCTGCAAGCAGAATACTTCTTGGTTTTTTTACATATTCCCCCTTATTTGTTCATTCAGTCATTTGATAAATGCCAAGTATGTTCTAAAGCACTTAGGATTTAAGTTAAAGAAAACCAACAAAACTCCTAGCCCTGGTTGGAGCTGGCATTCCTGCAGACTACATTCTAGAGAGCAGCTGTCTTCAGTGAGTGCACGTTGGTTAACAGAACCTCCTAAATCAACCTAATTTTTAAAGTACTGGCTTATTTATTTCTGCTCTCTCTCCTAATTCATGTTTGACCAATTATTTCTGTGGTCAACAGTGAAAAGTAAGAGCAGTCTAAATGTGTAACAGTAAATGAATGGGGTGTGTGTGTGTGTGTTTAGTTGCTCAGTGGTGTCTGACTCTTTGCGACCCCATGGACTGTAGCCCACAAGGCTCTTCTGCCCATGGGATCTTCCAGGCAAGAATACTGGAGTGGGGTGCCATTTCCTTTTCCAGGGGATCTTTCCAACCCAGAGACTGAACCCGCATCTCCTACATTGGCAGTGGATTCTTTACCACTGTGCCACCTGGGAAGGCCCAAATGAATAAGTCATAACAAATTAAAGGTCTGTAATAGGGATTTGTTGTAATAACCAAAATACCCAAAACTAGTGGGTGACTTAAATAAATTATAGTAAGTTATAAAACATTACAGAATGATTCCAATTTTTAGAAGATAATAATCTATAATTATGTACATATACAAAAAGGACTCTGGCAAAAAATATATATGATGGTAGAAGCACTGTTAGTCTCTGAATAGAATTGTGGATTTTTAAATCTATGTTTGGTTGTCTGTATTTTCTTATTTCACTAGAACAAACCTCCATTGCTAATAAATAAAATAAAGCATTAAAAAATTAACCACAACACCTTCAACCCTCTGCTAAATCTGAGTTTATAGGGGATTTGTATATGTTTTCTATTTTAAATGTTTTTCTAATTCACTTTAACGCAATTACATTTTCTTGCCCTTATTTGTTTATATTTTCAAGTTTTATGTGTAAGGTTTTATGTATAAGGTTGAAGTACACTTAGGTCATTCTGATTTTCTGATTTTTAGACCTTTTGTTTTTCCACCTAATCTCTTATTTTGAAGGACTGAAGTTGTTCTGACTAATCCTCAGTGAGTGGATTTTTAGGTTATTACAGGTTACTTTGAACATTTAGCTTACTGTAATTCTTCCCCACTGTTGGGCATGCATATTGCACGCATGACTTGATGCCATTGCATGCAGTCCAGAAATCTGTTGTATTGCTTTACACTAAGGATGAAATATCAGAAAGGGAATGTGAAAAAAGAATACCTTTTAAAATCACACCAAAAAAAGGGAAAAAAACAACTTAGGAATAAACCTGACCAAAGAGATGAAATGCCAAGAACTATAAAACATTAATAAGAAACATTAAAGATTATTCAAAGAAATAGAAAGCTTATCCATGCTCCTGGATTGGAAGAATTAATATTCTTAAAATAGCCATATTACCCAAAGCAATCTACAGACTTAATGTGATCCCTATCAATTACCCATGACATTTTTTACAGAACTAGAACAAATTATCCTAAAATTTACATGGAAGCACGAAACACCCAAAATTGCCAAAGCAATCCTGAGAAAAAAGAACAAAGCAGAAGGCATAAATCTCTGGACAATATTACAAAGTTACAGAAATTAAAACTCTGTGGTATTGATACAAAAACAGATATATGGATCAATGGAACAGAATAGAGTCCAGAAATAGACTCATTCACCTAGTTCAATAAATCTTTTACAAAGGAGATAAGAACATACAATAGGAAATAGTCTCTTCAGCAAGTGATGTTGGGAAAGTTGGACAGTTGCATGTAAACCAACAAGGTCACTACACACCTCTCACCAAACACAAAAATAACCTCAAAATGACATAGATTTAAATATAAGACATGATACCATAAAACTCCTAGAAGAGAATATAGACAAAACATTCTCTGACATAAATTGTACCAGTGTTTTCTTAGGTCATTCTCCCAAGGCAATAGAAATAAAACCAAAAACAAATAGGATATAATCAAACTTACAAGCTTTTGCATAGCAAAGGAAACCATAAAATGAAAATGCAGCCTATGGAGTGGGAGAAAAAATATGCAAATGAAGCAACCAACAAGGGCTCAATTTCCAAAATATATAAACAACTCATATAACTCAACAACAACAACAAAACAAGCCAATTGAAAAATGGGCAGATCTAAATACACATTTTTTCAAAGAAGACATACAGATGGCTAAGAGGAACAGGAACAGATGCTCAACATCACTAATTATTAGGGAAATGCAAACCAAAACTACAATGAGGTACCTCACACCAATCAGAACGGTCATCATGGAAAAAAAACTACATAACAAATGCTGGAAAGAGTGTGAAGAAAAGGAAACCCTACCACACTGTTGGTGGGAATGAAAGTTGGTATAGCCACTTTGGAAAACAGTATGGAGGTTCCTCAGAAAACTAAAAATAAAGCTACCATATCATCCAGCAATCCCACGCCTGGGCATATATCTAGACAAAACTATAGTTCAAGAAGATACATGAACCCCTATGTTTATAGCAGCAACCAACCTAACTGTCCATGAACAGATGAATGGATAAAGAAGACATGGTATATATATAATACAATGAAATACTACTCAGTCATAAAAAAACAAAATAATGTCATTTGCAGCAACAGGGACAGACCTAGAGATTACCATATTAAATGAACTAAGTTAGACAAAGAAAAATATCATAAGTTATCACTTATATGTGGAATCTAAAAAAATTAATACAAATGAACTTATTTACAAAATAAACAGACTTACAGACTTTGAAAACAGACATGGCTACCAAAGGGGAAAGGTGGGGAGAGAAGGTATATTAGGAGTTTGGGATTAACAGATACACACTACTATATAAAATAATCAATAAGGACCTATTGTATAGCACAGGGAACTCAATTCAATATTCTGTGATAACCTAGAATCTCAAAAATAAAGGATATATTTATAACTGAATCACTTTGTTACATACCTGAAATCAACACAATATTATAAATCAAATCAACTATATTCCAATACAAAATAAAAATTAAATTACTTAATATAAATAAAACATAACACAAATGAACCTATCTACAAAATAGAAAAGAGACACATTGACATAGAGAACAGATTTGTGGTTGCTGGGCTGGGGAGGGGCAGATGGACTGGGAGTTTGGGGTTGGCAGATGCAAACCATTAAATTCAGAATGGATGAACAACAAGGTTGTACTGCATAGCACAGGGAACTATACTCAATATCCTGAGATAAAAAATAATGGAAAATAATAGAAAGAATATGTATATACAGCTATACCAACACATTTATATGTATAGCTGAATCACTTTGTTGTACAGCAGAAACTAACATTGTAAATCAACTATACTTCAACTTTACAAAAATGAAACTATCACCATTTACCACTTTGTATATTCCTGTCTTCCCTGGCATCATGAAAAGTCCAAGACTCACTATCAGGACTCATCCCAATTTGCCTCTATGTATCCCCTAAGCTGTCTCCCATCTCCTATTTCTCCCTTCAGCTATCTCTCTTCTAACCTTTCTACTATATACACTGGAACTTCTTACCAGAAAATTATCCTGATGCTGAAAACTCTTTTCTGATATTCTCTTCACCTCCTTGTTCCAGCTGAAGCCTGGCTCCATCTTTTCTCATACCCCCAACACCAAAGGCTCTAAGCGCAGGGCCCAGCTCTTCTTTTTCTCTTCCCTCAGGGCTGCTTCCACCCCACTTTCCTTCCTGCAAACACTGAACTCCTAGGAAGAAGCGGTAGGTAGACTATCCCACCCCTCCCTGCTCTATGCTGCCTCCCGGTGGACAGGAGGACGAGCGCCTCTCCTTCTATCACCTCTCGCCGACGGCTACCATCACTGAGAAGCCCTGCCTCTTAGTGAACCTTGAACCACCTTGGGAATCTTGACTTGAAGCATGTTTTTCTTCAACCACCACCTCCTAACTTTCCAGATCATTTCCAGTGGCACCTGGACTCCAAAAATTCTTCAGCCAACCAGATATTCTATCAGCTCTATCCCTTTTGCACTGTCCCTCACATCCCTGTACCCTGTCTAACATGGAAATTTTTCTTGTGTTCATCACTCTGTTGCCCTGCCTGGTAAATCTCCAAATCTGGTTAATCCAACCCTCTTTTGACTTCATATGTACACTTTATAAACAGAATTTTCCCTACTGTCTCACCTTGAATTTCTGATCATAAATCTCAGAACACTCATCACTGCATTTTCACTATATTATCCTAGTTAATTCATTCTCTCCATCTCTGAGTGGACTATTTCATATATTCCCTTCTTTTCTCAGATTCCCCAAACCACTCTCTTTATCCTTATTCTCAATTCATGACCTCACCTATTTTACTAAGAAAAAAAGATGCAATCCAAGAAAATGAAGCTATTCTCTCCCATGATTAATTGATTAACCAAGAGAAGCAAGAAACTCTTGCCTGCCTTCCTGTTCCTATCTCTCTCACCTACTCAAGAGCTCTTATCTTATAATTATTAATATTCTCTCTCCTGCATCATCAATTTCTTCTGTTCCAGAGCATCATTCATTAGCATATCAATGTGCTTTTATTTCTATTATCTTAAAGAAAACTGTCTAAATACCTAAGACCCTCTCACTACTGGTACATCTCTTTGCTCATCTTTATGGCAAACTGCAAGAAAAACTCATCTTTACTTAAAATTTCCACTTTTTTACCTTCCACAATTTCCTCTTAACCCATTTAAAGAGGTTTTTGTTCTCACCAAAACTGCTCCTGTGGAGGAATTGACAACCTGTATTTTGTCAAAGCAACTGTCAACTTCTGTTTTTCGTCTTCTACCACCACGAAGTAACATTTGAAATAAGCCTCAGGACTCTCTTTGCCCCTCCAACCTTACATCCTACCATCCTCTGCCTTGCTCACTCTGTAATTCCTTGAACATGGCACACTTATTCCTGCCTAGGGTCCGTGTATTTGCTGGTCACTGGGCTTGGGGTGCTCTTCCTGCAGTTCTGAGAAGCGCGTACTCCTTCACTCCATCAGGTCTCTCCTTGCCCGCTGCTCTTGGCCTCCCCTGGACCTTACTGACCAAGCTCTGTCCCACTTTGTCTCTGCAGCACTTACCTCCATCTGGGTGCTGTCCGTTCATCATCACGTTGTCGCCTTCACTACTCTGCAGGCTCCATGAGGGCAGGGAACATGTCTGGCTCACTCATAGCTGAATTTCTAGAACCTAGAACTGTGCCTGGCACTTAGCAAGTGCCAAATAACTATTTTTTCAATGAATGAGTAAAATTTCTCAACGATGGTTATGGTTATTTTTATTCCTGAATAAATAGAATATTTTCCCTCCAAATTACTTGGTCAGTAAGATTTGCAAAAAAAAAAAAAAAGAGAGAGAGAGACCAGAAAAGGTGTCAGGATGAATTTGCTCATATGCATGAGAAAGAAAATGGAAATTAGCTGAACAGTGAAAGAAAAAAGCGGAAATGGAGTGGGGATTGGTTCGGGGTGGAAAAAGCCTCGTGCGTATCAGTCCCTGATGAGAGAAAAATGAGCTAATAGTGTAGAATGGCTCTGTCCTCAAAATGAGGGAGAGGAGTGAACTCCTCTACACCTGGTGATACCACTCGAAGGTTGTTTCTATGGCCTGAGTGTGCCTGAACTGATGACCTGTGTTTGTACCATGGCATCGGCTCCTGTGTAAATCACAGAGGTTGATTATTGTAGTTCTCATGTCTGACTGCATACCACTCATCCTGCAAATCTGGGTCTCCAGGACCCAGATCAAGTCTACCAAATCAAGTCTCCAGTATTGAGGCCTGCGAGCTATAGTTTTACAAAGCTCCCCCAGTCACCCAGTAGGCAGACTGCTGCTGATGGTTTAGAATCATTAGTACAGTACTTTCCAACTAGCACACCTGGTGCAGGCAAGTGGCAGCTTTTCCACCACCTTGCGATCATCTCTACCCTGACCCTCTCCAGTATGAAATGTTACAGTTCAGGTCCCATATTTTCTGACCTGATTTCCTTTTCCTCTACCCAGCTCTGTTGTAGAGAATCAGACAATTTATCAAACTCTGGAATTTAATCAAGATTAGGAAATCCTGCTCCATAATTCATCTAGTTGCTGACAAGCCTTGGGATATTGTTGCTAGGCATCACCTGAGACCAGAATACACTGTAATTTTTCGCTAGACATTCATTATTGAGGCAATAGCAGAAATACCATTTTTACTTATGAGCACAGAATGATATCAGCTAACAATTACCCTATGCCAGGCACTGTTTATAATTCTATATATTCATGTATAAAACAAAAAAAAGGAAGAAGCCTCATTATAATGGAAGTAAACACTGTATTGTGGATCAGCAATTCAGGTACAACTTGGAGATGCTGCGGCCTGGCAGTGCAGAAATAGTAGTCAGTCAATTTCTGGCTTAGTTTGTGTCCTGGAAACAATCACATGTTGTTTTGACCTATCCAGCATTGCTCTTTCCTGGGGAGCCACTTGTCTTCTAAGCCATGAGGCCCACCTTGCCTGCCTACCCTCCCAGAGAGCTGAGGTGGAAGAGCAAATGGCTCAGGCTGGCCAATCAGAGTTCTTCCTCCTTGGCCACAGCTGGTGGGTTCAAAGCTGAGCATGTGACCCACACCAGCCAATCAAAATTGTCCCTGTGGATACCAGAAAAGAGAGCCTCTAACACTGGAATCACAAGCTGTAAATATTTTTTGTGGCTCCAAAAAGGATACTATTTGCAATAGACAAGAATAAGGTTAACATGCAAAGAGAAGCAGAGCTCAGGGAGAGAGAGAGAGAGCTTTGATATTCTTTGAGACTTGGATCAAACCATTTATAAATCAAGAGTATCCCCTGGACTTTTTCACTTATGAAACCAATACATTTCACATTCCATTTTTTTTCTTTGCTTAATTCAATTTCTGTCTGTTGGAAAGGAGAGTCCAGGGCCCCAATTTTGATAAATTGAGTGAAGGTGACACTTGACATTTTCCCAGTTTTACAGATAGTTCTGTTCATGTGCTTCTGGTTACACTGAAATTAACACTGGGAGTTTCCTGTAGACGCTTAAGGAATAAAGCTATAACAGCACTATCAGCTTTCTTAACCATTATCACCTCCAAACATTTAGCTTCATTAGACTTGGGAGCAGGATAAATTTAAAAGGTTCCTCTTTGTGTATTCTGAATTGCTAACTCATGTCCTCAGTCTTGCTATTTCTTAAATATGTGTAGTACAATGGCTCAGAGCTTGGATTCTAGAAACATAGACTGCCTGGGTTCAAGTTCTGGCTCTGCTACTTACTAGTGAGGGAATCTTATGCAAGTTACCTAACCTCTTCATGCCTTAGTTTCCCAATGTAAAAATTCCCCATGTAAAATAACGATACTTATTTTCTAGGGCTGTTGAGAGAATTAACCACGTGAAGTGCTTGGAACTGTATCCAGTACATAGAAGTAGTCGATAATTGTTAGCTGTCATTATTGATTACCATATTACCTAGGGAAACCTAGAGATGGTACTCTTCATAAATTTACTGTAAATGCATGTACATATATGTGTAAATGCGTATACCGACTGCAACACAATGAGATGAATGGTACATATTGATATTTTTAGACATTAGGCTGGTCAATTTCTAGGCAAGCACTTTGGGTTCTCATTAGTACATCAGTGGTTTCAGGCTCCTCCTGTGGGTCTCTCCTACAGGCCATAGCCCTTGGGCTACAGTTAAGGTCTAGGTTCCAATAACCGCATAGAAAATGAGACAGTGTTACCTTCAGGAGATTCTAATAGACACACAGTAGATCTAGAGTACTCCTAGAAAGATATATATACACTTTAATGTCATAAAACAGTTACACAATTGCCTAAGATACAACTGACTCCATTTTTTAGATTCCTTAAAATGGTGCTTAGGCTTGAACCAATATCAGCCATTGCGAATCTTCTTTCCCTAACCAAACCACAGGGATTCCAATGAAACTCAAATAGTTTTGTGAAAGCTGTAAATTTAATGTGCCATACCTAAACAACATCTTTCTTTTTCCTGAGATGTTATGGTCTGGAGGTTCCAATATTTGAAAATGGAACAGTGGGTCTCAGCATTTTAAAGCCAAAGGAAGTGAATCAAAAACATTCAAACTGTACTCAGGAAGACTAACATCTCTCACCTAAACTTAATTCTTCACTTTTGTTCCAGATTATCTAGAATACTGGCTCTAAATGGGGGCATTTAGAATATTTAGAGGTGCAGTTTCATTTGTCACAATGGCTGCGTGTTACACACATACACACACATGCAAAGGATAGGGATAATAGAGTTCTTGCAACAAAATACATGGCCCTACAAAACAAGGACTTTTCTACATCCCACACAATTTTCCAGTAAGAGGTGAAAGCCTGTTTATAATCACATGAGCCTGGACCTTCTGTTTTATGTATAAACGAAATATATTTTTGGAATGGCTTTATTATATAATGAATTTTCCTGGAATGCAACTACTGTGTGATTTAAAAGGAACTTGCACATTGTTTAGAACTTTATGAAGAGGTAATCTCATCATGGAAAAATCACTTCACCAACAATAGCACCACTCATTGTATTGGAGTTGTCAAAGTAACCCACTGTCAGCCTGCACCTGTAGCTGTTGTACTGAAGGAGGGAGCTCCGGCATCAGGTGCAGGCATCTGACAACTCCATTGAGATTTCTAATATATTGGGGCCTGAATATTTATAAATTGAAATACAAGCAATTTTACTATACATTTCTTTCCTTTGTTTTCCCCTTTGTATTATTAGGACATTTCAGTGACTTTTTAAAACATTATGCATATCAGTAGATTATATTATCTATGAATTTCATTTTGGGATGGTAAATAGAGTGCTAAAAAGTGTTTTTTTTTTTAAAAAGTGCTGGTTTGTAAGGGTGAGAATTACTGTTTTAGAGTATTAACAGAATGGAAAGAAATACTCAAATTGTTTTTCTCTGACTTCCCACTACAGAGAAACTTACTACAGGGCAACCAACATGTTGGTTTTATGGGATTTTGTTCTATAAAAATTAAAGGGGGAAAAGAGAAACATGGACAGGTAAGTAAACAGATTAAGAAATATTAAGAGGAAAAGAAAAACTGACTTGAGCATGAGGCAGTGAAGTCCTTATACTCTTCAAGTGTCAGATTTTCCTAAGGAATTGTTCCTTTTGTTTCAGCCTTTTTTCTTTCTTCCCCTTGACATAAGGAGTAATAGCATTCACTTAAATCAATACATTGAGTTTTATATTAGCCAGCTCTAGTTTGATCTGTCCTACAAAAGAATCATGACTTCTCCCTTCCATAGCCGAAACCTTTTTCTAGTAAAGGTCTGATTACCCTTAAAATCTGCTGTTCATAAGATCCACAGAACTGGTTTATAAAATTGCAGACATTTCCTAGCTTCTTCTCAAGCATAAAGAATCATACTGACTAACTGCACTAACATATAAATTCTATCTGAAGCAGGTCAGTAGTGCATAAACACTGGCTCCCTGGATAGGTTCGGTAGTTAAGGACTGGCTATTCTCTTCTAAGTTGTTCAGAGATCTTGAGAAAGTTATTTAACCTCCCAAATTTGTTCTCCCAGGCAGAAAGAAAGCTTAGAAAACATTATTTTCTTCTTTAGAGCCTGCTCTTGTAGTATCATACCAAAATTAGAACCATGTTTCCCTGTGCTTACCACCTTAGGGTGCTCAGCTAAGCTAA